>NC_068985.1:21838125-21863068 GCF_001194135.2 Octopus bimaculoides
GGCACATGAAAGACACCATTTCGAGCGTGGCCGTTGCCAGTATCGCCTGACTGGCCTTCGTGCAGGTGACACGTAAAAGCACCTACTACACTCTCTGAGTGGTTGGCGTTAGGAAGGGCATCCAGCTGTAGAAACTCTGCCAAATTTAGATTGGAGCCTGGTGTTGCCATCCGGTTTCACCAGTCCTCAGTCAAGTCGTCCAACCCATGCTAGCATGGAAAGCGGACGTTAAACGATGATGATGATATATACACTCTGATTTAAGTGGAGCAAGTTAGTAGCAGCACAAGTCTGAGACTAATTAATAACCTGACATGGACAATGGAAAGAGAATAATATAACACCATAAATGGGTTTGATTTGAAGTTTCCAGAATGCTACCCAATATGACAATCACCTAAACAAGGCAAGAGGTTCAACAGTAATATGTTATGACAATAACAACTAAAATAAAGAGACCAGTCACTATATCTGTACAAAATTGGTAAAAACTTCAAAGCTAGAGTTTATAGATTTTAATGTAGTGAACTAGAAATGAAATTTTAAAAATCAGCATTTTAAGATACTAATTTAATCAAGGATTAGATGTTATTTAATAAAGCAATAAGGCAGTGAACAGACAGAATTGTTAGTATGCTGATAAAATACTTAGAGGTGCGCAAGGTGCCATGCAGTGGGACTGAACCCAGCACCAGTACATAGTTTGTTGGGTTTTTTTTCATGCTTCTGGGAGAGGCTGATCATATAAGCTGTTCCAAGCTCTCATTCAGGTACTTCTGTGACATCAGTCAGCTCTAATAATCATAGTGATGGTTATTCAATAACAATAATTACTGTAATGCTTCATGATATAATGTTTTTCATTAATAAAAATAATTGAAATGGAAAGGAGGAAACTTTATAATAAAAAATATATTTCGACTGTGGATGACAGATCAAGCAGCAGAAAGATAATGTACTTATTTAATTCATTCACTATCAGGAAGGAAAACAAGAGACCTTGTACAAGTCTGCCAATGCATAAATTATTAAATGTAATAAAAGAAAGAACAACAGAAAAAAAAAGACAGAAAAGGAAAGGAAAAAAAGACTACTAATTCTAATTCACTGAAACGGAACGAGAGAATATAGATTTTTGTTTCACTTTAGGGATATTCAAAGAAATAAAGTGTGAATCAGACAGATACTGATCATGAAACTTTTTAAGTCCTCAAATAGATAAAAGTGAATAATGTTTGAATAAGTAACTATAGAAAGTAGATTATTTAATAAGTTTTGAACAGAATATATTCAGGGAATGAGAATAGCTATAATATAAAGATAATGTCATTGTAATTATTGAACCTTTCCATATGTCCAAGACTACAGACTTCTGAAGCAGAACATATAAGATTGTTACACTCATTGTTCAGAAAGATATCTTGAAAGATTAATTGAAATGGTTACAATCAGAAACAGAAGGTGACTAGTTGACTTGGTTCTCAGGGATCTATAATATATTTACACTTTTGATGCCCATCTTATTTCATTGTAATTTCTGATTCAGCAAAGTCCAAGATTTTCTTCCTTCAATACACTTGTACAAAGAAAAAGGTGATGGTAGTCCTATTTATCTACTTCCCAAATTTGTAACAATTACAATATTTTTATACAGTGTCAACTAACTTGTTTGTTGTTTAAAGTATTACACAATTCTTAATGCATTCTTACACCAATGCCTAAGCTACAAACTGGATGAACAATACCAGTTATAAATTGGATGTACACAATCTTGGCTTTTTAATTAATTACTGTATGTGATACAGTAATTAACAAAGTTTTTTCTGTCTTAACTCAACACTGCTAGTTATTGAATTCATGAATCTCATTTCAGTACTATCAGTTAATGGAATCATGACACACAGCTCAACATTAATGGTTAATAATGTCAGTTAACAAGGCCATGAACTTCAGTTCAACTCTAATAGTTAATGAACTCATGTATCTTAGCTCAACACTGCCTGTTAATGAGGTCATGAATCTCAGTTCAACACAGTCAGTTAATGCAGTCAATTCTGTTGCTTAAAAAGATACATG
The DNA here is from genome assembly GCF_001194135.2 of Octopus bimaculoides. Classification (NCBI taxonomy): domain Eukaryota; kingdom Metazoa; phylum Mollusca; class Cephalopoda; order Octopoda; family Octopodidae; genus Octopus; species Octopus bimaculoides. Next base: position 21,840,202 of record NC_068985.1, read on the forward strand.
GGCATATTAGATGCACTCCAATTACAACAGTGCATATTCAAGAAAAAGTGAGTGTCAGGGACAAAATTAGCTTATGGGTGATTTCTTTTTGCAAAAAAGTGCATCATATATGCCATTATTACATATTAGCTATCGTGAGTAATTAACACACAGTCATACTTTTCTAACTCTTTGCCCTTTCAGAATCATCACCAAAGGTGGTGCTCCAGCATGGCACCAGTCAAATGACTGAAACAAGTAAAAAAATAAAACAATAAAGATTCAATGGTTCATATGTTATCAGTAGCACAGTCTTTGTCTACCTTTCAAACCTTTTATTAAACACACTTCACACTCATCACCATCATCATCATCATCATCGTCATCATCATCATCATCATCATCATCATCATCATCATCATCATCATCATCATCATCAGCATCATCATCATCATCATCATCATCATCATCATCATCATCAATGTTTAATGTCTGCCTTCCATGCTGCCGTGAGTTGCATGGTTTGACTTGAGCTGGCTAGTCTGGAGCCTTCAGCGGACTTGTGTGTCTATTTTGGCACGGTTTTTACAGCTGGATGCCCTTCCTTGATCAACTGAATGACTTGCTTGTTCAATGAACATAACTGAACTTTCTACAGATGCATATAGCCTTTACATAATTCTAAGGCAGAATCAGTGTAACATAGAGTATAACAAAGCTATTCTTTGAATCATACCTACAATCTTCCTGGCAGACTTATGCAGTTTCCATCTGCCTAGTTGCACTCAAAGGCATGAGTTGATCCAAGGCAATGGTGACACTTACACAACAGAATCAAACCCAGAACCTCATGATAGTGAACTATCATTATTTAGCCATGCTGCATCAGCTGTTGATAAGTAACATGCATAGATTGAGTTTGTGAATGTATTCCTTAGTTCAGCAACTTAATGAAACATTAATTGATTAAAAATAAAAATAGAATTATATTAATAATTGTTTGCTGCTTTATTAATTGACAGCGTTGAGCTGAGATTCATAACTTGATTAACTGGTAGTGTTGGTTCATGTCTTCATTAACTGAACATGGAACAGATTTTCATGATTTAATTAACCAACAGAATTGACTGCATTAACTGACTATGTTGAACTGAGACTCATGACCTCATTAACAGGCAGTGTTGAGCTAAGATACATGAGTTCATTAACTATTAGAGTTGAACTGAAGTTCATGGCCTTGTTAACTGAGAGTGCTGAGCTAATGTTCATGACATTATTAACCATTAATGTTGAGCTGTGTCATGATTCCATTAACTGATAGTACTGAGATGAGATTCATGAATTCAATAACTAGCAGTGTTGAGTTAAGACATAAAAAACTTTGTTAACTGCTAAAGTTGAGCAGAGGTTCATAATTCCCTTAACTGTAGTGTGTAACTGAAGTTCATGTGTTCATTAAGTAATAATGTTAATCAGAGGTTCACAACTTTGTTAACTGATTGTTTTAAGCCTAGGATCATGACGTCATTAAGGAATAATGTTCAGTTCATGTTCATGACTTTGTTAACTGATAGTAATGAGCTGATAGTATTGAGCTGAGGTTCATAATTCAATCAGCTAATATCAATGAGCTGATTTTCCAAACTTCATGAACTGACTATGTTGGGCTAAGTTTCATGACATCATTAACTGATAATATTGAGCTGAGACTCATGACTTCATTATCTGATGGCAGTGAGCTGATTTTCATGACTTCATAGACTGACTGTGCTGAGCTAAGTTTCATGACATCATTAAGTGATTGCATTAAACTTAAGTTCATGAATTCCTTAAGTTCATCAAGTCATTAAATGATAGCATTCAGCTGATGTTCACAAACTCATTATTTGAAAGTACTGAGCTGAGGTTCATGACTTCATTAACTGATAGTCATGAAATGAGGTTCACGACTTTGTTAACTCCGATTTTGTGTGTAACTAAAGTTAATGTATTCATTAACTAATAATGTAGAGCATTAACCGGTAGTGTTGAACCAAGATTCATGACTTCATTACCTAATAGCAGTGAATTCATTTTTGAAGCTTCAGTAACTGACAGCATTGAGCTGAGGTTCATGGCTCCATTACCTGATGATGTTGAGAGTGGTATCTGGTTTCATTACTTGATAGCACTGAGCTACCTTTCATGACTTCATTACCATTCTCAGTGAGCCAATGTTCATAACTTTGTTAATTGACTGTTTTGAACTGAGGTTATGACATCATTATCTGGCAATGTTGAGCTAAGTTTCATTCGTTAACTGATAGAGTTGAGCTGAGGTTTATGACTTCATTGACTGATAGCATTGAGCTGATATTCATGAATCTATGAATTCGTGTGTGTGTGTGTGTGTGTGTGTGTGAGAGAGAGAGAGAGAGAGAGAGAGAGAGAGAGAGAGAGAGAGAGAGAGAGAGAGAGAGAGAGCATTTGCAATTTGAATGATATTTGGCTGCTATTCCTAAGAAGCTCAGTGACCCTGTATCATTGCCTGTTCATTGGTTTCCTTTGGCATTTAATTCCTTCATTTTCTTTCTGATGCAGTCTATAGGATGAATAATAGCAGCCACAGTAGTATTCTAGCTAATTGTTAACATGTTCATACATGATATTCTGGCTGATCTGAATGTGAATACCTGTCCATTTACTATTGTTTGTCATCAAGGAACACTTTCCTCCTTTAAACAATGTGTATTCATAACATATGCAATCCACCTGGTTACCACGTCAAGGAGACTTGGACACACTACATAATATTTTGACTTTGTCCTATGTCTCCTCAGGTAAAGCTATCCTGTTGGGATGATGATTCTTACATATGTACGAGCTGTATCTGCATGAGCTGTATCTGTATACAGCTTACTACTCGTGCCAAACAGTAAAAATCTAAATAGTAATACATCTATTCATTCTTAATATGTTTTGGCAAATTCAAAACATGAATATCTGATCACTGTTGTTTGCTTGCTGCTGGAAAATGTCTTCCTCCTTTTAGATGATGTATGTTCATAACATACAGGATTCACCAGATCAGTTGTGTAAAGGAACTTTGAGACACAATAATATTTCAACCAAGTTGTATTTCCTCAGTCAAAGCTACCCCACCAAACTGATGAATCTGACAAAAGTAGAGCACTTATGTCCCCTTCACAGATGAATCCTGTGTTGTGAAAGGGAGGAAGGCACTTTCCAATGACGAACAAACAACAGCAATCAGATATTCACATTCAAATCTACCACAGTGTATTATATATAAATTTGTTTGGATTGTTATAAATGATGATGATGATGATGATGATGATGATGATGATGTCCTTATTCTGCATGCACCCTGTGAATTATTACTTCTTTGGCAGACATCAGCATGCATCAGCAAATAATTTGTTGATTCCAATAAAAATCACTCATGTTCTTGTCAGATTCATTGATCCAATGGGGTAGCTTTGATAAAATGATATATGTACAGCTTTGGTGGAATACATAACACAAGATATTTTTATTTGAATGCACTAGTTTATCCATTTTCTTGTCCATACATACATCTCTTGTTGAAAGACACACACACACACACACACACACTAGACTGGCCATGCTGGGGCACTGCCTTCAGGAATTTTTAGTTGAACAAATCAACCCCTGTACTTATTATGTTTCATAAACCTGATACTAATTCTAGCCATCTCTTTTTGCAGAAACACTAAGTTATGAGGACGTAAACACATCAGTACCAGTTGTCACAAGGTGATGGAGGACAAGCACAGACACAAAGACACACACACATATATATACATGTGTGTGTGTGTGTGTATGTGTGTGTACACGTGTATATATATATATATATATATATATATATATATATATACTGACTTTGAATCAACACTGATTCAAAGTCAGTGACCAGCTGTGGCGAAACCAGTTCTGAACAATGAAGATACTGTTTTACTGGTTAAATATGTCCCAAACACACACACACACACACACATACACAGATATATACTTTTCCAAGATGCTGTCTCACATCACAGTAAATTGATGTGCTTTCCTAGGATGCTACCCTGCAGAAAATTGACATAGAAACAAAACACATACAGTATGTACATGCAGCCAATAATGCTTACATTATTAGAATGTTTTTAATTCAAAATATATATCTTTTTATCGGTTGTCGAGCACACACACACACACACACATGATGGGCTTCTTTCAGTTTCTGTCTATCAAATCCACTCACAAGGCTTTAGTTGGACTGAGTTTGTGTGGTCTGATGAATAAGTATCTGAACTGTTACCATAGTAACGAAGCTAAAGCATGTAGAGTAAAGCCACTTGGTACATATTGACCTTGAACTCTGCACTACATGCACACTAAGTTTCAACATTCTAGCTTGCTTCCACTGTTTACAGCAGTGCTTGGAAGGAAAGTGTGTAGCGTGTGATCGTCGCATTGACCAAATTTTCTCTGTCATGGTCAATGCTTGGCAATACCTGCTCAGAGGCCTATGCAAGTTTTCGAAAGTTTTCAAAAAGTTTTCATTGTTCTTGACAAAATCAAAGAGATCTTGTGCAACTGAAATCTTGGCAGACATGCGTCTCATAGCCAAATCTTCTGTGGTAATGGACTGAACTGAACTATAACTAATCTGCACATCCTATGATAACTCACAGTTAGTGATTTGACGATTTCCTCTCACAGCTGCATGCACATCTGTGACGTTTTTCTTTCTCTTGGTTGTGGACCTCCCAGAACATTTGTCAATATCAACATTTTTTCTGCCATCTTGGAAACGTCTGAACCACTTGTACACTTGTGTACAGCTCATACACTCCTCTCCATACACTTTCTGAAACTTTGCATAGGCCTCTGAGCAAGTATCACCATGACAATTTTTTCTGTCATGGCCAATGCGATGCTTACACGCTACACACCTTCCTTCTGAGCACTGCTGTAAACAGCAGAAGTGAGCTAGAATGTCAAAACTTAGTGCACATGCACAGCAGAGTTCACGGTAAATCTTTGCCAAGCAGTTTCACTCTGCGTACTTTAGCTTCATTACTATGGCAACAGCTCAGATACTTATTGATCAGACCTTGTATAATAGAAGACACTTGCCCAAGGGGCCATGCAGTGGGGCTGAACTCAGAACCATGTGGTTGGGAAGTAACCTTATAATATATATGTCTGTGTGTGTGTGTGCATATGTATGCATGTGCGTATATGTGTGTGCAATGTACTTCCAGTTCTCAAATATCACTCACAGGGCATTGGTCAACTCAACTTTATTCCTGAGGATACTTGCTCAAGCTGTTGTGCAGTGGAATCAGATTGTGAAGATACCTTCCTAACTATGCAAACATTCCTGCACACATAATCATCAGGTTAATCTGGTTCAACTGGCTTTAATTGTTACTTATGAACCCAGATGTGTCTGTCTCTACTACATAAACTACATCATTTAAAATCAAAAGCTAAGTTCTATTTATATTTAGTATTTCCTGGTGTAAATTGCAATATGTAAGGTGAAAAGAAGTTATCAGATTGATTTCAGGTTGTTTTTACTGTATTTTAATCCAGCTGATTTTGAAATTAAGATTTTTCATAGGTGCAGGAGTGGCTATGTGGTAAGTAGCTTGCTTACCAACCACATGGTTCCGGGTTCATTCCCACTGCGTGGCATCTTGGGCAAGTGTCTTCTACTATAGCTTCAGGCCGACCAAAGCCTTGTGAGTGGATTTGGTAGACGGAAACTGAAAGAAACCCGTCGTATATATGTATATATATATATATATATATATATATATATATATATATATATATATATATATATATATGTATGTGTGTTTGTCCCCCTACCATCGCTTGAGAACCGATACTGGTGTGTTTACGTCCCCATAACTTAGCGGTTCGCAAAAAGAGACCGATAGAATAAGTACTAGGTTTACAAAGAATAAGTCCTGGGATCGATTTTCTCGACTAAAGGTGGTGCTCCAGCATGGCCACAGTCAAATGACTGAAACAAGTAAAAGAGTAAAAGAGCAATAGTTATCATTGCCATAATCAACATTTAGGTTAAATGGAGCAGTAGAAATATCACATTTAGTTACATAACTTTACATTTTAAGTTCTGACTTCAGTTATCAACTGCCTTCATAATCATCATCATCATCATTGTCTTTTCATGCTTGTATGGCTCAGATGAAATTTACTGAAGTAGCTTTTCTACAGTTGGATTCCCTTCTTGTTGCAAACATTCCAAGCAAGGTAATATTTCTTGAAGGCCAGGCGTGTTTTTTACAGAAGACTGGAAATGAATGGCATTGCTTGTATGATGATGATGCTCATTTGCAACCATTATATGATGTCTAGACAAGAGTATAGACATACACACACACACAATGGGTTGCTTTCAGTTTCTGTCTACCAAATCCACTCACAAGACTTGGGTCAGTTTAGAGTTATAATAGTAGAAACAGTGGGAGTGAACCCAAGGCCATGTAGTTGGGAAGCACACTTCTTAGCCACGCAACCATGCCTGTGCCTCCTTAGGTTATTAAAATATATACCAGTAATATATTGGGATCGATTACAATCAACCAAAGCCTTGACATAAACTTCTTTGAATTATATCCAAGTCAGAAATGATCTTAATCATCATTAATTTATTATCTAATTTATTATTAGTATACATTGGGTGGATCAGTAAACTGCTCTATGTTGCTTTCTGCTTCATGAAATCCAGTGAGATCCACAGTTTTCAAACCTAGATTTGTTCTTTTTGGAATACTATGATAAATGTTCTTGTTAGTAAATAATATCCTTTCACCTGGTGTGTATCCTTCATTTGCATTTGTGTATCCATATCAGTGTAGATGTCTCTCTTGTAAATATTAGCTAGCATCTATGATGTTCTGCTTGTGCTTGATCGTCTTTGAAACTATTCAACAAACCCTGCTCAACTCATTTCTCACTAATCACTGTTAATCTTCCATACAGCATCATACAATTATTAAGTTACTGAGTCAACACTAGATTGCAGGATTCAACACACCAGACATCTTTCTTGGATTGTAAATGGACACACATGGTTACTTACCACCTTGTGGTCAATGATATGATTGAACAATCCCATCAATAGTTGAAATCTGTTCTCAAACCTACAACAGTAGCTGGATAAGTTAAATTTCTTTTGTTCTTCTGGGTATTTTAACCATAGATAAGGACAGAATTGGTTGTGTGTCAGATAAATTTGTCTATGGTTAATATTTTCACAATATATGGACACATAGTTGTGTGTGTCTTTTCTCAAGATATTCAAGATCCAACAACCTATTTATAGTGACTCCAAATTTACATGTCCAGTCTACCATCCATTGCTTCTCACTTCCAGACAATTCCCACTCATGTACTGACCAACATTCAGTAACAGTCAGATGTTTCCATAATGATATGATTCAACAACCACTACAAATGCCATCTTCCAATCCATTTAAAGTACTTCAAACAACCCCTCAAGTGCTTTTTATTGATATGCACAGAAAAAGCATTAGCAGTATAGATTGAATGAAGCAAGCCTGTTTGGAAAATTAATGGAAATTTGAAACAATATTTCATCAGGTTAATGCTACTCCATTATTCTATCCTTTGTCTTGTAATCTTAATTCTTCACTAGTTCTCATAAAAACACCAAATTTGACAGCTTGTCAGTCCAGTTTAAAACCACCGTTTCTTCCACTGACCAGTATTCCTGTTTCTCCACCTCATGTTAAGACCAGAACTGGTTGATATGCACACTGACGTAAATACTATGTACAAGCCTTTGATTAAAAACCCCCCCAGAAAAACTGTAGGTTTACACATATATATTCTACAGGTTTTATATCCTGATCGACCATGTTTGACTTTTCATCTAGAAGAGGAAGCAATGTAGTGCATCTCTTATGTTCTCTTCTTCATCTACTATTAGTCTACCCTCATCGCTTACTAACTTATTCTTGCTCCTTTGCTTCTGAATGTTAACTCTACCTCTCTTTTATGTAGACACACAAGCTGATACACATATGCACACATACAAATATATAACTCACTATTGCATTCATTTGCTATTATCACATATCCTAATTATGGTACCATTAGGAACATTGTTTGTCACATGACCTTGTCACTCGGATATAGGGGAAAACAACATTCTCAAGAGTCTGTCACATGACTATTTTCACTGGCAGGTTTCAATGTGCTCACTGTTTGATGAATAATTGCTAAAGCCCACTTTTCTCACTATAAAAAGCTGTTTGCTAAGCAGAGAACAAGAGTTAAAAAATAAATCAATAGAATTGTACAACATTTAGAACTTACAAACTAACATACACATTCTCTCACCTATGTGCATATATGGTAATATTCCCATAAATCCATTTGTCTTGCCACACATGAAGTTATTCTATGCAGTCAAACTTACATAACAAGATCTTGAATTAACAATATATCTCTTAACATTTTATCTTCAATATTTCATGAACCATTGCTAAATTATCTTTCAAGCTGTTTCATTTTAAATTCCAAATACTAATTCTTGTACTGTTTCTACAAGACATGGAATTTAAACAATGAACTTTTTGATGTGCCATGCAAAAGATTTCTGAACTTTTAAACTGGAAATGCTCTGCCTGATTTCAGACATTTTCATACAAGTGGTGATGGCATAAAGTTCTTAAACTTACTATTTTAGCAGCAAGATTCATTAAGATCTGGATTTTGTCGTTATTGACAAACAGAAAATGAAAGGAAATAATACAATCAATTTTAATTGTTACATTTATGAATACAAATTCTTTTAAATTTCCTAGAGATAAATTTCTACCACATATTAATTATTCTATAAATGAATTAGTAAAGTTATGCATTTTCTGAAATAATTCAAAGTTGGCTATTATAACAATCATATTTGAAGTAGGTATGAATTGAAAACAAAGAAAATAGTGTTAGTTGTTATATTTCTTTATTGGTTTATTTTTTCTTCTTTTTTTAAATGTTGGGAATATTTTGACTTCTGAACACCACTGAAATAAGCTAAACTTAGCTCTCTCTCTACATATGAGCTCAGTCATTTGTCCAATACATAAACAAAGCAAAATAAATTGCTTTTACTCTCTTACTCTTTCCTTTGTTGATAGAAGCTTTATTGTGGTGAAATGGTTGGGAAGAGGGAAATGAATTTTCTGGAGGTCTAGTGAAGAGACCACAGGAGAATTTCATGAGATTTTTCATTTACAGTGGAAATAAAGTTTTTTTTTTAAAAATTGGAACAACAAAAATGAAAGTTGGAATGAATGAAAGAGAGGAAGAAGCAGATGCAAAAAAAACATGTTTTGATGATAAGTGGTGACATCTCTTAACTAGAGCTCCTCCTGGAGAATGAAAACTTCAGAATTTTATTATGTGATATGCACATGCATGCACACATGCACTTTCAGTAAAAACTTTAAAAAAAAACCCCAAATAAAAACAATTTTCCAGCATATTAATACAAACATAGTTATGAGTTTATTAATAAAAAAAAAACAAAAAAAACAAACAAACAAACAAACAAAAACCAAAACATTCTTTTTTTTAATAAAGGATACAAAGGATATAATGATATGTGTGTTATGTTAGGTTATGTATGCATCTGTATGTGTGTGTTTGTGTTTACTGATGTCGAGAAATAAAAAATACAAAACTCTGCAAAAGTCAAAAAGTGAGGGAGGGAATAAAACTGTAAATGGTGAGTGAGGAAAGAATATAGATAAATGGGCAGGAAAAGGAGGGGGCGAGTAGAAAATCAATTCATAATACAGGAACAGCTGAATTTCAGAACAGTTACTGTTTTTTTATTGTGCAAGTCTTTCACCACCAATCTGCTGTTGCATAATTTCATCACAGTTCAATCAGATAAAAAAATAGACTACAGACACAGTGAATAGGCCACAGTAGCGGACATTTAATCTTGATACCTTGAGAGAAATTATAGGGGGTTTCTTTCTTTTGTTTACCTCTTTTTTTTTAAATTTTGACTTTTAGTTCTTTTTATTTTATCTTTTTTTCTTTTTTAAAATACCTTATAACTATTTGAATGTTTCTCTGAAAGTGCAGATATATCTATCAACCATTGAAGCAAGATGTGTCAATGGTTCAGCTCTGTTGCTGAGGGATGATTTACTAGACTTTGTTCTTAGTAATGTTCCAAAGACACAAAAATATACAACACTGCATGATGTTACACTTTTGCATATAAATATGACATTTTGCAAAAACTTTGTACATCACAAACAACATGGTAAGAGAGGAAAAGAAAAAGAAAATATAAAAGAAAAATGAATGTAAAAATTGGTTACATGTTTTAAAAAAGAAAGAAAAATTTACAAAGAAAGAATAATCAGTAGGATCATTTTAGTAAAAAAACACAGGTTTTTGCAATCAAAGATAGACTTCTTAAAATTTATATAAATGAATTTTTTTTATTTTAGTTTTTTGTTTTTTGAAAAAGACATCACAATGATATAAAGGTTTCATTTGAATACCCTCCAATGATTTCAATGTATTCAGACAAGATGGTTAATATATAGGGCATAAAAACTTTTAGATAGCTAACTATTGGACAATGATAACTTTATAAACATAGTTGGCTATACAGAGAGGCTTTAAGAAAAGATGTTCACAAAACTACAGAGCATATTGAGATGTGGGTGGAATATCCTTTCTATAACATGACTGCATGACATGCAGGAACTTAATGTTTGCAGAATGGGGTTAAAAAGGACATGTGAAAATAACGATGGCAAATTGTGAAACACTGAATAATATCGTTTCAAATTTTGATAATTTTTCTTTGCTCTAGTAAATTTGAAATTGTTGTTATTTCTGTTATAAGCATTTACTGGAATGATTTCAAACTACCACTGAAACAAGACAAAGTCTGCAATTTCAGAGAGAAACAGATTTGAATATATTTTGTCACTGGAGAAAAAACATGAAATATCTATCTGATAGTTATTTAATTTTCAATTTATTTTTCATGAATTTTAATAATAATAATTCTAACTTAGAAATATTCTAAAGTTGGTCTTGGCTTTATAGAGTAAATTACAGTATCATATTTATTTTACCTTATTCAATTCCTAGTCAATATAAATATCACATCATGAAATGGGTTGAAAAATAATTATGAACCTTTATTCTGCTGTTTTTAAAGGTTTTAATATTTATATTCAGATTAATTTTTATTGTGAATTTCTGATGAATTTATAGGTTTTGTATAGTCAACCAACGTGATTGTTTACAATCATATTAAGATGGCATAATATCTTACCTAATACCAATTAAATTATAAGTGTTCTATTGTTATTTTCATAATACACTATTATAATTAGCAAAATTTTAAGAAATATAAATAGAGTTAATTTCATTAAATTCTTCTCTCTTCTGAATATTTTCATTTTTAAAACATCCTACGTATAAGAGCTGTAATAATTATATTATGTTGTCAGAAGTGACCTTTAGTTTTAATTATTCATTGTCAAAAAAGTAATTAAATGACATTTTCAGTGGACATAGTCACAAAATGATTACTTTATTCCAGTATGAAATCGATTGTACCTTGTCATTAATCAAAAAATATTCCACGTTCTGATGCAAGAAGCTTCCATTTTTAAAAGTTTGCTGAGTATACAAAGGATTCAGTGAATAATTCGTTAACACTTAAAGGAACATAACACAATTGCAAATTATTTAGATGTATTTGTTATAACTTACTTTCACAACCAAATACATGTTAGATGCAGTGGCTAGCAGTGTAAATCACTGCATCTAACAGTGCAGTGTTAATAGGCAAGAAGAAACCTTGATCAGTTGTTTTGAGATATATGTCAAAGCAGGTGATCAAACTCTAGTTTGGAGCATCAATGTAAATCCAAACTTTATTAATTAACCATAATGAACTGATCACACAAGCACCACACTTTTACATAAAATAATGATTATATATATATATATATATATATATATATATATATATATATATATGAAGAAGCTTGGGTTAAATATTTACAGAATTAGAAGATAATTTGCTAAAAATATGGTACCATTAAATATTGAGCAAATTACTTGGAAATATAAAGCAACATAACTGTCAAAAATGTGTTTCACCTGAAATAATACATTTGAAGCTTATGACATTTATGAAAGTTATTACTAGAAACGTTTATGATCCCAGATTCTAGAGTTAATGTGTATGTACCTCTTATCTCTAACACCGCAAAATAATTCTATCTTAACTATTGAGCTTCACATTATATTCACATAATTCTATATTGATTATCACAGCCAACTGGCTTATTTCTTTAAACTGAAAGAGGAAAGTAGTGAAAGAACTGTTAAGTACTGAAAATTGTCATTCTAAACTTTAAGATATAACCTACGTAAGAATTATGTAAATGTATCTTCTAAAAGCTTGACTGACTGAAATTGTGTCAATCCTTATTAATCAATTTAGTAGATAATAGCAAAATAATTGACATGGCGTTAACACCTTCCTGCTGCAATGGTTAAAAGGTGTGCCATAATACAATTCCATATCTAAACTTACTTGTATCTGAGAAAAGATACCATAAACACTAATTTGCTGTAACAATTACACATGACAAAAGATACAGTTTTATAGAAGCTGTTATAACAATCCATCATGTAAGACACCTTTTTTTTAACATTTACAAGAGGTGTAGAGGGATACACACACACACATATACATATATATATTTGCAACACTTACAGGTATAATGGCAAAACACCATTTAACAATAAAATTCCTGTGACACATACACACATATATGTATAGATACATATCATTTTACAACATTTACAAGGAATATGATAGACACAATTTTTATGGCAATTGTTAACTAAGCAATTAACAATACAAAATTTCAAGATATGATTTCAAGAATTAAAGGATGTTTGCTAGATTATTTTGAATTATTTGTTAACTGTGTAAATCATTAGAATTAAATGAAACAGTAATGCACATATAATCCCCACCCCAACCAAAAAAAAAAAAAAAAAAATCATACATTTTATTTGCGAAAAAAAAAGAAGCTAAAACTTTATATATATATATAGATTAAAAACAAGAATTCTTCCTAGATTAAATTTACAGAATATAAATAATAATTATTCTTGTTAAAACTAAATAAATGAATAAACTCAAGTGATAATATGAATTTCATGTCTTTTAGTCACTGGACTGTGACTTTTGGTTCATAAGCAAGAGAGACAAAAAAAAAAAACCCATTCTATTTGATTTGGAGTTATTCAAAAAGTTATTATAACTATTATTGTTATTATTATTATTCATAATATTTATCAAAGCTTCACAAGATGTAGCAAATCATGAAAAACATTTTTATACTATCAATGACAATATTTAAAAGTCCATGTCTATACTACTGGTAGTTAAACTAGTTTATTGATGACAATAAATTTCATGCCACACATTTAACTAGAAAGTTACTAAATTTTAAAAATATATTGCACAGTCTATAAGAGATTCAAACAACTGTAACTTAAGTTTCAAAGGTTCATAAGACTGGTGCATAACACCCATTTCCTTTCATTTGTTTCTTGTAGGTTTTCTTTTTCTTTTTCTTTACCCTTCAAACTATTTTTACAATGGGAGGACCACACATAACTAAACCTCATATTACTTTGAAAGTGTTTGAAGTAGGTGTGTTTTTTTTTTTTAAAATTTGATATCATCTCAATTATAATGGGTCAGGGAAACCAACACAGAGACAAACAACAGAACTAGGTATGAAATACTAATGTAACTTTTCTAACATTTTGGGAAACATGAAACATTTTGAAACAGAAAAAAAAAACAAAAAAAAACAAAAAAACAACAAACAAACAAAAACCACAGTACTCCTCAAATGATACTAATTTTACCAGTTCAGGTAAACAAGTTTTGTAGTTTAAAAGATAACCTGATATGATACAGGTTTCAAATAGACATTTTTTAAAAAGTATCTCATATAATGATGAACGGGCATGAGATTCCTGCATTCTTTTTCCTTTTCTTTTTCTTACATAAGTACTATACAAGAACGATATTGTTCATTAAATGGATAAAATATATCATAACATTTATGTAAGACATACAGCTGAACCAGAGTCAAACACATAAGAGAGACCTGAGCAAATATACAGACAATGTTAAAAATAAGATAAAGAAATGCTGGTGATATTTAAAGAAACCAGTAGATTTCATATATCTGACAATTTGAGACAGTGAATGATTTTAGTTCATCCATCCTGGTGAATACCATTTTTAATAGATTTTTGTATACATAATTACACACACACGCGCAATAAAACAATCAGTTGACCATAATGTTACATAATATATATTATAAAGAAGCACTAAAATGATGAAATTTCATCCATTTGCAATTTCCCTTAATTCAATAATACAGCTACTGTCTCTCTCATTCTCTTCATAGACAATATGACCTTCAACAGCATCATCTTTGTCTGGTTCATCAACAGAACTGTTTTGTACTGAATTGGTCATATTACTATCTAGAGCAGGACTGCTGGTTCCAGTAACACCCCCTACATTATCATCAGAGAAGTAAGAAGCTTCTTGTTGGGCTAGGTGGGATAATAAGTTGATTGGCTCCCCAAAGGTGCCGATATCTGGTGTGCTGGGTTCAAGCTCAAAAAGTTCTGGAGACGATAGGTGCCCAACATCAACATAAGGGACTTCTTTAGTAGCTTTGATAATTCTCTGACAATAGAGATCTTCAAAGTTAATTGGATATTGATCATTTTCCCTGAGAAAAAAAAAAAAAAAAAATTGAAAGAATTAATTAGTGTAAGAATATAAAAAAAAAAATCTGAATAATTTTGAAAATAACATAAAGCTGATTTTATATTGTTGAAAAAAATCATTTTTTATTTTAATTTAAAAAATTTTTTTTTTATAGATTACCACCTATTCTGGTCAAAACGATAAATTAGAAAAATTTATGAAAATATTGACCAGGATGAAGATATCATTAACTATTGACCAGGAAGAAGACAAACAACCACTGATTTAAATAATATCTGAAACTGTTAGTGTATTTCATTTTACTTTTGAACACTGCTGTCATAATTACAACTTAATTGAGATTATAATTATAACATAATTAGAATCTCAATATTTTTTTTACATACTTTATCTGTCTACATATATTTGTCTAGAATAAAAGTCAAGTTATCCAGTTTCTTCAGAAAAAGTAATTAACCCTTTTGATACTATATTGATACTGTTCAAATACACTGCCTTTGTTTCAATCATTAAGTTTTAAAGTAACGAAAAATTTAATGAAATAACTTTATCATTATTAAGCTGATGTTTGGAACATAAATTAACAAAACATTTTGATGAAAGGTTTTAATTTAGATTACTTTAAGACAGAAACTTTGTATTATAAAATCAGATGTGGTCTCAGTGAGGTTGGTATCAAAATGGTCGCGAATGAACTTCAAGAATATTTTTTCTATTTCTTTCTTTTCAGTTAGAACACTGATCACACCAGTAGATACCAACCTATCTATTCAGTATTCAATGTCTATAGTTATCTATTTAATGTATTCTTTTTGGTATTGCTAATACACTTATTTCATCAAGTCATCTTTCAGTTACTTATCTCCTCGAATATTCATGTTTTATTTAAGGATGTGAACATTAGGCTGACTTCTTTTTGCTTTAGCAATGCACAGGGAAATATTTGATCTCAGCTCTAAAAGGTTATCAAAACACAGTCATAGAGTAGTGAATTGCATTGCTTTCTGCTGAGCATTTTCTGCTAAGTGAACAGGGTCATTTAAATGTAGATAGGATATTTTTATAACTGTGTGGTCTATTGGAGAAGAGATAGATGTCATCAATACTATCATCATCCAAGACATTTTGCAAATGTTTCCCTGACGATTCACCAATTTTTACATGCTATCAAATGATAACAATTAATAAATATTAATACAATATGGATCCCAGCTCTCTAACTGTAGTCAGTTGATCAGTTTATTGCATGCAGTGATTGTCCAACAATTTAGGACTCAAAGCTAAAATTTAAGATAAATGGATTTTTTTGAGGAGAATGTGAGCAACTACTAGTTTAAAAAACAAAATATAAACAGACAAAAAAAATTGCCAGATAAATTGAGATATGACAACTTGTAAGTCTATATATCTTAGATGTACTAAAAAAGAAATTTAACACACGACAAACACACACTTTTCATCTCGACCCCTTAGTGTGTACATTTAACTAAAAAGATGACTGCAAGAAATCTTGATCTAGATGATAACAAAAATATACTAGAAGTGTACACTTCTAATATGAGAGTGTATAGTGCATTTTTATGCTTTTGTAGTATAAAATAAATAAAATCAATATATAATATATTTATTTATATATATATATATATATATATATACATACACACACACATACATGCATACAGTGAGAGAGAGATGAGAGAGGGAGAGAGAGATGAGAAAGAGAGACAGATGGAGAGAGAGACAGATGGAAAGAGAGAGTAAAGAAATAGGAGATGAGACAGATAAGAATGTGATGAAAACTGCAATAATGGAATAAACAACACATATTACTATTTTAACCCAAACAATGTGATTGTTATACAATAGAATAAACAATAAATAAAAGATGAATGTTGAAATCATAGTGAGCCAGTCATAGATGTTATCTAATCTAGTAAACATTAACAAACTTGGCTACAGGAAATCAAAGTTGGCACTCCAGACAATAAACTTGGATAATGGTTCTTAGTAATTCGTTTTGTAATTGTTTTTCACAAGATAGCTTATATACTTATATTTAGAGCCTTTTGATTTGAACTACCATATGTAAAATGGTCTATCTCAAAGTTAAATTGTAATCAAATTACAAGTGCACTTCAGTTATTATTGATAAATAACTAGGTGGCCAGAAAGTTTTACCTTGAGAAAAAATTAGTAATTAATGGGTATAATAAGCTTAGAATCATTGACACAGTTTTTATCATTATAATATTCTTGTTAATCAGAATGTAAAAAAAAAACAAAAAAACCATTAGTTTTTAAATTTTTGTTTGTTGTAATTTAGTTGGTGAATTAATCAAGTTGTTGAAATTGTTTCACTCTCTTGAAAATTAATCATTAATTGTTTCAGTATAAATACATGAAATTGAATGAATTAATTAATATTGACTGGAGGCTAATTTTTACTTATAAATCCAAATAGAGTAATTAAAATAAACTATTAATGAAAAGTCTGGGGATCATAATATGTATAGACTACTGATTAAATTTACTTTGTCATCTGGTAAATGCTGAATTTGTAATGACTAATATCAGGTACTAATTGAGGTAATAGCATGACAAAAATATAGAATATTTAGCAGTTATAGACTGAAATCTTAAATCTTTGTGTGATATTTATATCACACAAATAATACCAAGAAATAAATTTTAAATGATGTAAAAATGTTAAAAGAACATAATGGAGAGAAAATTTTAAAGCAATTTGTTGAGAAATTTCCATGTGCAATATAGAATCATACAGAGTTAAACCTACCTGTTATAGATAGCTAAAGCAATGCTTGCCGGATGTGGAATTGGAAGAGGTATTTGTAGTTTATCAAACACATGAGGCGTATGGTCTTTTTTCCAAGGGCACATCTTTTCTCTGAAAGAATAACATAATTTCATTGTCATTTTTAATACTAAATTTTTGAATTTGTATTAAAAAGAGGGAAAAAGAAAAAAGAAACAAATTTGACATTTGGAAATTGGTGTTAAAAATAATCAACAGATTGCATTGCTTTGGACCAAGATGCATAAAACAATTCTTTCAACCAATCCATGTTAGGATAGGAAAATATCATTAAAATGACAATGATGATGATGATAAGGAGGAGGATGGGGGAAGGAGGGATCATAGTTTCAACAGCATTAGATTAGAAAACTGATTGTAACTGCTTAATGTAGGAATTGGAAATAAATTTTACCAAAATATTACTTGCAACATCATTAGCAGTGATAGCAGCAGCACCACCATATTTTAGTTTAAATCTTGTAAAAGTCAATTTTATTATTCCTCTCTCTCTCTCTCTCTCTCTCTCTCTCTCTCTTTCTGGGTCAATAAGTCACATACCAGTAATATACTGAAGTTGATTTAATTAATTGTACGTCTAAAAATTATATAATTAAGAAATTAATATTATGTAATAAGAAAACTACAAGCAGGAAAAACTCTTGGTTTCTATTCAGCAGAATTATTGAACAGTAAGGTGTAATTTCTATGTTTAACTGTTAAGATTGTTAAAAATAGTCATAAATGGAAAGAAATCATTCATTGGAAATAAGAAATTTATTACAACTGGGTGGACAACAGTGAAACCTGTCTACCTTCAAAGAAATCATGCAACAAGAGAAGCAACATTAGAAAATCAATAATGTACATTGTGGAGAGATAGTTGCAGCTGACTGAGTTGATAGTTGATAAGGTTCCAACCTCCTAGGCAAAAGGTAAACAAATTAGTATCTTATCCCCAGTATTGTGAAATTTCCTTATCAGTGACATTTAGCTGTAAATTGGTACCATAAGGAAGTACAGTGTGACTGTTTGTAAGTAGTAGAAGCTCTGAGTAATTTTGTTACTTTGTTGCACCAAGCTAAAAGTCTCCCATAAATTTAGAGAAAATAATAAGAAAAATCACTACAGTGGTATGTTTTCTTTGAAATATTACATGAAAAAAATAACTTCAATGAGAACAGAATGGCACATTAAATTATGAAATTAATTATAAAATATTCTAGATATAAATTGAAATCACCATAGAAAGAAGATATTTAA
This sequence comes from Octopus bimaculoides, assembly GCF_001194135.2. Taxonomy (NCBI): domain Eukaryota; kingdom Metazoa; phylum Mollusca; class Cephalopoda; order Octopoda; family Octopodidae; genus Octopus; species Octopus bimaculoides. The sequence continues at coordinate 21,859,149 of NC_068985.1, forward strand.
GTAACAAGACCTGAGGAAACATGATAAGAAAGATGATAGAAATTAGTAATATTTTGAGTTGTTATAGAGAGAATGTTCACAAATAGCTCATGATAAATGTTTAATATAAATATAATAACAACCATAATTGTTTAATATGGATTTTTTTTAAAGTTTGAAAACTCCTAATATTGTGAAAAACATATTAGTCAATTACTATGAAATTAGCCTACTTCATTTAGTTTACAACATACACTTAACTCAATATATTAGAAGCAAAAGTTTTATTTTATTCATTATTTTTAATTATCAACTTTCTTAGCATGAGCTTGGCAGGACAAGAATTGAGAATAACTACTTTTAAAATATGAAGTCAGTTAAAGGCTTATAACTTGATTTGATGTCTTTGTCTTTTCACAGTATGTCTAAATAAAATCAGGTTATAATCACAGGAAACTTTGAACTCAATATTGCAAGTTAATAAAACATATGTAATCACAATTCTTCAACTACTTTTAATAATTGACTGTTCTTCCCCATGATAACTATTAGTTACCATGGGAAGTGCTGGATGAAGAGTACAGTGGATAGGGCTACATAGAGTATATGGCAGGCTAGAAAGAATAGCAAAAATATGAAGAGCAGTAATGACATCAAAAAGCTAGGCAGTAAGCATAAAACTAAGTGTATCTTGCCAAATATGAAGCTATGTAGACAAATGTTCTGTACAGTGATGAAAGATGTAGTGTTCTGAATTGCAAGGCAGTGTGTCTATGAATCAAGACATCATTTGTCAGTGGAGTATTCAAAGTGAGATTTTATTCTAGTAACAGTGAAAAGAAAGAACTATGATAATACTGCTATTAGAAATTGTTAAATGAAGAACAATAGCGAGATAGTGATGGGCAACTTCGCATGGAACCAACAGAAGAACTTGTAACTGAAGTTAGCCTTAGTATGGTTAGTAAAACTTTTAAGAGATGAAGACAATGAAAGTGACAGTTCATCAAAAGAGTTGTTGAGATGTTGAAAGCACTAAGTTTAGGTAGATACTATTCTAATAGCTCATTTAGATAATCATATTGTACAGGAAGGTGTAATATCCTTTGACTAGCATATTAGTATTGTAGCAAGACATGTTAGCACAAATCATCCAATCACTGCTGGCTGTAGAAGGATACATGTGACCCAGCAGTGAAGTGTGAGTTTTGAAAGGCAAAAATCAGTTGCTGAGAGAACACTGAAAAGTAAACATCTAAGTTGCTGATTGTTCGTCCAGATGACAAGACACATTGCTGATTTAACACCGATTAGTAAACATAATGTTTATGGCTATGGGACTACTATCACGCTTTCCAACTAAATTACACTACACATTGGATTTGTACATCTATAAACATCTTGCAGCTATTTGAATCTAACTACCTGGGATGTTTATGGAGAAATTAACTCATGTCTCACTACATCCTGTTAACCTGAACACTTACCTCATGATGTGCTTGCTTACTACTACAAAAAAAAAACATTGCCTTCTGATATTTCTTACATCTGCTTATATGTAGAATCTTCTTACATACATACTACCCTAGCCAATGTTATATTGTCCTTCTAATTTTGTTCTTGTTACAGTATTATCACCAACTGATACAAGAGTGAAAACAAGTACAATCAAGAGAAGAAATTAAGAAATGACAGAGTCCTCTAATTCATGAACCAAGTGCTTGAAAGTAGTTGGGAGAGTTTGAAAAAGACTTAGCTCAGGATACGGTTAGTTTGGATAAAATGTAGTTTGAGCTTATATAAGGGAGCAGAATGATTTCAAACAACTGCAAGAAAAGTTCTTGTTCAAAAATAAACCATTCTTATTTGCATTTATGGAAGATCTTCAACAGTGTCCCATGTGGATGTCTAGTTAATAAGCTTGCTTCCTAACCATGTGGTCTGAGATTCAGTTCCAATGTGCAGCACCTTGGGCAACTGTTTTCTACTATAGCAACCAAAGCCTTGTGAGTGGATTTGATAGACACAAACTGAAAGCAGCTGTCATATATGTGTGTGTGTGTGTGTGTGTGTATAGTGATGATCGTGATGATGATGATGATGATATATATATATATATATCTTTTATCTTTTACTTGTTTCAGTCATTAGACTGCGACCATGCTGGGGCACTGCCTTGAAGAATTTTAGTTGAATGAATCAATCCCAGTATTTTTTTTCTTTTTAAACCTGATACTTATTCTAATGGTATGTTTTGCTGAACTGCTAAGTTACAGGGATGTAAACACACACATACAATGGGCTTTTTTCAGTTTCTGTCTACCAAATCCATTCGCAAGGGTTTGGTTGGCTTGAGGCTATAGTAGAAGACACTTGCTCAAAGTGCCATGCAGTGAGACTGAACCTGGAACCATGTGGTTGGGAAGCAAACGTCTTTCCACACACCCATGCCTGCACCTATATATATATATATATATATATATATATATATATATATATATATATATATATATATATTGAGAAAAAAAGTCGTCAGAATTTTGGAAAAAATAATCTTTTTATTTCTTCATTATTATTAGCGCTTTCGTTCGTTTCTTGAACTTGTCAAATATATATATACAAGTAAAATCTCTTTCAATTTGCTGATATGTATAGTTTTTCATTAATTCACAGATGAAATAATGAAAAGCCAAGATGATTGGTGATATTCTGTACATCAAAATTGTTTAACTCATGTCAACATGGACAAAAATAAATATTCAAAGTACTGATTTATATGTCATTACTGATGTAGCAAACCTATATTCCAAGAAAGAAGATATGTTCAAATCTTATAAAACAGTTAAATTTCTTATCCTCTATCTAATAACGAAAAGTTTGGGAATAAATATAAGATGTCTAACAACCTGTACTTCTAAAAAGGATATTAGAAAGATATCTGATAAATAAACTACGCTTTGAATAAGTTCTTTTTTAAAAATTTTATCACTGTCTATTTTTACAAACATACAGTCATTCACATATGTATACAAATTCTCATTTGATTATTGGTTATAAAACAGTTCACTGTTGTGAATATTGTAGTTCCATTGATAAATATTTGCACTACAGAAATTAATTTCCTTTAACATATGTTGCCCCACCACCACCAAAAAGAAACTTTCTGCTTTTATGATCACTACTATCATCATGATTTTCATCATCACCAACAGGAGCACCACTACCACCACCATTTTTAACAAATGATTTTCCAAGGAATCAGTCAGACAGCTTTGCCATTCATCACTTTCTCAAGTATTTTTATCCTGTGTCATCTCTGAGGCTTACTGTTTGTTCTCTTATCTGACTTCTTCCCCAAGTCTTTCACAGTACCAATGTTACATATACACCACAAATACACACTCAGAGTGTATAATATGCGTGCATTACCTGTCCATACTGCTTTGTCTGTCTCTCTTTCTCTCCTTCTACATTCATCTGTGTCTATACATTTAACATCCTACCATTTTTTAAAACTTCTTTCTACTCAACATTCCACATCAGCTTAAAACCATACATCCAGCTATCTTTACGAAATTTATTCTTTATACCAAACGTTACAGATCCTTTGCAATCATAGTTCATGTGATAAATAAACAAACAAATTTAAAAACGAATATATGTAACAACTGTAGAAGGTAACAACATATTTTCAAAACTTTTCTTGTCATTCGATGTCAAGTTGACATTAAATAGTTCTACACCTGCAAGATATTACTGATCTTTATTCAAACTTCAAAGTATTAGTGGGTCTTATTGATGTTGATCATGTAAGTTATTGATCACTATTATGCTTGGAAGTTTTATTGAACTTTGATATGTCTTGCTTAGCTCTACAAAGGAGAAATAAGAAGAAATATTCTTGTGATTTTCTTCAAAGAATTATATATATATATATATAT
>NC_068985.1:21863102-21871176 GCF_001194135.2 Octopus bimaculoides
ATATGCATGCATACACATATAAGTATTAAAACTTTCTGTTAAAAAATAATTTCCAGCTTAACCCTTTTGTTACTATAATTCTGTTGAAATACACTGCCTTCATTTTAATTAATTTTTAAAATAACCTTGTATCTTTTATGTTTTACTTGTTTCAGTTGTTGGACTGTAACCATGCTGGGGCACCACCACAAAAAATTTTAGTCAAACAAAAAAAAAACAAAAAAACAAACATAGGTACTTAATTTCTTAAATTTAGTACTTATTCTATTGGTCTTTTTTACCAAACCAATAAGTTGTGAAGATGTAAACAAACTAACACTTGTCAAGCAGTGTGTGTGTGTGTGTGTGTGTGTGTGTGTGTGTGACAAACACATATACATACTCACACATATATGACAGGCTTCCACATAATTTCTATCTATCTATTAAGGCGGCGAGCTGGCAGAAACGTTAGCATGCCGGGCGAAATACTTAGCACTATTTCGTCTGCCGTTACGTTTTGAGTTCAAATTCCGCTGAGGTCAACTTTGCCATTCATCCTTTCGGGGTAGATTAGATAAGTACCAGTTACGCACTGGGGTCGATGTAATCGACTTAATCCTTTGTTTGTTCCCTCTATGTTTAGCCCCTGGTGGGCAATAAAGAAATATAATTTCTATCTATCAAGCTCGTTCACAATGTATTAGTCAGCCCAGAGCATAGTAGATGACACTTGCCCAAAGTACTGCACAGCGGGATTGAACCCTAAATCATGTGGGCACAAAGTGAACCCCTTAATCACAATAGCTATACCTTAAGTAAAAATAACTTTGTCATTATTAAGCTGGTGTTTGACACATAAATTAATATGAAATTTATGAAAATTTTCCAACAATAAGATGAAGACACAACTAACAATCACTGATTTAAATGATGTTTGAAACTGTTAGTTTCTTTCATTTTATGTTTTAACATTACTGTCATATTTATAACTTAATTAAGATTGTAATTACAACATAATTAGAATATCAATTTTTTTACCTAGTTTATGTGTCTGTATACATCAGTCTGAAATAAAGAATCAAGTTACTAACTATTTCTTCAGAAATAATAATTAACCCTTTCGATACCATATTTCTGCTGAAATGCACTAAGTTTGTTACATTAAATTTTGAAAGTAATGAAGAATTTAGTAAAATAGCTTTGTCATTATTAAGCTGTAGAGGGAACCTGTGGAAGGGGTAGACCCAGGAAGGTGTGGGATGAAGTGGTGAGAAAGGATCTTCAGATGCTGGGCATCACTGAAGAATTGATAAGGGGCCAGGAGTTGTGGTGATTTGCTGAACTTGAGAAGATGCATCAAGCCAAGTAAAATTGCTGCCATCCATATATACAGGCTTATCCTTAACAGGTGCTGGTGCCATGTTAAAGCACTCATGCTGGTGTTGCATAAATGCACCCATGCCGGTGGCACGTAAGGGCACCCAGCACACTCTGTAAAGTGGCTGGTGTTTGGAAGAGCATCCAGCTGTAGAAACCATGCCACAACAGAAAAGTCTGGACAGCTCTCCAGCTGGCCAACTCCTATCAAACTGTCCAACCCATGCCAGCATGGAAAGTGGCCATTAAATGATGATGATGATAAAGTTGGTGAATGACAAATGAAAAATTAAAGGAAGATTTTAATTCAGATCACTTTAAGACAGGCAATTTATATCAGAGAGCCCAGGGTCAATCTCAGGCAGGTTGATATCAAAAGTAGTAGTGAGAAAAGTGGCTATATTTTAGAAAATAGAAGACTTTGGAATAATTTATCTTAACCCTTTAGTATTTGAAGCAACCATATCTGGCCTAAATAGTGAACTTTGTTTTTTGGCTACATTCAGCCTCCTACACCTAGTCTATAATGTCATTCTAAAAATAAACAATCACATCATCAAAATCTCGATGCTATGCTATGAGATAATGCATGATTTACTTCAAGAGTGTGAATAAATAAGCATAACATTTGACAGTAATCTGAATGTTAAAGGGTTAAATACTATATTTATCCATGTATATGACACACTTGAATATACTGTACACCACTAATTATGGGTAATGAAATTCTAGAAAAAACATCTTTCTCGACTGATTTTTCTCTAGTATTATAATGTTTAGAAAGTTCAAACATCATTAAAAAACAAATTGTAAGTGCCCTTTGAACTTTACTAGTGTAGGCTGTGAAAGTGCCTCTGTTGTAAAGCCATCATTGTGAATATCAAAGGATCATGTTTTTTTCTAGAAAATCAACTTGACTGTACTTAAATAAGGTTTTGCTCAATTTTACTGTTCAGTTCTTACAGTGAGGCACACATGGTTGTGTTGTCACAGGAGAACAAAGTATTTATTAAGTGTGGATTTCCTAAAATGCTCCCAACTTTATTATTATTGTTAAGCATCCATCTCTATGTTCTGAGGTCAAATTCTGTCAAGGTTGACTTTACCTTTCATCCTTTTGGGGTTGATAAATTAAGCACCAGTGAAACACTGGGGTTGATATAATCGACTAGTCCCCTCTCCCTAAATTTCAGGCCTTGTGCCTTTAGTAGAAAGGATTATTGAGTGAGAGAGCAATGCATGCCGTCAAAGTGACCCTGGGGTACAAATATATTGAAGCCCAGTATACCGATCATGAATACCCATCTGATAAGGGTACACCAGGCACATGAATCAAAACTATATGTGCATGATATGGTGATCTCATATCAAGATAAACAGCACATAACTTTGCAGGTGAGGCTCAGTTAAAATTTTCTTCAGGTTGAATAGCCCATCTCCCTCAAAAGGTCTCTGCATAAGGTTTGTTTAAGGATGATGAACAAAACACCCATGTTTCCAGAGGTGAATCATTCAAACCCCAAAGAATATCTCAGGACACATGGCTGTGATGCTCCCCAACTACTTCTGCTCGTGATCAGAGATGCACAAATCATCAGCCACTAAAGGACATGTTCAACTGGTTATGGTCAAACAACTGACAAGCAAATCTGTGGTATTTAGCAGAATATTTGTTGTAGCCCATCTTTATACCAAGACAAAACATTGTACATGGTAAGACTTCTGATCAGTTAAGATCAGAAGCCATGAGAGCCAGTGCCTGGTATTGCATCAGGGCATTATTATTATTATTATTATTATTATTATTATTATTATTATTATTATTATGATTATTTGCATTTTACTTCTCAGAGCTATTGATTTTATTTGCTCCAGTAAATTCTGTAAGAGCAGACAGCAACTTGTTGTCAAATGTCTCAAAGGGTTATTATTATTATTATTATTATTTTGGTTTGGCTCAGGTTTGATCTTATTCTTGGTAGGATTTATGTGGGTAGTGGGTTACTACCCGTAACCTTAGGTATTCACAAGTTTTCAGCTGTCTTTCAAGAGCTTAGCACTCTCCTGATAATCCTTGCTGTTCCTAAGAGACAAACTTTGTGTAGGAGCTCTACCGGGCATTCTATTTCAATCTTCAGCCATTTGTCTATATCTTGGCTTACTGTTCTCAATGAACCAATTATTATAGGCACAACCTTTATTATTCATATGCTCCAAATTTTTCCTATTTCAAATTTTAGGACATTGTATTTCCTTTGTTTTTCTTCCTCTTTTATCATGATCCTGGAATCAAACAGGCATGATGGGTTGGTAAGTAAGCAACTTCGCTTTTCCTTATCAATAATTGTTATATCTGGTCTATTATTATCTAACTTCTTGTCAGTTTGAATAGGAAAGTCCCACAAAATCCAACATTTCTCTGACTTGATGATTGTACCATGTGTTTCCAGCTTCAAATCCCCATTTCTGGCACAGTTTCTAGTGTAAAACTTTTACAACCTGGTCATGCCTCTATTTCTTATATTCTTCCTGTTGTTACTATTGTTGTTGTTGTTGTTATTATTGTATTAAAACTCACAGCTTATATTACTGGGTATGATGAAAAGTGTCAGCTGTCCACAGCCAGCAGAATAAGGTGACACTTGTTTTACTGGTCATGCTTGAAGAACTCTGCGAAGAATTCTTGCAGTTCCAGGCAATGCTGATTTTTGTATGTGTTCTATCTTCACACTTGCACCAATCTTTTTCAGCCATGTTGGTAGCTGAGTACTGATACTTCCAAGTGCACCAATTACTATTGGTATCACATTATTATTATTATTATTATTATTATTATTATTATTGTTATTGTTATTATTATTATTATTATTATTATTATTATTATTATTTATTTATTTATTTACTTATTTTTTGTAATACAGTTTTCAAGCTTTTGTTTTAAACAGCTAACATTCAAGATCTGACAAAAATGTTTTTGGCAGATAACAACACTTTATCTCTGAACACTTGGATTATTTTATTTTTCAGTCTTATATTTGATAAAGCGATGATTTCCCTGAAATATAATAGAAGCATTAAACAACCTATGTAGGGTAATACATCTTGTTTTTATTTTTATTGGCATCACCTCACATATTTTGCCTAACTTTTCCTTTGTGATCCTCAAAGGTCATCTTAAAAATATTTCATAAAAGAAAATTTTAAATTTTCAGGAAGTGAAAAACACATTCTAAATGCTCCATTCGGTATTTCATATGTAATTTTATGGAACTTTATAGTATGAATTTCTATCTAGGTAAAAGATAAAGTGCTTCAATGCTCTCAATGTCAATTTTATTTTCTGATCACTTCATACTTACAATTATGAGCAAAATTTTGCCGCATTTAGTTGGACATTCAACAATATGATTTCTGATGAGGGCATACTTATGAAATATTGATTTCAAATTTTAGCACAAGGTCAGCTCTTTCAGGGAGGGGTTAAGTTAATTACATTGCCCCCAATGTTCAACTGGTACTTATTTTATTGAACCCAAAAAGGATGACAGGCAAATTTGATGCTGGTGGCATTTGAACTCAGAACATGAAGATGGATGAAATGCCACTACGCATTTGCCCAGCTTGCTAATGATTCCATCAGCTTGCCACCTTATACTTATGGAATTTTAAGAACATTAATGTATTATCACTATCATAGAAAAATAAAACAGGAGTGGCTGTGTGGTAAGTAGCTTGCTTACCAGCCACATGGTTCCAGGTTCAGTCCCACTGCGTGGCATCTTAGCCTTGGGCCAACCAAAGCCTTGTGAGTGGATTTGGTAGACAGAAACTGAAAGAAGCCCGTCATATACATGTATATATATGTATATCGTTTGTGTGTCTGTGTTTGTCCCCCTAGCATTGCTTGACAACCGATGCTGGTGTGTTTATGTCAACATCACTTAGCGGTTCAGCAAAAGAATAAGTACTAGGCTTACAAAGAATAAGTTCCGGGGTCGGTTTGCTCGACTAAAGGCAGTGCTCCAACATGGCCGCAGTCAAATGACTGAAACAAGTAAAGAGTAGTGATCTTTTCTCTTCATTACACACCAGTTAGCTTGGACGATAGATATAACTTATTTCTGGTCATGCAATATAGCCACACATAGTCCACATATAGAGGGGAAAAGATGGGTAACATTTACTTCTCATGTATAATGAAATCTCCTAAAATTTAAGTTTAAAATTTTGGAGGGAAAATGCATATATACACAAATGAATATGGCATAAAAAATTTCTATTAAAAAAAAAATTAATAGCCAAAATTATGACTTCTACAAATTATAATGATTTATAAAGCTGATGTTTATCTGAATCTAAAATTAATCAGGACAGTTGTTCTTTGGATAAGATGTTGATCTATTGCAGGTTAACTATCTGATGAACAGTAATGGGTAAACAGAATGAGCAATCAAAGAGTACAATTATACCATCAGCATTACTATATGAATTCATGTACACCATTTACTCTTCTTTTCTAACTTTTTCATAATGATAATAGAAAAAAAGTTACAAAATTCCTCAATGAGAAAATAAAAAAGATAAAATGTAAGATGGGAAAAATCAACCAATATTACCTGGGAGTATCCCACCGGGCTGTTGGAATTAAATGTTGATTGGGGTTAAAGATTCCACAATCCAAAAAGGGAGGCCGTATACTCACATCAGCTAAAAAAATAAATGTTTATTTTATAGAAAATTGCTAATATATAAATGAAAATGATTTCGGTAACCATTGATCTAAAAAATATATGAATAATGAATATCTCATTTTAAATTACATAATGTATGACTGAAGTATTTTTTAAGGTTAAAAATATAGGAAATAATAATTTTTGTTTTTGATATTTAATATTGCTTCCTTGAATAAACTTAAAATAGGAAATATCTTTCTCAAATTTAATATACCATACAAAAAATATTTTAATTCTAATTCAATAAAATGTGGCAATAAAAAGATTTTCAAAATCAAAATCATTTCAGACCAGCAGGAATGTGCATTTGGGTGATTTCATCCAAGTCATCATGAAACTCAGCATATTTAAGCATGTCTGTATATCGTTCAAAGTTGAGGTGTTCCACCTGTGAAAAGACCGGATTTAAGTTTTGTGATTCAGGAAGTATTAGAAATGGTAGACACAGAGGATATGTACAAATCTATCCAAATATTTGAAAACCCATTTATAGTTAAAAGGAAAATGCAGGGCTGCTAAAACGACAGGGAGGGATTGCTTGAGTAGATAACTTCATATTCTTCACATCAATTCTTGCACTTTAGTACTTATTTTATAGATGTTATAAGGGATGAAAGGCAAAGTCAATTTTGGTTAGAGGTAAGACTATTACTCATAAGCAAGTACGATTTTGGTAACATGTACCATGTTTTTATGAATTATTTTAAGTGTCTTTGCACTCATGAGCAGAGATGGACATCCTTCCAGCCTTCTCACTCTCAAATATTGAAGATGTGAAAGCTGGTGGAAAAGAGCTGCACCACGTCTAGGCTATTACTCATTTATTTAAAGTTGAGTAGACTGCAGTAACGTGAAATGATGTACCTTGCTTAAGGACACAAGGCACAACTCAACCCAGGGATCAAATTTACAGGCTTATAATCTTGAATCCCAAACACTAGGCTACATGTCTGCACAATATGTAAGGGTGAGTAATTAAATATAATATAGTACTTTTGTTTGATGCACCAATTCTTGCTCTTTCTCTCTCTCACACACACACACACACACACATGACAGACTTTCACAGTTTCTGTCTACCAAATTTTGTACATAAATTTTTGGTTGACCCAAGCTCTGGTAGGAGGCACTTGCTTGACATGCCATGCAATGGGATCACTGCAGGAACCAGATGGTTTCAAATTGAACTTCTTACACACACAGCCAAGCCTACATCCATATATGCAATAATTTATATTTATCTTCATTCAGCTGAGCAACTACAAATTTATGATCAATTCTATCGCACCAATATTATATATCTTAACAATCCAATAGTGAAATTCTATGATTATAACTTTGGAAATACTGTAACCAGTCACTTGTAAATCTTGCAGTAGTCAGTGCAGTCTTGTATTTCTGCCAAATCTTGTTGATGTGGTAAATTAAAATAGGTCAAACAGTTTAGATATCAAAAATAAGTTAGGATGATCTGTGACTCTTAAGATTTTTAATCAATCTGTTTTCCTGCATATAATATTCTACCCCTGACTGGCACCCTCTGAATGTGGTTGATGCCAGAGCCGCCTGACTCGCTCCCATGCCGGTGACACGTAAAAAGCACCCACTACACTCTTGGAGTGGTTGGCGTTAGGAAGGGCATCCAGATGTAGAAACCTTGCCAGATCAGATTGGAGCCTGGCACAGCCTACTGGCTTGCCAGTCCCCCAGTCAAACTGTCCAAACCATGCCAGCATGGAAAATGGACATTAAACGATGATGATGATGATGAGTCTTTTTTTCTAGTTTCAGCCTTTAGATAAAAGCCATACTGAGAAGCCAGCTTCAAGAATTCTAGTATAGTATATTGCCTTGACCCCTGCACACACCCTGTACATTGTTTGAATGCCTAAGTCAACCTACTCAAACACACACACTTGCCACAATTCTTATCTACTATATGTATATGGATATATATACATGTATATGTGTGTGTGTATCGA
>NC_068985.1:21871186-21872201 GCF_001194135.2 Octopus bimaculoides
TGATATATATATATATATTGTGTACATATATATATGTATATATATATCTAGTAGCTAAAAATCATATATATCCATACATATAGTTCTATCATATATAGCTTTTAAGAAATGCAAGGATATATTGAAGCAAATGTAAAGTTGTAAGGCATCAACTAGTTAACAAAAGAAACACACACACACACACACACACACACACACACACATTGGTCACAACACACAAAATGGCCTGCCAGTAACAATACATTTTCCAAATCCTTTGATATTTTCTTTCTTTTATTCGTAATGGGGAATTTTTCTCAAAATGTTATCGGATCATTAAACAACCTTGTAAGGTAATACAAATATCTTTTCTCTTTGTTTCCATTTATTGCCATCATCTTTCATCTAACATATTTCATCTAAATCCTCACATGCATTGCTCAAAGGTTTTTTTTTCAAACATCTCTTTTGCAGACATTGCAATGTTTTAAGCAAATTCCAATGTTCCTTCATACCCATATATATATATGTAAGTACATGATATGCTTTTGCACAGTTCCTGTTCAAATTTCACTGACAAGGCAACCTGAGGCTTTAGCAGAAAACACTTGTCTGTAGCACTACACAGTGGGATCAAATCGCATGGTTGCAAAGCAACTTCTGAAGCACACTGCCATACCTGGGAATATATGTATAGGCACAAGCCTGGGTGAGTGGTATGAAGGTTGCTTCCCAATTGCAAATTCTTGGTTTAGTTCCAAATCAAAGCCATGTGAGTGGATTCAGTAGATGGCTACTGAAAAACACTTGATATACATATATATATACATACATACACACACACACACACACATATATATATATATATGGGGAGAATTCATCATCGTTTGTATGTATATTTCCTTTATTTTTCTTTTCTTTTACCTGTTTCAGTCATTTGACTGCGGCCATGCTGGAGTACCACCTTTAATCAAGCAAATCGACCCAGGACTTATTCTTTGTAAGCCTAGTACTTATTATATTGGTTTCTTTTGCC
>NC_068985.1:21872426-21877714 GCF_001194135.2 Octopus bimaculoides
ATACATACATACATACATACATACATACATACATATATATTAATGTATATATATATATACGACCGGCTTCTTTCAGTTTCCGTCTACCAAATATCCACTCATAAGGCTTCAGTCGGCCCAAGGATATAGTAAAAGACACTTGCTCAAGGTGCCATGCAGTGGGACTCAACCCAGAACCATGTGGTTGGGAAGCAAGCTTCTTACCACACAGCCACTCCTGCACCTATATATATATATATATATATATATATATATATGTATGTATGTAGCCCCTCAGCTTACTAGTCCTGGTCAAACTGTCTAACCCATACCAGCATGGACAACATGATGAGCATGATGATGATATATATATATATATATATATATATATACACATACATATTGCAACAAATCTAACAGTGTATATTTTCATACTTAGGGGCATGATGTTGAGCAGTCATTGTTCTTTATAGTATCAACTGTCAGGAAGTACGATAACAACAACAACAACAACAACAATAATACTTATTATTATTATAATACTTGGAACAATGCATGTGATGAAGAAAGTGTTGCATCTCTAAGGAAAAAAGCTGGAGCTGAGACATAGATAACCCAGTAGAACATCAAAACTGGAGAGAGTTATGATAATGTAATAGAAATAATAATAATAATAATAATAATACCTCATTAGAGAAAAGTATGTAAAGCAAAGTGTTTTATCTATGGGCGTAATCACTGCCTATTTGGAAGAGTGTGATGTTTATAGTGTTTTGTGTGAAACAAAGACATTTATCAAAATAATACTTTATTCTGTGACAACAGAAAAGGATAGTTTGATAAATTACTATCTCTCACACACACATGCACCTTCCTCTCTCTTGTCCTCTCTCTTTCTCTCACATACTTGCATATGTGTTATTTGAGCTCCAGTAGCAAACTAGGTTGTCTTGAATTTCTAAGTCTCAGTTTAAAGTGGACCAGGAGAAGTGTAAACCTTACTCAATATTTGAACAGGTAAGATGAATTAATCAGCTCAATTCAATACCTGAGTATTTCTCATTGAATGCAGTGGAGGTGTTTTCTATTTATCTTCTAACTTCAGTCAGTGAACTGTGGTCATGCTGGGGCACTGCCTTAAAGGGTTTTGACTGAACAAATCAACACCCTGTACTTATTTTCTTTTAAAGTCTGGTATTTATTGTATGAATCACTTTTACTGAACTGCTAAGTTACAGGGACATAAACAAAGCAACACTGGTTGTTAAGAGGTGAGGGGGCAAAGACAAATACAAAAGTACATACACACACACACACACACATATATATATATATATATATATATATATATACATACATACACACACACAATTACACACTGGGCTTTCTTTCAGTGTCTGTCTACCAAATCCACTCAAAAAGCTTTGAACTTGAAACCATATGGTTGGGAAGCAAACTTTTTACCATACAGCCATACCTGCACCGATAAGAAGTAAAAATGTTATAAAACACTGTTCAGGATTGTAATTTGATATTTTTCTGCTTTGGTGCTGGTGCTTCTCTGTACAATCTGTAAAGTGGTTGACTTTAAGAAGGGCATCAGGATGTAGAAACCATGCCAGAACAGACAATGGAGCCTAGTGCAGCCTCCAGCCTTACCAGCCCCTATCAAACTATCCAACTCATGCCAGCATGGAAAATAGACATTAAATGATTATGATGATGATGATGATTAATCAGATAATTTATTCTTCTATAGTCTTACCTTTAGTTCAAAATGGTTATCAGTTTCTTCTAAAGGAACCAGGAAATTTTTGGAAAAAATTTCTGTGAGTTTCTTGCAAGCTAAACCTGATAAATAGGATCAAATATAAAAAAAAAAGTGTTCACACAAAGATTTAAAAAAACAACCTAGTAATTCTTTTTATCTATATGACAAATGTATGATAAAAGATAGCTTCCTTGCTTCAGATTGATTTCACATAAGAAAAATGTCTTACTAATGTAAAGCTTTGTTAGTATGATGGGTATAAAGATCTGAGAAACATTGTTAGTATGTTAAGCATATGAAGCAGTGGATATTGGTTAATATCCCTAAAAAAAAGTTGAGCTTAATATCAATATTGGGGTTATATGGTATACTTTATTATAATGTTATATTATAATATATAACATTGATTTCAAATTTTGGCACAAGGCCAACAATTTCAGGGACGGAGATAAGTCAATTACATCAATCTCAGTGTTCAACTGGTACTTATTTTATCAACTCCAGTGGAATTTGAATTCAGAATGTAAAGACAGACGAAATACTGCTAAGCATTTTGTCTGGCATGCTAACAATTCTACTGCCACCTTGAACTATAAGTAATATTATAATATTGGTTTCAAATTTTGGCACAATGCCAGCAATTTTAGGGGGGAGGTAAGTTGAGACCATTGACCCCAGTGTTCAACTGGTACTTATATTATTGACCCTAAAAGGATGAAGGCAAAGTCAATCTCAACAGAATTTGAACTCAGAATGTAAGGACAGGTGAAATGTTGTTAAGCATTTTGCCTGACATGCTAACAATTCTGCTAGCTTGCTGTCTTGAACTGTATATAATATAATGTTATTACATATAATATTATTTATTTATGCGCCCTTTTAAAGCCTAGCCAGGCTCATGGGCCCGGTTTTCCGGTTTCTATGGCGTATACGTTCCCCCCCCCCAGCTGGACAGGACGCCAATCCATCGCAGCTTTACTCAAGAAACAGGAAGAAAGAGTGAGAGAAAGTTGGGGCAAAGGAGTACAACAGGGGTTGCCACCACCCCCTGCCGGAGCCTCGTGGAGCCTTAGGTGTTTTTGCTCAATAAACACACACAATGCCAGGTCTGGGAATCAAAACCGCGATCCTCTGACCGCAAGTACGCTGCCCTAACCACTGGGCCATTGCGCCTCCATTGTACCCTTTTAAAGCCTAGCCAGACTCATGGGCCCAGTTTCCTGGTTTCAGTGGTGTATGTGTTCCCCAGCTGGACAGGACGCCAGTCCATCGTAGCGTTACTCATTTTTGCCAGCTGAGTGGACTGGAGCAATGTGAAATGAAGCTAAAGAACACAATGCGTCGCCTGGTCCAGAAATCGAAACCACAATCTTGCGATCATGATGCTGACACCCTAACCACTAAGCCACGTGCCTCCACATTATATATAATATACAATATTACAATATAAACAATTGTGTCCTATTTTTTCTTTCGAATACATTTAATATCAATTCAGTAAGAGTTTAGTTAACTAATATTCAATCATTTTCAAAGTGCTGCAATCATATAGAGAGTGAACTAAGCACATAATTTAGGATTAATTTTCCATAAATCCTACACTTTAGTTTTAATATTGTTTCCAGAATTAAAGCTGACATTGAGAAACACTGATTTCCTTGCATTTCTTTTGACTTTTCAATGAACCATCAACAACACAGTCTGATTTTAAACCATTATCTCCATCAGTTCGCAACAGCCAGAGTAGTAGATTATGAATGGATGAAGGAAGTTAGAACATAAGTCAACTGGTTTTAATGATGATAAAATTAAACCTGACAGCTTAATAGTTGCTCTTCTTTGATGAAAACTATTATACATGAATGATTGAATCAAAAAGATCTGCTCAATGAACTCTTTTCCGCTTGATTAAATGGTTGTTGGTTAGTGATGGTAACCTTTATACTTATCTTTATTATAACTTTTTAAAACCTGAATTTAATTCAGTTTATATCTATATGTGTGTGTGTGTGTGTAACAGACACATTATGAAGTTCTTTAGAATGATTGCATGGAATCAGTGGTTGACACTTTCATGTGGATAGTTGGTCTCAACAACAACGGTGAATATTATAAATAGAGCTCATGGACTGTTGATGAGATTTTAAACCTGAATTTTGTAGAAGTGAGAGGTGAGGTAAGAACATTCAAATAACACCTATATATATAGTATACTATTCTGTGAAGGTAAGGTCAACAAAAAAAGTACTCCATCAGAATAGCCTGTAGCTTGCATAAAGGCACCAGATGTTTTATAAAATGCTGTCCGTGTTGTTTTCCTCACATGAAACTATTATAGTTCATAAAAATATATATTATGTTCATTAAATAATATATATAAATATATAAGGCAACAAACAAAGGAAAAAATTCCTTCAAAGGGGTGTTTAAAACATACAATTCACTGGTACGTTGTTTGAATACCACATAAATATGGGTGTAATACAAATTACAAACAATAAATTAAATAGAGATACAAATGACAATCCAATAATTTATTTATATTATAATATAACATACTTTGTTGTGTCTGGAGGGAGTCATTCTTTTTTAGTGCCTTATTATTTAACACACTGTGTTAAATAATAAGGCACTAAAAGAGAATCACTCTCCCCAAATACAACAAAATATGCTTCAACACACAAACTCACATAAAGAATCTTGCAAATCAAATCCAAAAACAAAATAATATAACATAATATTATATTATATTCATAGAATATTATGTTATGTTATAATATCAATAACTTATTGGATTGTCATTTGTATCTCTCTATTTAATTTATTGTTTATACACACACACACACACACACATATATATATATTTTGTCCACATTCTGCATCAATTTTCTGTCTTTTATTCACAATATGCTTTGGATTTCCAACATAGACACAAAATCTTCACTGTTACTGAACTTGGAGAGAAAAATAGCAATGTTGATTTGGTGAGATTTGAAATCAAAAAGTAAAGAATAGCATCTGCTGTTTAAAATTGATAAAGAATGAATGTATTTCTCTCCTTCTTTGAAGAAGCAAAAAAGAGGAGGAGGAATAGCGAAGGGGGTTGGAGGAAGAGGGGACATGGAGGGAGAGAAGAAAAAACAACTAGGGAACTGAATAACAAAAAAAAACAGCAGTAAAAGAAGGAAAAGAACATAGAAGACAACAAAGAAAATGACGACAACATTATGTGTTATATTTCTTCTGATTGATTAAAGTTTCCTCTGTTACATGAAACCAAGAAATCAATCTCAAGTGTATCCCTTTAGGGTAACATAGTAACTGGTACTCACCTTTCCAATCATTTACCTCCAGCTGTTGTTTTTCCCAGAATTCTTGCTCAGATATTGGCAAACGTCGAAGAACATGGTATGGATAGAATTCTTTTAACATTGTTGCAGCTTGGATAATGGCTTTCTGAAACAGAGTATGTGTGTATATATGTATGTGTGTATATATGTATGTGTGTATATATATACATCTTTATATTTATATATAT
>NC_068985.1:21877778-21880579 GCF_001194135.2 Octopus bimaculoides
TATGCATGTGTGTGTGTGTGTGTGTGAGAGAGAGAGAAAACATGAATAGGCTCAACAGACACTTGTAGTGATGCAGGGATATGTAAAAACTCTGATATATGGATTCAGCATAAATTTACTGGTAGTTACTAAATATATCATCTGTGTGTGTGTGCGTATGTGTGTGTGTGTGTGTGTGTGTGTGTGTGTGAGTGTGTTTATATGTGTGTTAGTCGGTTCTCTTGCTCACTTAATCATATTTTCGTTGGGTTTTTTTTCTTTTTTTGTACCTTTCTTCACATCAATTACAGAGATTTTTTTGATGTCTTTTTTTCCTTTTCAGAATAATCAACAAATCTTACACTATTTTTAAGATGCAACAAAAATATCTTCTTTGTGGTTGAATATCACTTAAACTCTTTATTCTGCACAGTTACCAATCCTCTTACAGAGTCCAGGTCTGACTCACCTCAGTACAATGATCATATATCAAGGATGGTGCAGTTCATACACATATGTTCTTGACCACATCAAAATGAGATCTTCCAGTTGATTAACAAGGTTTATTTAACAAATGTTACAACTACTGGCCTTCTTCTATTCCTACTTCTCTGAATTAGCAAGTTTATACTGTTTTAGCCCAAGACCACCTGATGGGCTCGTTTCTCTTCCTCTTATTTCTTTATTGCCCACAAGGGACTAAACATAGAGGGGACAAACAAGGACAGACAAAGGGGTTAAGTCAATTATATCAACCCCAGTGCGTAACTGCTACTTAATTTATCGACCCCGAAAGGATGAAAGGCAAAGTCAATCTTGACGGAATTTGAACTCAGAACGTAACAGCAGACGAAATACCGCTAAGCATTTCGCCCAGTGCGCTAACGTTTCTGCCAGCTCGCCGCCGTTTCTCTTCCTCTTGTTACCCACAGTCTTTCCTTCTGCTTGTGTCCACTCACTACAGTCCTCCCGCTTCCCGCTCCAACTGTCCTTTCAGAGTCTTGTGAATTTACCCATCCACTCACCTTATCCATTCCTTGGTTCGATGTCGCTTGGAACTTGAAGATACCTACCTATAAATCGTCATCTCTCTCTCTCTCCCCCTCTCCATCTGAGATACCTATGGAACTTCTCTACTGCAAAGCACCTATTCCTGTCTCTCTATTCATACTCTAACCTCTCATCACCTGACACATAGCCACCTCCCCTAATACTACTCCCCTCAGTTGAGGAGTCATGTCTTGCAAGTTATTAGGTGACCTCACTGGTGCTGGGGCTACACAAAAAGCACCCATTACCATTACACTTTGTAAAGTTGTAGGTGTTAGGAAGGGCATCTGGCCATAGCAACCAAGACAAAGCAGATAGAGCTTGAGGCAATCTTTTGACTTGTCAGCTCTTATCAAACCATCCAACCCATACCAGCATAGAAAATGGACATTAAATGATAATATCTTTCATTCATAAACTAAACATTTTGCCCAATATTTCCTTTCTAGAACTAAAACCATATCCAACTCCCCTGCTCAATCTCAACTAATCTTCCCCACAGTTGCCACTCAGCACAAATTCAAGCTGAACATCATCTGCCTCAATGCTATTAGTCTGGGAAGAACTGAACTTTAGAATAAACAAATAAAGATTATTAGAAGACTTTTCAAGTAGTTGCTAATGATCTTAATCTTGCTCAGATTAACATGCTCACCAACACTAATATGCTACTGATTGACCTGGTAACTAACTAATAAGGTGTTTTCAACTGTTTGACTATTTTTAGTATGCAGTACAGGTAACTGTATCATACAAAAACATAACACCTATCTCACAAGAGACAAGATGTTAAAAGACTGAAACAAGTGAGGATGATGCAAAGCAGACCCAACCAACACTTGCTGGTATAAAGAAAACAAATGTAAAGATTATTATCTATAAATGTATATGAATGCATGTATATGGGTGCTTATAGATACATACATACATTCTCTATCATCATTATTATTATTATTATTATTATTTAACATCCATTTTCCATGTTGGCATGGACTAGACGTTTCCACAGGAAATGGTAAGTCAGAAGACTGCACCAATCCCAACTGTCTGCTTTGGCATGATTTCTATAGCTGAATGCCCTTCCTAATACCAGCTACTTCACAGAGTGTAGTGGGTACTTTTAGTGGGTACCTCACAGCAGTGAGGTCACAAAGTAACTTGCAAGACAAGACTTCTCAACTGAACTGGGGAGTAGTATTGAGGGACAGAAAAAGGAGTCTTGCATTGGAGGAGAAAAATGGCTGCCTCAGGTGGGGAGAGAGTGGAGAGAGAAGGGAGAGTGATAGAGGGATGGTGGCGGTGACAGTCAGTGGGCTGGAAATTGGAGGCGGTGGGTGGGTGAGTTCATGAGATTGAGAAAGGGGAGTGGCAGATGGAGGGGATGTAATGAGTGGGAACAGGTAGAGGAAGGGAGTACTGGGAGGATATGTTGTGGGGAAGAGTCAACAGGAACATACTGTGTGCAGGTAGGTATGTGAGGGAGAGTGGGTGAGGGGAAGGGGGTGTTGGGAAGATTATCAGCAGGGGAGGGATTTGTTGGATGAAGATTGTGAGTGGAATGAATCTCTCTCTCTTACACACTCACATACACACAGGCATAGAAATGGTTTCCCAGTATTGGGTTTGGTTCCACTGTACAGTACTTTGAGCAAGTGTCTTCTTCTGCAGTCCTAAACTTATGAGTGGATTTAGGAGATAGAAACTAAAAGAATGGTATCATGTGTATATGTGTGTGTGTGTGTATATATATATATATATATATATATATATAT
>NC_068985.1:21880941-21901221 GCF_001194135.2 Octopus bimaculoides
ATATATATATATATATATATATACATATATACACACACACACACATGCACATATATATACTCACACACACACACACACATACATACATGCATATGTGTGTGTACATATATATGTGTGTATGTGTGTGTGTGTGTGTGTTTGTGTGTAAAGGCATGGCTTTGTGGTTCTGGGTTCAAGCGTCTTCTGCTATAGCTCTGGCCTTGTGAATAGATTTGGTAGAAGGAAGCTGAATGAAGCCCAATGTGTATGTGTGCGTGCGAGCATGTGTGTGTTTGAGTCTCCTTGTCTTGAGATTACACAGTAGTGTTGTTTGCAATTTTCTGTGAAACCATGCCTAGCCATTGTTCTGTTTGTGTTCAAACAACTAAGAGAAAAATTACTGCAGTTGGAAACAAGTGAGGGTTAGTGACAGGAAGGGCATCAGGTTGTACAAAATCTAAGTCAATGAATTTTGTCTGATCCATGTTAGCATGGAAAGTTGGACGTTAAAATTTTGGTGATGATAATATATACATAGGCTATTTAGGAAAACTTGTACCAGAGCCAACCTTGCATTGGAAAGAAAATTGGGTGCTTTTTCTTCTAACTCATATTATCATAATTGATTTATTTTCTCCTGCAGGTTTTGTGACAATGTGTTTATGGAGATTTACTATTATTGACTAGCCAAAGAGGTGAAGGACATTTGTATTTTTATCACATACATTTTTTCTTGCTAATTAACAAGTGTGAGGAGATAGTTTGCAAGTCCTACTACAATTTCAAAAATATTCGGCCAAAAAATATTCTAGTGTAGGAAGAAGTAGGACAAAAGGATAAAATGTTTAATATAAGGCCTGCAAAATAAGATACAATGAATTTGAGAAGAGGTACATGTATAGAATAAGTTTAAAATGAGCACATTCTATTATATTTGAAAGGGAGTATTACAAAGCAGATACAATGAACAGTTATTTATAATTATTAGTGGCTATGGTTACGGTTAGTCCACATTGTTCCATAAGGAGCATAAGATCAGTTTCCTGGTTTCTCTGATATATATACTGCTCCCTGGATGGGATGCCGGTCTGTTGCAGGATTAATCATTTCTACCAGCTGAGTGGACTGGAGCAACATTAAATGAAGTATTTTGCTCAAGGACACACTGCATTACCAAGTCCAGGAATTGAAACCACAATCTTACAATCATGACTCCAACACCCTAACCACTACATCATGTGCCTCTACTGAGTATTAGTAAGATAAGAGTTTCTAAAAACAAATTTTGTTAGATATATGTTTCTTATAAAACATTTGTTTTATTAAGAGATACGATAATGGTTTTGTATTTCTCAAATTGGCTGGTTGAGATGGTTGGATGGTGGACAATGTACCCTTAAATGTCTCACAATATTTCAACAGGTAAAAGAAAATAGTATTTTAACATTGCTTTGGCTCAAGCTGAACTGAAATAAAACAGTCTGGAGATAATTAATATACAGGGTGTCCACAAAGTTTGGGTGCATGGGGATTAACACATACTTTAAGAAATTATTATTTCTTATATTTAATTGTTTATGTTATGATTTTATTTACTCCATGTACCCAGACCTTGTGGACACCCTGTATAATAATATAACATAATATAATAATGGTTTCAAATTTTGGCACAAGACCAGCAATTTCGTGGGAGGGAGTAAGTCAATTACATTGATCCCAGTGTTCAACTGATACTTATTTTATTGGCCCCAAAAGGATGAAAGGCAAAGTTGACCTTGGGAGAATTTAAATTCAGAATGTAAAAATAGACAAAATGCTGCTAAGCATTTTGCCTGGTGTGCTAATAACATAATATAATAATGAGCCTACTGTATACAGTGCTCAGAAGCATTACAACTCATCAGGAAATCTTGAAAGAGAGGAAGAAATCAGACATATAAGTCAAGTGTGTCAGTGTTAGGAATATAGTTCAAACAAATCCAAACATCCTGACTTTCATGACACCACAGAGTTAAAAATATATTATATAATAACAAATACTATTTCAATATACAGGCAGTTATAAACGTGCTACTTTAGTTATGAGAGGAGGAAACCAAGCAATGTTAGATGCAATAAAATAAAATATTTATTGCAACATGAATTTATTCAAATTCTTTATTTGAAAAGTATTTATCAATTTATTGATATTTGTAGTTAAAAATAATACTAAAATCCTTTTATGTGTTTGCAATAATTCTATCAATATAGTATTATGTAATGCAGTAGAATGTAGCTTTATAATATAAATGTGAAAGTAGATAAGTTATTGAAATGGCAAGCAGTTCAAATTTGCTGTATGACTTTGAGTAGGACACTTCTACATTTCTCTAGAGATTATGCCCTGAGGAATAAATAAAATAATATCCAACACAAGGAACAACCTATAGATTCTTATTATTTATGGAAAAAATTAACTTTCCTTAACTATCTTATCCACCTTTATCTAGGGTTTCATCACTACTGAAGAAGGAACACTGCCCTGGATTCCTTCCACTGCCATCTATCTCTGGCCTGTCATGGCCATGTAGGACCCAGGTAGCAGGTGAGATCATTTCACCATCTAGTCTTTGGTTGACCTTTTGGTCTTGTCCATTGTCTTGGTGTCAATTCCATCACCCTGGTTGTCTATTTGCTGTCCTTCAGTCGCATGATGTGGTTAGCCCATCTATATTTGTTCTCCTTGATGTTCTTATGATGTCATTGCCTCTTGAATTCAGGTATTGGTTTTCTGTCCCCCAAGCATGATTTGTTCCATTTTCCAGTGGGTTACAATGAGGGTGTTCATGATGGTAGTGTTGAGAGCCCATGTTTCACAGCTGTATGTCATTACTGGAAGGATGTACTCATTGAAGATCTTTCTTTAATTTTCATGAAAGCCTTGGGACTTCTAGAAAGGTTTTCCATTTTCCTAAAGGTACTGGTAGCAGAAGCAACAGAATGTTGGCCAGATGTCTTCATCATCATCATCATCATCGTTTAACGTCCGCTTTCCATGCTAGCATGGGTTGGACGATTTGACTGAGGACTGATGAAACCGGATGGCAACACCAGGCTCCAATCTAATTTGGCAGAGTTTCTACAGCTGGATGCCCTTCCTAACGCCAACCACTCAGAGGAAGGGCATCCAGCTGTAGAAATTCTTGTAGTTGTTAATTATATTTCTTTACATTTTGAGTCCAAATCCTACCATAAATTATGCACTTTCTCTAAAAATGTTTGGCTTTGTGCCTGATAGAAAGATTACAGCATTGGACTATATAGCTAGTTCAGGCAAGTACTTGGTGATCTTGTCAGTCCAGGTGCCACTTAAAAGCACCCAGTCCACACTGTAAAGTGGTTGGTGTTCGGAAGGGCATCCAGCTGTAAAAACCTTCCCAAAACTGACCTCGCTTGTGCTTGTGCCACGTAAAAAGCACTGAGTCCATTCTGCTGAGTGGTTGGTGTTAGAAAGGGCATCCAGCTGTAAAAATCCTGCCAAAACAGTTACAAAAGTCTGGTGCAGGATTTGGCCTGGCCAGCTCTTGTGGTACCATCCCACCCATGGGACATTAAATGATGATGATGATGATAATAGACAAAATGCTTTATGCTATTTAATTGTGTCTTACTATTTAATTGTGTCTTACTATTTAATTGTGTTTTTAATTGTGTCTTGCTATTTAATTGTGTCACTTTACCTTCTGACTTCAACTTTATTTTTTATCCTTTTGGTGTTGATAAAACAAGTACTGGTTAAGTAAATTTAAATGACTATATCTCTCCTTCAATTTTTGTGACCTTGTGCCTATATTAGAAATCAATATTATTTACACACAATACTAATTAAAGACATTTAGTTATAGTTGATGAACTGCTTGCAGTAAATTACAAGAACATGTTATAAATGTAGGAAGGAGTGGTTGGAGAAAGGCAAAGTTAACTAGCAAAGTCATTAACACTTTAAATAGTGATCTCCTAAATTAAATACAATGAAGTACCCAGTTTGGCATTTTAACTGATTAAATAATTTCCATCCACTTTCCCTTTAAGCCATATGCTTGCACATTAAAGAAATTAATGTGTGCACAAGAGGTTAGTTGCCTAAACTGAAGTATTAATTAATACTTATATCTATCAATCATTAAGTGCATTATACTTATACATTAATTATACACTTCGTGACGGGGAAAGTTTTGAATCACTTCAGATTGTACCCACTGAGAGAACATTATCTCCAGCCATATTTAATTTCCCATCTGTGGTTTAATTTCTGATATGTAACAAAGTAAAGGGAGCTTGTTTTATTGAAATGGAACAGGAAAAGAAAAAAAGAAAAAAGAATCATAATTTTGTAGTTTTAATTAATAAGAATTATTCATCATCATTCAATGTGGTTGAATAACCAATCCCAACCAGTTGGTATTCACAGTACGGGTTGCAATATTCATCTTTTCAATTGCTAAATACAAAACATGGCTTGCAAGACCTCTCCATTCAGGTGGTTTTCCTGAGTCACCATCTCACTCTTGTATGCCAAACTGTCACAAGGTTATCCATTTACAGCTGAGTGGGCTGGTACAATGTAAAATGAAGGATTATAAAATTATGATTGCTTGTAATATTAATGTTTTGGTTGTTGCTGTTGTTGTTATTTAGTCCAAAGTCAAAACCCTGATCAAGTAACACTTTGATACAAAAAAAAATGTTTTAAGCAAAACCATCTGTTTTTTTTAAAATTTTGTATACTGAAAACTACATTATCTAATGTATCCTTTTTTCAAAGACAATAAGGTGCTATTTGAGGGAGATTTAGCTGCTTTTTCTTCATGAAGTGGCTCTGTTATTGTAAGTAAGTAGTATCAATGGTAAAATTTTATAATATAACTTACTTTTAGAGAAGCTTCTGGAAGCTTGATGCGTCTCTGCAGATCGGGATACAGCCCAGTACTCAACCGTCTTTTTCTCCTAGAAGATAAAAATGATAAAAAGTGAGTAAAAAAAATATGATCTATAACAATAATTAAAAAAATAATAGAATGAATAACATTCTTGGAGCATTCTTTAAATACTGAAATTATTAATAACTGAGTTCTAAAATAAACAACTTGGAAAATGTATTGGTCATTTCATTGATTAGACTGATCCATTCTTCAAAGAAAATCACAGCTGAATTGTATGGTGCAGCATTTTGTCTGTGACAAAGTAGCCTTGCTGTAAACAAGTATCATGTGGATCATGTGGATAATACCACAATTTAACTGTAAACAGCCACCATGTGGAGAACAGAACAATTTACTTGTAAACAACTACCATATGGATCATGTGAATAACATTGCAATTTAGCTGTAAACAAGTACAATATGGAGAACAGCACCATGCTGTTAACAGTGGTGTAATTTATGTATTTTCTGTTACTGTGGAATAATGGCAAGAAGATGGGTACCATTGGTAGTATTATTATCTCAGACTTCCCAGAAATGGTCCTCCAAGAATTTCACTCTGTGTTATGTAAATATGACATTACAACATTAAAGAAAAAAAAGAACCCAAAACAAAACAATCATATTATGGAAAGCAGAGTAAGAAACATTGTTAATCTCGAAACAAATATCTAGTTTTATTTCTGTGATTCTAAGCAAGAGCTTATATAACTAAAATCAAAATACATGCAGCTTTTAAGCAAGTGAAGACTATATTTGAAGCACATATGCCATATGGTTCTTCTTAATTTTTCTGAAATGACAAAAGAATTACATCCTTGAAGAATGAAGTGATTTATCTTTGTATCCATAAAATCTAATTCTAAAACTTCCATTCCAGGAACCAACATATTTCTGTTTCTCTTCTACTCTTTGATAAATTTTAAAGAACATTATGAACTTAATAAAGATTTGATTACAAGAAAGACTTACATAAAATACAGAAACTACCTAAGAAAGGTTATATTTTTTAATTTAAAATAACAAGCTGCTGCAACTAGTAAACACATCACCAAGACAAAAACTCATGCATAGGAATATTATTTTTCATCTAGATATAAATATGATCTGGATGGTTGCAAGTATAATCAAAAATAGAGAGATGGCTGGATTACGAATGCTAGTTACTGGGACACTTAAGATATATGGTAAAGTAGATTACCCACTAGTCATTTGCTTAGCCAATAAGAAAGGTACAATAGCCAATAACTGACATAACAATATCATCATTAACTATTACAAGAACAAAGAAGATGCTTTTGTAACTTTAGAAACATTAAATTGATGGACTAAGTTATGAAAGTTACTGAAAGAGTTAATGCACAACTGACTAGGAAGAGAATTAGCCAAAATGAGATGCAGTTTGAGTTTATGCCAGGATAGGATACCATCACTGCCATCTTTCTAGTAAGACAACAACAGGAGAAATACTTAGCTAGAAGCAAACCACCTCTTTAGCTTTTGTCAGCTCGGAGAAGGACTTTGACAGGGTTCCATGCTCTATAGTTTAATCCCTAGAAATCTAAGAATGGCTTATGAGAATCAGCCAAGCTATGTGCAGAGACACTGCCAACAAAGTGAAAGTTAATAAGTCCAGCAATAACTTGGTATGTAGGCTAGTATACATCAGAGTTCAGATCTCAGCACTTCTGTTTATTATAATCTAATAGAGAAGTTTAAGACCAGTTGTTTGTAGGTGCCCCTATGTATCCTAATTCAGCTTTGTGATCATGTTCACATACCTCTATTGGTTAAAGGTTAGTGAAGATATTCCAAACTTGGAAGCAAAATCTGAAATCAAGGGTCCTCAAAGTAAACCCAACAAAGACTAAAGTTGTCGTTTGCAGGAAAGATGTCAGAAATTTACTGCTATCATAAAAGTGGCTGCTATGTTAGTATGCAAAAAATGAATAGGCAGGAATTCTATATGATTTACCTATTGTAAACCATGTATGCACAAGTGGGGTCACAGGCAGGCTGACAAGGCAGGTAGAGATCATATGTGGTAGATGTACAAGAGTAATTAGTAATAAGAGTAAAAGTGAACTAAACCCTTTCAAATGTTCAGAAGATTCCCTAGAAGTAGTTGATCCTTTTTGTTCCCTAGGTAGTCTAATTAGCAGTGGAGGTGAGTATTCCAGAAGCATTGTTATTAGACTAAGAATAGAATGGGAAAAGTTCAGGAAGCTATTACCTCTGTTGGTTTCAAAAGGATTTCTCTCTCAGTACAATGGAAAGATTGTACCATTTTTTTCTGTATGAAATGTAATGTTACATGGTAGTGAGATATGGGCCTTGAATGTAGAGAATTTATGAAGACTGGAAAGAGATGTAAGAAACATGCTCCATTGGATGTGCAATGTTAGTGTGCATGAATGGTGGAGCACAAATATGGTGAGAGAAAAACTGAATAGAAGAGGAATTAAGTAGTAGTTGTAGATTCTCAGTGAGTTTCAATGATGAGCATTCAACCAATTTGACCAGCTGAATTCCTGAGTAGCTGAGTATTCCATAGACACACCATGTTCAATGCAAGTCTCTGACTGGATCAGGCATGACACAATGTGACAAAATTACAACTTTGAATGAATGAATGAATGAATAAATGAAAGAAAGAGACAGACAGACAGACAGAAATGACCTCCTCAGCAGTACTGGACTGGTACTTTATTAATTGCAAAAAGATGGAAGTGAAAATTGACCTTGGTGGAATTTGAACTCAGACAGCAGAGAGTTGGAGCAAATAGTGCAATGCATTCTGTCTGACTTTCTAAACAATTATACAGTTTACTGACTTTGATATCTGATGTAGTGTGCATGGGGAAAGATTTAAGCTGGTATAGACAGAGAGGTTGTCAGTTGTACAACAAGTACTGAGTACAACAAAGTACTAAGCACTCGAATTGGATGGAACCTGGAAGAGGGGAAACTAAGAAAGACATGGGATGAAGTGCTTATGACTCATCTGAGGATGTTGAATCTCACGAGGGAGAGGACAAAGGAATGTAACTTGTACGAAAGTGCTGTGTTGGAGATCTCCCCATCTTGGTTACACATAGAAAAGGGGATATAAAAATGAATATGGTGGTAGAGATGGAGATTAGGTTGTATAATATCTACAGCTGAGTCTCTTCCAGCCATTACATCCATATATTAAGTCTCCTTATACTACTCTCCATCTCTCTTTTTTTACTCTCCATTTATCATTCACCTTTTCTCTATCAATTGTGTTCTCTCTCAACAAACTGGCTACGTAATGAAAGATGACATCACATTGGCTCTACCCATTTTCAGTTCCTCTTACTATCACCCTTCTTTGTTGCTAACCATCACTCTCTCTCTCTCTCTCTCATTAATTCCTAGCACTCATATCAAACATCTATCATTCTTATTTTACTTTCCATTTTCATTGCTATTCGTCTTGCTTTCTCTGTCTTTCACAATACTCCTTCCTCCACTGCTCTTTGGTAACACTCTCTTTCTTCTATCAACCTGTCTCTTTCCTATCACTCTCTCTTCCTCCAACATGCAACTCATGCTGTTTCTTGTCATTCTAGCCAGTCTCCATACCAACAATCGTCCTATCACTGTCATCTCTCTCTCTCTCCCCTATAATCCTATTGCAGTCATATCTCTCTTTCTTTCTTTCTTCCTTCCTTCCCCCTCCCTCTTTCACACACACACACACACACACACTTACTAACCTTATTTTCTCTTCTATCACCCTCTAGCTCCTATCACTCTGATTCTTTTTCATCAATCTGTTTTCTATCACCTTCTTGTTCATGTTGCTTAAATCCAATCTCTTTACCAACAACCATCACACATCTGTCTTCCACTCCCTCACCCTCACTTCCATCACCCACTTGCTTCTATCACTCTTGTTCTTCATCACCCTCTGACTCTGGCTCTCTTCTAGTCCAGTTGTACTGGAAAGAAAGGAATGAAAGAACAGAGACAATGCATAGAAGAAATGACTCTCTTTTGTCTTTCTAGTGGTACTGAGAAAAAACAAAAACAAAAACAAAACCAAACCCCCAAAAAACAAAAAAACAAAAAAACACCTCATAGAAACAACATAGAACTCTTTAGTCTTGTTAGGTACAAGACAACCTTTCAAGAGCTTGTACCATGATAAAATGCATCTAAGTGCATTCAGAAAGTGGTTAGCAATAGAAAGAGTAACCCACTACAGGAACCAGACAATATTACCATCCAGTGAAGCGAACATGGAATTACTCATCAGAGGAATTTACAGTATGAATGACAACTAATAGTAGTCATAGATGTTAAATACTAACTGATGTGGTTAGCTGTAACCTGGAACATAACTGAGAGCCACCACAGTATCTGCCCAGACGATATATCTCTCCAAACACACACACATACACACATCTTTATCATTGTTTTATCTTTTACTTGTTTCAGGTATTGGACTGCAGTCAAGCTGGAGCACTTCATTGATGGGTTCAATCTTTCTTCTTTTTTTTAAGTCTGGTACTTATTCTCTTGGTCTCTTTTGCTGAACTACTAAGTTATGAGGAAATAAAGAAACAGCCACTGGTTGTCAAGCAATGGTAGTAGTAGTGGTGGTGGTGGTGGTAGTGGTGAAGGGGACAAACATAAACATTAAGACACACATACATGAATATATATACAAACCTCCACACAGTTTCTTATTTCTTTACTGCCAACAAGGGGCTACACACAGAGGGGACAAACAAGGACAGACAAATGGATTAAGTCGATTATATCGACCCCAGTGCGTAACTGGTACTTATCTAATCGACCCCAAAAGGATGAAAGGCAAAGTCAACCTCGGCAGAATTTGAATTCAGAACATAAAGACAGACAAAATCCTGCTAAGCATTTCGCCCAGCGTGCTAGCGTTTCTATCAACCAAATTCATTCGTACTATGAGGCTGAATCCAAAACCACATGGTTGTAAAGTGGGCTTCTTAACCATTCAGCCATGCCTACACACACACTCTCTCAGACACACATGCACACACACACACACACACACACAAACATACACACATGTACCCCCCACCATTCTTTTCTACTCTAGGCACAAGGCCTGAAATTTTGGGGGCAGGGGGCCAGTCAATTAGATTGACCCCAGTATGCAACTGGTACTTAATTTATCGACCCAGAAAGGATGAAAGGCACAGTTGACCTCGGCGGAATTTGAACTCAGAACGTAAAGACAGACGAAATACCGCTAAGCATTTTGCCTGGCGTGCAAACGTTTCTGCCAAGCTCACTGCCTTCCCTCCCACCCACATTAGATATAAACATGTTCTATACATACACATATTCTCCTTGTCTCCGTATTCTTTCTGTTGAAGAGCGTAGCTCGAAACGTCAAAGACTTTCCGTATTCCCGAGCGTCATACTAATATATACTTTTGTTATTTTCACTACCTGTCCTCGTCTGTTGTTATTATTTGTATATTCTCCCATATAAATATGTTACTTATATATGAATTATTTACATGTAAATTCTTATTCTTCACATAAATTTACATCTAGATCAAGAAATAATTGGAAGGATCAGGCTTTTAACATGCAAGCTGTGAAAAATAAGTAGAATGACTGTAAATTCTTGATAAAAAGGTAAGTAAAGAAAAGTAGTTTCTAAGTTCTTGAAGCATAGAGAATAGTAACATTTTCTGATATAATTTTTGAAAGATCTAAAATACAGTTTCTCTTTTAAAAGACATTTATCAATCATCAAACATACAACTTTTGACTGAGATGAATATAAAAAATTATAACAATTGAATTTTAAAAAAAAGCACCAAACAAACCACAAAGTTTCACCCTCATCCATTTGTATGCTCATGCAAACACACAACAACAACAGCAACATTTATTGTAGTAATAATATTGATTTCTTACATAACACCAAGAAAGAGAAAAATAATTAAAAGAAAATGAAAAAAAAGAAGAGAAGAATGGAAATCTGAGATAATGCTTAGAGCTCTCTAAGCGAAATAATAGTTTACACTTGAATGCTGAGAGCAGGTGAAAGAGAAGTATACTGAATGTATTGTAATTAAGGTAAAATGCACTCAAAGTATCAAATTGTGAGCGTAAGTTTATTTAGAAAATCTCTCACAAAGAAATGACAATTCTGTTGCAGAAGTTGCTAAATAAACAAACATGTTAATTCATCTTAATTTGCCAAGAAACTGAGTGCATCAAAGAAAAACAAAAGAAACTGGAGTCAAGTCATGCATAACAGTAAATCGCTTCAAGAACTGTGAAATAATTGGAAAAACCAAGCCAGTGAGATCTAGAGAAAAATAGTATCCTAGAATAAGTAAACAGAAATTAATTATTGTTTTGGTACGAATAATTAGCATGTACTTTTTTTTACCTTGTTGTTTCAAATAAACAGAAAATTGGAAGTACAAATATCAGCGAGAGATAATTTATTTTATGAATGAAACCGACAATGCATCGCATAATGCACTGGCATTCAATTAAAGAAATCACAATTTCTGAATTTTTCAAATAAAGAAATGCCAACAGCTTGTACATGCCACACATTAGCATTTAGTTCACTTGTAAGGAAATTATGCATCTCAAGGCTTCCTTCCCTTTAAACTAAACGATGAGCAAATAAAGAAATTGATTTCAAATTTTACAATTATAAAAAAAACAACAGAAAGAAAAAAGAGAATCTGATTGACATTTCATTATAATTAGATTTTTTTTTTTAATTCAGAATTTTTTTTTGTAATTAATAAAAGGATGTTTATTTTTCAGTTGCCATGTGAGTTATCTGTTATATAGGTACAGTGCAGCTGAGTGGTTAAGAATTGGTTCTAGGTTCAGCCCCACTACATGGCATCTTGGGCAAGTGTCTTCTATTATACCCACCCCCATCATGTGTGTGTGTGTGTTTGTGTGTATATGTGTGTGTATGAGAAAGAGATGGTATTATCTTGTCTTAATATAGTGTGATTGTTATATATGTGTATCATGAGTACACAAATGGTGTCCTTTGTTTCAAAACATCCATGAAACATGTCCAGCAATGGACAAATATTAGGTTAGATGGAGACAGGAGAACGTTGGCAACAGGAAGGGTATCCAGCCATAAAAAATTGTCTCAAACACGAAAAAGTGACTATTACGATAATGATGATGTTACAGACGAAATCATTGGCAAGAACTTGTTGAGAAGTTGCACTTGGGCACAGTGTTTTCTGCTGGATTTAAAAGCTAAAAGCAATATGTTAGACTTAAAACTAGATACAATGTTATCTTGTACTTTTCAAATATTGACAGCAGATTACTTTACTAATTCCCTCTATTTAGCCCTTCCAGCTAGACATTTTCACTACAATCATCATCATTTTCTCTCTTGTCCAACAGGGGTAACCATGTATATCTATTACAGTAAAATACCTGCTCCTGTCCCTCTATCATACTAAAAAACCTCTTATCACCTGGCATGAAGCCATGTCCCTCAATACTAGACCTCTCTCAATTGAGGGGTCTTGTATTATGAATTACTTCGTGATCTCACTAGTGCTGGTGCCACATAAAAAGCACCTAGTTCAGTAAAGTGGTTGGTATTAGAAAGAGTATTGAGCTACAGAAACCCTGTCAAAGCAGACATTAGTACTTTGTGCAGTCCTCTGGTTCACCAGCTCCTGTTGAATCATCCAACTTACGCTAACATGGAAAATGGGTATTAAACGGTGATGATGATGATGATGACGATGACGACGATGACGATGATGATGATGAAGAAGATGATGACAACAGCGACGACAATGTTGCTGATGGTGTAGGGAGGTGCTTAAAAACAATACCAGCAAATCCATGAAAGAAGTCTACTACTGGATTTGAATATGTACAGATGAATAAAGATATCATAGTAGTAATGATATTTTATCATTTCTTACACAAGGCTACAAAATTTAGAGGAGAGAATAATTGATTAACGCCAGCCAGCTACTGGATTGGTACTTATTTTACTAACTGGGGAAAAATGAAAGACAACGTTTGACCTTGGCAGTGTTTGAATTTAGAATGTAAAGGAATGGGGGTCAAGGCATTTTGTCTGAAGATCTATTGATTCTGTTATCTATCACTCTAATCATAAGAAGAAGAATGATTTCTAACATAGGTACAAGAATATAAATTTTAGTGGAAGATATAATCGATTAGAGCAACCATAGATGCTTATTTTATCGACTCTAGAAAGATGAAAGGCAAAGTTGATCACAGTAAGATTCGTATCTAAATACTGCAAGGCATTTTGTCCTTTGCCCTACCAATTCTACCATTCACTGTCCTAATAATAATAATAATAATAATAATAATAATAATAATAATAATAATAATAATAATAATAATAATAATAATAATAATAATAATAATAATAATAATAATAATAAGAAGAAGAAGAAGAAGAAGAAGAAGAAGAAGAAGAAGAAGAAGAAGAAGAAAGAGAAGATAGAAGACAAGTAAGAAGCGTATTAACACTTTACTGCTGTATTAACAGTGTCTTGTTTCAATGCTATGAATATACCAATAAATTTTTAACTAATACTGTATGTAGATGCATGTTAACACACCACTAGTTTAATAATTGAACTAGCTGTTAAGAATGCATTATATATGCAGATTGGTCAATTGAATCCACTTGGTGTCTTAGTTGCATTATAGGTAGTGTCTCCATGGACAGTTAGAAAGGGTACAAAAGATTGAAATTAGTCTAGCTGATCCCACTTTTTTCATTCCACAGACATTGTATATAAATACAGGGTGTTTACATGCCTATATGTATACTGTTAGCTAAAAATCTATATCTTTATTCTCTAATAGAGTATAGAAGGAAAAAGAAGACAAAAGAAAAAAAGAAGAAAGAAAGAAGGAAGGAAGAAAGATTTGCTTATTGAGTCTGGATTTATTTTACCTCATTTTTGTTTCAGCATTTACAGTTCTAAGAATTGAATTCAGAACAATCTTCCAGAACATTTGACACCAATAAAGAGAATCTTGATTTCCAAGTATCTTGAAATAACTATTGTTATGATTCTGTTTGTTAATTGTTAAGTGTGACATAGTTCAGCAGTTACAAGAGATTGATTTTGGCTAACAACTCAACTATTTTCTAGTTGGTATAAATTACATTATAGACAAGGTAGACTGATAAAAAACAGAAATAACATCACTGGCTCATTCAAGTAACATGTAAACACATGAAGATGTCATAGAAAATGATTAGTTATTTAAGCAACTTAATTAATTATTGTTTAGCACTAAGGTAATCTTGAATGAGATAATCAAACACATTCCAACCATGACCATTCTGTCATTACAGGAGTATCTATGACTATATTATTCACCCTGTTCTTCCATTTTTAAGATGATTGGGTATGATTTGTGGGAGATTTGGTTGCTATTTCCAGTAGGTCAAGTAACTATGCATAAGCTCAATTGCTAGGTTAGGGATGATATTATTTTAGGAGTATCTAGGGCTACATTATTCACTGTGTCCTACTTTGTTGTTTTAGCAAGATGTGGTGTGATTTGATTAATTTTTAGCTGCTATTTCTAACAGATCAAGCAACCACTTTGAGGTTCACTCATTGGGTGATGGATGGTGGAGTAAAAACACAGTGTTTAGATTATAATGAAATTAGAAGTGTAAAGAAATTCCAACCACATTAATGATAAAGTAATTAAAACAGACGTGGATATTAAAGCTGAGGGACCCTGATTAAGAATAATATAATTCCTAGTGTTCATAAATTAAATTTAAGGACTAAAAAAAAAGTAAAAAAGAAAGAAAAAGAAAAGGAAATTAAAAGGAGGAATTTGTGTTGTTACGAGGATATGATATGAATGAAAGATGAATAACTGGATGAATAATTGCCTAAATATTATTAGTAGCAGTGTAAGATGAAGAAGATGGGATAAGGTGGATGGTGGTAAATTGACCTGACTGAGTTGAAGTTAATGGAAAGCATAATTAGTAAGATTACTTTTAATTGGTTCTTCTGATTGCATCTTGGATTCATGATAGTTAAAACTGTGCTAAATGCTTAATTATTATACGATCAATTAAATTAATTTAGTCAAGTCTGCTAAAATTGCTTATACAAGTTGTAATGTCAAAAGAAATTTAGATTATTTTAAATATACTTTTAGTGTTTCAATAATCATTTGCTGAAAAATATTAATACTGAAATTATTAATAAGATAAAATATGTTCTAGCAGCCATTTTCCCAGGCTTTCATCAATGCATTTTGCAAAACCTGGTATCTGCATATGAATCTTGCAAGAAAACTGCTAATTGCCTTTTCTCTAAGTAGGTATTGGGTATCTAGTTGGAACATCACCTAACTTCAGTTAGGCCAAAAATAATTATAGTGTTCCTAAAATTTTAACTCGTAACCAATTGGAATAAAAAATCTTAAAATAGAAATATTACAATTGTTTTCTTTTTACCTTTTTTTTCTTCATTTTTTGCATAAGTTACAAATCTTCAGATTTATAATAAAGAAAGAAATGAGAATGTGTGATGTTGATGCCTTTTGTGATGTAACTGAAATGTAATTTCAACAATCTAGTTCTGAAAATGAGTTGCAGTCTTAGTTTGACAGAAAGCTTCTAATTTATTCAACAATCAATATAATCTGGGAATTAACCATTCCAATCTAGAACTGCATTTAGGAATGGCTATTATGCATTAATTAATTCATTATAAATAATATAATTTGGTTTGTAAAGAAGAAAATCGAAATTTGAATTGAATTATTTTCAGAACTGCAATATCTTTTATTTATAATGGAAAATGATTTTGATTGACAATTGAAATGTTTAACCCTTGTAGTTCATGAAAGATTAACCTGACTAGTATGCCACACACACACACATACACACATGCATACATTCATATACATACATATCATCACACACACATACACATGCAGTAGAATCCTGCCTATCATGATTGTTTTGGAATGAAACCTTTTCCAAAATAATAACCTGCTGATGACAATAACTGTTTAGCAATATTAAGCCAGGAATATAATATTAACTGGTCATTTGATTCTAATAAGTAGATAATTTTTCATTCATTTTAGATAAAGGGTGTGGAGCCCACTAAACTTAATAACAAAAACTGATAACATTATCCAAGATTGTAATAAATGGAATCGTCTGTGAATGCATATACACACACTCACACACATATATGTACATACACCTATTCACTAACACTGCTGGCCATACTGACCAATTCAGCACACCATACTCTCCATTCCCAACACCAACAAATGATTCTGCCATCACCATCACCACCATAGCTATTATCAACCATCATCCACATACTTTTGCTACATCTCAGTATCTGGCATGCTTTTGTTTAGATCACCATAGTAATTATAAGCAATAGATTAGCAGCAGTTGCAATGTAGCAGTTTACTTGAAAATTTTGATAACATTCAAAGCTTTGATTCTAATAAAGGGATAATTTAAAATTCGTTTTCATGTAAAGAATATGGGATTAATTAATTTAGATAACAGTATCTGAATGATAACATTATCCATAAATTTTAATAAGTGGCTTCCACTGCATCTTGCTTCAATGTTTTAGATTTTGTTTCCCCATACTATAATGATTTTAACTGAATCTTATGAGAGTTCTGAACCACTATTTTTATATAGTTTATTTTTATCACAGTTAAACTAATAACCTCTTAGAAATTCCATTAATCTCAACCTTAAATAATAATTTCAAGCTAACGGTCGGATTAAACAGGATGCTTCCTTAATTTAACAAATTAACAAATGAAAGAAACTAAAAGTGGGCCTTAAAAACGAATAAAGTTAAGTAGAGAAAGAGCAGTGATTATGATCTTTGTAGACAAGTTATTTCTCTTAATAGGTTAATGTTCAGTTAATGGTGCAGTTGATGTAGGTTGATGTCTGCAGGCAGAAAAAGGACAGGAAGAGGGGTGGGTAAAATTACAAAGGAGAAAGGATTGAGTAAAGTGAGTGTAGGATGTGAAGGATTTGTTATGTAACTTAATCAGTTGTTCTCGTTTTAATGCAGGCCAAACCTGATTGAGCAAATCTATGATGAAAAACATTGTAGCCATGATCATCTCAACATTTTAGGAGTGTCTAAGACTACATTATCTAAAGTGATCTTACTTGTTTAAGAGAGTAGGGTAGGGATAAGTGTCTAAGACTCATTATGCAAAATGATCTTCTTTGTTTAAGATAGCAGGGATATAATTTGAGGGATATTTAGTTGCTGTTTTAGCAGATTAGATGACCATGAAGAGGCTTCCTCATTGGATGGTGGAGTGAAAATGGAATATTTAGACTCTAATGAAATTAGAAATATAAAGAAATTCCATGTACATTGATGATAAAGTAATTAAAGCAGACATGGATATTAAAGCTGAGAGACTCTGAGAAAGAATAATATAATTCGCAGCATTTATAAATTGAATTTAAGAATTAAAAAAATGAAGTTGGGAATTAAAAACATCAATTTGAGTTGTTATGAGCACATGATAATGTGTGAAGGATGAATAATGGATAAATAACTACCTAAATATTGTTAGTAGCAGTGTAGGATGATGAAGAAGGGATGAAGTGGGTGGGGTAAATTGACCTGAGTGATTTGAAGTTAATGAAAAGCATAATTAGTAAGAATAATTTTAATTGATTCTTCTGATTGCATCTTGGATTCATGATAGCTAAAACTGTGCTAAATGCTTAATTATTATACGATCAATTAAATTAATTTAGTAAAGTCTTGCTTATTGCTTATGCAAGTTATCGTCAAAAGAAATATGAATTATTTAAACTTCATTTTTAATATTTCAATAATCATTTACTGAAATTATTAATAAAGAATTAAAATATCTTTTAACATCTAGTTTTCCAGTTTTTTTTTTATCAACTGTCTATTGAATGTCTCTATTGAATGTTTTCCAAGGTCTCTATTTATTGAAATGAAGCACAACTTCAATAAACTAAATAGTATGAGGTATTTAGATGGCATGTAGATGATGCCTTTGAGAGGAAGGGTGGTCTTTTCTGCAAAGAGATGTGTTGTTAGCAGTGCTAACAACGAAGTTGTTAGCATAGAGAGGAAAGAGTACAAGAAGCATAACTGAATCTCAGAGTCTAACAGAGTCATTATTATATAGGTTAGAGATTGATCTATCAGCACACATATGACAGGATGTCTCCAATCTAAGAAATGACTAAAAATATATAGATGTGGTTAGAATTAGTAAGGACATCCAGCTGTGAAAACCATGCATTGGAGCACAATAGAGTCCTTAAACATTGGATTCTGTCAAACTGTGCAACACACGTAAGCATGGAACACAAACATTAAATAATCATGATAATAGTAATGATGATGATGAAATGAAATTGAAATTCCATTAATCACACGGTGTTTAGATTTATGGCATAATACAACATACCATAATATATTGTAGTATAATACATTAGTTACTAATTTTAAAAGAAGTCATTTCTAAAAATAACTGCTCACAGAAAGCAGCATTTAAGTTGAAGCCTGTTATATATGTGTGTGCATGTATGTGTGTGTGAGTTTGTGTGTGCCATTGTCTAGACATCACATGACGATTGTAAATTAGCATCATCATCATCATCATCATGCAAGAAAGGTTGTTCATTTAGAGCTTTCCATGAAGAACTTGCCTGGCCATGGGGAAAATATTGCTTTGCTTGGAAACAGGTAAAGGTTGGCAACAGGAAGGGCATCCAGCCACGGAAAACCTGCTTCAACAAATTGCATCTGATCCATGGAAGCATGGAGAAGTGAATGTTAAAATGATGATGATGAAGTTGATGATTAATCTATGTAAGAAACTATTTGGTTTTCCAGTTTGAGTAATGAGGTACAAATTAAAATATTCAAAACTGAGTAAAGAGAAGTTAGAGGCATATCTACCTTTTGCCTACCTTCCAAATTATCATTAGATAAGTGTTTAATTCAGTGTTTAATGCAAGTGCTTAATGTCCCACCTTCTTCCCAGTACACTCCTGCTAGCAAACAGGTAGAACAATAATAAGTCAATACTTACAGCTCTACTTTATTTGTTAAATCAGCTTTGTATTGTGTTGTTTCTGAACACAATTTCTTGTAGACTCCATCATCACATATATCTGCGGAGAATGGCTTGAAACACTGCTTGACAAATTTTCTGGAAGAAACAATAAAAAGAGAATATATATATATATATATTTGATGTGTGTGTGTGTGTGTTGTATGCATGGGGAGACCAAACTTGAGATGTTTCTTAGAGTGAATTGGGTCTAGGGATTAATCCTGTTCAGTTACAAGTCAACTTTCATCATGTATGTATGGACGAACAGACAGACAGATAGATAGGCACTCATATTGTGTATACTATTATTAAGGAAATACAATACTATATTCTTGTAACAGCTGAATTTATAAATTGGTAATAAAATGCATTTTATTGATAATATATATATATACATACATAGATGATGATGATGATGATATGTACAAACAAAATATCAAAATATTAACAAAATAAGTAACTGAATGTTTAGTGAAGGTTAAAAATACAAATAGGAAACATTCACATAACAAAACAACAGAATGTTTATAGAATGTTTTGAATAGCCAGAAATATCTGCAAACAATATTTCTGATATATGGTAAAAATATTCAATACTAAACATCAACTATAAAAGCATCATTATTTTTTTTTATTCTTCTTTTATATTTGGACATGTATTCAGAATTGTTTCTCTATTACTAAATTTATCTTTAAAAAAAAAACTCTCTTGTTTTGATTGCCCTCTGATATGAACCTTCAAGTATATCTTACTTCTTACCTGCTAACAAACAGTTGCTGTTTAACCCCTAGTCGGCTGTCACTGAGCAGACTTGTGATCAAAGGCATTTCACCCTTATTCTGTCAAGCATTGCTTTTCTAGGACTATATTATTCAAAAGGAACTTCCTTTTTGAAGACAACAGAATGTGATTCAAGGAAGATTAGGCTGCTATTCCTAGCAGATCAAGTTACTATGTGGAGGTTCCCCCATGAATCATTTTTACAAGCAGTTTTTGATGCTTCTGCTTGTTCATCTTTTAACATCCGTGAGAGGCTCTGTGCCATCAACCTTCTTCCCCCTGCCATAAAGCACTGGTGCTGGTGCCACATAAAAAGCACTAGTGCTGGTGCCACATGAAAAGCACTGATGCTGGTGCCACATGAAGAGCACTGGTGCTGGTGCC
>NC_068985.1:21901231-21929283 GCF_001194135.2 Octopus bimaculoides
CTGGTGCTGGTGCCACATAAAAAGCACTAGTGCTGGTGC
This sequence comes from Octopus bimaculoides, assembly GCF_001194135.2. Taxonomy (NCBI): domain Eukaryota; kingdom Metazoa; phylum Mollusca; class Cephalopoda; order Octopoda; family Octopodidae; genus Octopus; species Octopus bimaculoides. The sequence goes on from NC_068985.1 coordinate 21,901,271, forward strand.
CACATGAAAAGCACTGATGCTGGTGCCACATGAAGAGCACTGGTGCTGGTGCCACATGAAAAGCACTGGTGATGGTGCCATGGAAAAAAAGTACCCAGTACACTCTGCAAAGTGGTTAGCATTAGGAAGGGCATTCAGCTATGGAACCAAATCAAAACAGACTATTGAACCTCGTGTGGCGCCTTGTCAATGTCAGAATGGAAACAAACATTGAATGATGATGATGAAGATGATTATCCTTTAGATTTTCATTGCATTTTCATGTGTACCATTTCCTTGCTTTTTTTTAGTTCCTTTTTTTCTCCATTATAGGTACAAGGCCTGGAATTCTGGAAGAGAGACTGGTCAATTACGTCAACCCCAGAGCTCAACTGGTATTTGTTTTATCAATCTTGAAAGACTAAAAAGCAAAAATCAATCTTGGAATTTAAACTCAGATCATAATACAGAAGAAATGCTACTAAGCATTTTGTCTGGCATGCTAATGATTCTGCCAGCTAGTCACCTTATATAATATTTCTGTTAAGTAGCTGTTCAGGTTCTGATTAACTCTAATTAGGCAGACCTATAATCAAAGATGATCCAGTAATAATCGCCTGATCCTCTTGTTAAGCAGAAAATTATCTATGCTTCCATTATCTAATGTGTTTCTCCTTTTTTTATAGTAGTAAAATATGTGAGTCATCATTGTTGATGTCGGTGACAGCGGCAGCAGCTGCCTTCAGAGGGAAATTTAGATATCTCTGGCAGGTTAACTTACAATTTAAAGGATTTCTTAGTGCATTTGAGCTGATCTTGACCCCAATTCTACTGGCTATTTTATTATATACCTTTATTTTATTTGATTGAAAGACCCATCTTAATTTAATGGTATGCTTTCTTTTACTTGTTTCAGTCATTAGACTGTGGTCATGCTGGGGCACTGCCTTGAAGAATTTTTTGCCAAACTAATTGATCTCAGTACTTGAGTTTTTTTTTTAAAGCTTGGTACTTATTTTATTGGTCTCTTTTGTCAAACCTCTAAGTTACTGGGAAGTAAACTCACCAACACTGGTTGTCAAGCAGTGGTGGGGGACAAACATAGACACAAAGATACACACACTCAGATATATTCATATGATGGGCTTTTTTCATTCACAAGGCCTTGGTTAGCCCAAGGCTATAGTAAGAGACAGTTGCCCAAGGTGCTACACAGTGGGACTGAACCTGGATCCATATGGTTGGAAAGCAAGCTACTTACCACACAGCTAGACCTGCAGCTATGCTGATTCAGGTATTTTTTTTTAAGGATGAGAACAAATTATTCTTTTATTTGTTTTGTCATTTGACTGCGGCCATGCTGGAGCACCACCTTTACTTGAGCAAATTGACCCCAGGACTTATTCTTTGTAAGCCTAGTACTTATTCTATCAGTCTCTTTTGCTGAACCACTAAGTTACAGGGATGTAAACACACCAACATCAGTTTCAAGTGATGGTGGGAGACAAACACAGACACATAGACACACACACACACACACACACACACACATTACGTCGTTTCTGTCTACCAAATCCACTCACAAGGCTTTGGTAGGCCTGAGGCTATAGTAGAAGACACTTGCCCTAGGCACCACGCAGTGGGACTGAACCCAGAACCATGTGGTTGGTAAGCAAGCTACTTACCACACAGCCACTCCTGTGCCTATGTATAAAACATTAGGTCTGTCATGATCACCAGGACTCATCAGACTGGAGCTTATACACTGGGTTTCCACAGAGTATAAGCACTTGAGATAACAACATTTCTTTCTGAATGGGATGTTAGTCCATCAAAAGTTAAGACTAGAACCCATATACAGCTGAGTGGGCTGGTGTAGTTTGAAATGAAGTGTTTTGCTCAAGAACAGGATGTGCTGCCTTGTGCAGGAATTGAAATTACAATCAGATGATTGTGAATGCAACACTCTAACCACTAGGCTATATGCCTTAACTAAAACATAGACTTCAAAAATGCAATTTAGAAAAGGTGAGAAAAATTGACAAAAAAACAGCTTTTAATAAATATTTAATGATATCAAATCCATGCTTAATGTCAGTCAAACAGTTTGCTTGTTTTCTTTTAATAATCTTCAGAAAATTTACTGTCATCCATGAATTTTGTTAAAGTTAAAATGGTGCTAAAACTTATCAGTGCTATACCACAAGATGGGTTAGTGAAAATTCCTTAGCAAGACTATGATGAGTTGAATATATTTGATTACAAACGTTTATTCATAAAATATTTAAATAAATGAATGAAATAGCTAATTTAAATTCAACTAAAACAAAAGTAAAATGCTACTTTTGTAAAAATTAAAGACTTTAATATATATATATATATATATATAAAGAAAAGGAATGCAAATAACAGTAAAACATCTGTGATTAAATTTTCATAATTATATTTATATTTTTAATTTAGATTGACCAATTGAAAAAATGATTTATTTGATAATAGATTGACCAATTGAAAAAATGATTTATTTGATAATAGATAAGAAACAAAAGAAATAATTAAACTAGAAAGTTATAATTTATCTGATTATCTGAGTGTCAACTATATCAAATGATATCTTGAGGGCTTTAATAAAGTACAAAGGAAATAATTATAAGAGTGAAGAATAAAGGAAACACAACAAAAATGTTTAGAAGAGGAAGAAGAAAATAATGAAAAGCTACAGAATCATAGGATGAGACCTTCAAGTAAGAAATAAATATAACAACATCTTTACACACACACACACACACACGAAAATAAACATATAGACATACACACAGACATAAATATATACATACGTATGCATACATATACATACATGTACATACACATATAACATATAATGTTCTAGTAAATATGTATGTGAAGAAAGAGAGAGAGAGGGGAAGACGGAGAGAGAGTAATTGAGACAAAGAAAGGTATATGAAATTACATTATTTTATGTATTATGTAAAAGACAACACACACACACACACATACACAATGAAATATTGTGCAAAAGACCAAATGAAGCCACATAAAGAAAAGGGGACACAAAAAGATAGCTTCTAGATTAAAGAAAAACTACAAAGCAAGTAGCAAGTATTAGCTAAGGGATCAATTTATTTGACTCCCTTGCCTCTAAGGCTCTTCAAACATACATAATATAAAAGGCATTATATAATTCTTTTGGAGGACGGCTGTTGTTAATAAATAAAGGACAAGTTGAAGGGATCTAATTACTGCCCATTAAATTTGGAAGTAGACAGACATAGGGACACACACATGTAGTCAGATAAACACATACATATATACATATGTATTCATGATGCCTAGAATTAATTAAATGAAAATGAGTGTACGCTACTTAGGGGTGGATTCAAAGAAAGACTCCTATAGTTGTGTGACAAAGAAAAAAAAAAAATCTTCAAAAGCCAGTAATGTGTCTGGTTGATATTTTACTACACAAGAGAAATATTGTTTAATTGGTCAATCTTAACTTTATCTATTTCAAATATTACACAGCCAGTGGAGTTAAACACTTTCATATAAACATTATGGAATATAGAAGTAATATGAGAGATAGGTGGAGAGGGAGATGAAAGAGAAACAGAGAGGTGAGAAAGCAAGGAGAAAGTGAGAGAGAGGGGCGGGCAGGGAGGGAAGGCATTTTTAAAAACCATTACACAAAAATATATCTCATAAAGTATGCAAATGATAGTGGGAAAAAAAAGAAGAATTTGAAAAGTAAGAGAATTAGAGAAAAATTAATATAAATAAATTTGTCCCAATTTGGTTTTTATTATAAACAATGTTATGAACATTTTTCTGTAGTTATAAACAGTTCTGAAATTTGCTGACCTATTTATCCATATACCACAGAAATCACAACAAATCAGAGATAGAGAGAGAGAGAGAGAGAGAGAGAGAGATGAAAAGAGACAGGGAGTGTGTGTGTGTGTGTGTGAAAGAGGGAGGGGGAGAGAGAGAGAGAGCATGCAAGGTGCACAAACATATACATAAGGGATCTGAAAGAGTAGAAAAGAGAGAGAGAGAGAAGAGGACTGTTTGACTGCCATCTGTCTTTCTTTGGTGCAAGTCTGTTCAGATTTTTATTAATATTTGGATTGTCTGTCTACATGATGCGTTGTTCACAAGATGTCAAGAAATGAGATTTTCTGTTTTCTTTTCCTCTACTTTAAGGCTTTTTCCTTGCCTTTTCAGCTGCAAGTTTAAATACTCCTTATTTTCACCAACCCTCAATCACTTATTTACATCTCTCCTTTCCACTCTTCATGGCTTATACTTTTCCTCATCTCTCTTCACTTGTATATTCATAAAAGCCAGTTTTCCAATATCCTAATGATGTTTTTTTCTGCTCCAGCAACCAACTACTTTAAAAGTTGAAAACACTACATTGTAAAAAAACAAAAAACAAAGCCAAAAAAACAACAACAATCAATCATCAAGAACTGACTCAAGTTCTTGTTAATGTTTGGAGAGAAGCTCATTAATAAAATATTTCTTCTTGTGTTTCACAACCATTCTCTTTAATCTTACTCTATACCAACTAACGAGGGAACCTCTTTGCCGTCATTTGCCCTGGTAGAAAGGCAACCTAATTTTTTTTTCAAATCACACCTTACCATATTAAAAAAAGAAAGAGACATTGGTTAAAGTAGTCCTAGATACACTATGTTTAAATAAAAGATGACTAGAGAGTCTTAAATCAAATATCAACACAATCAGAAATGACCTGACTAAACAACAAAAACAACAATCCTATTCTATGTTACCTTCATTGATACAAACTACATACAAATCATTCAAAGGAAAGCATTCAAATTTTGCAATATTTTCTTTAGAAGCTGAACTGCTTTGTTGTTTTCTAAGAAAAAAAAAGTCACCCTTGTTTTATATGTTCAAAAACAAAACAGTTTACTTTAAAAAGAAGTCATATTTTGTTTAAGTTGTCTATATAACAATAAAGCACCTTCATACAGAATCCCTAAATTAGTTCTTACCAGTTGCTCAAGTGAGAGAAAAATCTCCAGTGTCATGAAGAAGAAAACAACAGGCTTCAACAGAATTCATATAATGGAATTCCTAATGCAGGGTTTGAACTTACAATCAAGCAGACAAAATCTAAGCACTTTATTTCTACAGTCATAAAGCTTTAAAATGTCTGCCATTTAATAGTTGAAAAAATAAAACAAACATACTTTATTTGTATATTGATAGATGAAAGAGTTTGTGACACCAAAGTTCTGCCTTTAGCTATCATTACTTCATTCTAGACCATCTCAAAGAAGTTAAAGATTGTATGCTTATGATATTTTTAGGCTTTCAATTTGATTTTTATTATGGAATATGTCAAAGAACTGCAGAAACAGGTTGTCAAGAAATCTAAGGGTCAAAGATATCAGATATGTGCAAAGGTCAGAAAAATACAGTTTGTGGGTATATACATTTTGTGGGTATGTAGGTAGAGTCTAAATAGAGAAAACTATGCATGCTTATAAAGTAACTACACCTTTAAGTTCAGCAAATTCACCAGTTAAAGCTGCTGAAATGAGCAGCCTTAAACTAAAAGCCATAAACTATTCATGAGGTACACTGGAATTAGTGCATACATTCTGATATCTAGATAATGTGTGCAAATTCAGTGACTGAAGTTAAAGGAAGTAGCTTAAAAATGTAGCTGTGTAGAGATTGTGCAAGGCATATGTAACACATGTAATGTATGTCAGGGGAAAATGGCCAGTAAATAAGAGTTGTTTAGAGACTATAGAGGAATAAATTAAATATCAATCATTGGATGTTTATTTGGGCATTTTTTTTTTTAATAGCTTACTCTAAAGTGAAATGGGTGAACCCATAGTTCTCTTCAGAGCCACCAAATCTGGAAGAGCCACCTTCAAACTGGAGACCCAGCCTGAATGCTGGCAACAGAGGAAACTCTTGCTAAAATACTCAAGACCCAGATGGTGGTGTTAAACCAAGTGACAAATGCTAATTTAAGAAAATACCAGTTCATATTAGTTGAGAAAGTAATTAAACATATTGTACAGGGGATGTTTAAAGAAGAAATGATCCTATTGGTATGTATATTTAATTTGAAGAGATGAAAAGATGTCCATGGTAATCATAGAATAATGGAAATTTAGGAAGAGAAATTTGAAAGAAACTAAAGAATGAGTCATACAGGCACAAGAATCAGGTTCAGTGGAGCCTGATATGGCACTTGCTACATCACATATAGGAAAATAGATATCACAACAGAATGTGTGTGTATGTGTGCGCGTGCGTGTGTGTGTGTGAAAGACAGGGGGCGTGGGGGGGGGGAATAATCATCATCACCATCATTTTAACATCTGTTTTCTGTGCTAGTGTAAGTTGGACAAGTCTGCACTATGGCATATCATCACTTATCTCAGTTGTTTTCTATCTTGTCTATGAGCCCAATATCAGGAAATATAACCTTGCCATTCCTTTTTCATGTCTTCCTTGGTCTTCTTCTGCCACTTGTATTTTCCATATTGAACAGGCAGGTAAAGTGTAACTGTCCCTTGCAAGCAAGTATGACTTGATAGCATGTACCATGCTTTCAATAATAGTTTTAGGAGCCTATGTAGTTGCAAGCAGATACAGACACCTTCTTGGTTCTGCGAGCCACGATCCAGTAGAATAGCTAGCTAGGATGTGACATTTAGAGAGAGAGAGGGCTGCATGAGCACTTGGTACTTCATTTCAGTTGAATAAACTGGAATGATATGAAATGAACTACCTTCCTCAGGACCCAATGTACCATCTGGTCCAGGTATTGAACTCATAATGTTATAATAGTGAAGCCAACACTCCAACTACTAGACTGTGTACCTCCACACTTTGAGTATATCATTTTTTCAAACAGCAATCCTTTTCCATCCATATTACATCTGCAACACTTGACTTTCATTCAAGTTAATGATATACATTTGACAAATTATGCTCACCATACTTCTCTTCATTTTTTACAGATTTTATTCATTTAATACCCATCACTTACAAAGTATGTGACATGATAGAGTTTAAATATCTTTCATACAACCAGCCTTTTACATAAATACAAAGAAAATGCAGTCAATACACAAAGATATTTTCATAAAATGCCATAATGAGTGAAAAGAAATATCAAATTATAGAAAATTTGGAAAATGTTTCTATTTAGAATTTTTATAAGTATTTAAATAGATTCACACACAGATGCAAGAAACACGCACAAATGCATACACACAAACACATACAAACTCACTCACACACACACAATTTGGAAATTACAATATAACTAATCATTAATTTTGTAATTATTCTGAGAATGCAAAATAAATAGACATATCTATTATTTCTTGGCATAATTATACAAAAATTTCATATTGTTCTGCTCTTGAAAATTCAGTAAAATGTATATGCTGAGATACAGGATGAAAATTCTTTCATAGCAGACATCATTTATTTTAACATAATAAAGATATGGAATGGCAATTCTTTGTCGTCTGGCTATTTAATTAGAATAAAAAAGCAAAATAACACACACACACACACACACACACACACACACACACACAGAGGGAGAGGAAAAAATGCTCTTGATGTATTTCTGAACTGCTGTCTTGTACAGTAAAGGTCAAGCCTTATTAAAGAATACATTTTCTCTCTTGGGGGAAATTCGCAGGAAATTCCTATTCAGGTCCCATTAAATCCATTTTAGATTTATTTATTTATTTATTTATTTATTTATTTAGGGGAATTAGCTGAATGCTACATCATTCATAATTATAGGTGAATCTGAAGAACATTTGCTGGAAAGTAAAAGATAGAATGTAACTTGAGGGATGTGAGCTTCTGAAAGAAAGCTATCATTTACACTGTTTTGTGGTATTGGGGACAGTAAATGAGCTTGGATTGTGTGCTAAAATGAGAAATCAATAGAATAGTAAAAGAATTGGGAATGGATATCCTGACTCTACAAAATAATATAAATGATGTGAATATCAATAAATTTTGTTTTCTGTTTCTTCTTTCTTCAAAATCACCATTATATGATCTGCAATGATATTATTTTTGCAATCATTGAACTTAAATAGTTTTGTGGCTGACATACCAAAAAGAAACAAAGGAGATCACTTTATAAATAAAACATGTTCTTCTTAATGTTTCATTCCTGTTTATTCATTTTGTCTACTAATTCTGTTTTTATAAACCACAGTATTGCAGAATGTGTTGTAGTCTCAACGTAGAATGAAATAATACATATCCAGTCTATAGACATGTGACTAGCTCCTAAAGCTTCAAATTGCTATCTCAATGCAAGGTTTTGATTGACAAGACTGGGATATTGCTTAGGTGGTTGGCAACAATGTTGGTTTTTTTATTTTTTATTTTATTCAATGAATTTGTTCTGAAAAAAAATGTATGAGGAATTTGTTCTTTAAGCCTTGTTCAACCTTGATTGAGCAAACCTCTAGTTAAGATGTTCAAGCCATGACCATCCCATATTATTCCTAATGTGCAAGGAATCCAAGTACATATCCAATGAGTCATATTTTTTTAAAACAACAAAGTAAAATTTGAGGAAGATTTGACTACTATTTTTACCAAGTTGAGTAACAGATAGAAGTTCTCACATTAGCTCATGATGCTAATGATTTAAAGTGATATAATTCAAAGTGATATAATGTGTATTCAATTAATATTCATATATCTTTTATACAAGATTCCCTTTAAGGAGATATCAGCATTCTGGTTTCTCAGTGAAGCAAGTTCAAAGATTCTTCAAAACAATACATTCTAATTGTTTTTCTAAAATTTAAATAACAATTTCTTAATTTGTTATAAATATTTGAATAACAGTAAGGAAGAGGAATTGGAAAGTGTAGCATTTGTGCTTCTATCAATTAAATCAATACAGTGAAATCAATATAACTTCAAATCAAAATTAATCCATAAATTCTATTTATCAACAACTTACTGCTGCACTCTCTGAGCTTAATAAAACACTACACCATACAGTTTATGACATAATATATTACATATATGTAAACATTCTTAATCTCAATGTGAAGAGTGATGCTATGGGTTAAAATTAAAGATTATGTGATCAGAAGCTAGACAATTTCAAATCATTTAAGCTTCATCTCAGGTTCAAGTTATATGAATTGTATGTAAGTGGAGGGGAAATAGTCAATGTTCATACTGTTTTCTTTTTTAACAACACTAAAATGTCAATAGATTTCTGCAGGGAGTTAGTAATAAGGATTTATTTTCACTGGGAGTAGGATTAATCATAATGTAAGAGATGAAATTCATTCAAGTGTATTACTGTTACTTATTTCAATATTTCCAGAGGAATGAAAAATTAAATTGTCACTGGTAGATTTTTAATTAAGGACATAGAAAAAATAATATAAAACATTGTATACTAGCAAACTAGGTTTTTACTATCTCATGATGATGATGATGATGATGATGATGATGATGATGATGATGATGATAATTCATTACTTAAATACAAAGTCAACTTTCAATAGGGAGAAATATATTTTAAAAATAATTTCAGTACTCAATTACTAATTATTTTATAGACTCTCTAAGGATAAAAATCCAAGTTGATAAGCTCAGCAAAGAATTTGATACTGCAAATCAATGTTTCTCAACCTGGGACCATAGCAAGTTCAGTGGGGTCACAGAAAAATTTGGGAATTAAGAGCAAGGGCACAACTAACACTGTCTCTTTTTAAAATTCTTCTATTACTGTCTCTAATTCTTTAAGATTTACATACAAAAACCTACATACGCACACATATATCCAATACATTTTCTTAAATTCCTTCATGACAAAAAAAAAAAAATTTTCATTTGACACCTTGATAATAATTTACCATTGATGAATAAAGTGTTAAGTTGGCATTGGAAAATCTTGTTTGAATTAAATATTATGTTACTGCTTTGAAGTTCATTCATCTAAAGTTCATACATTTAGTGCCAATCTCCAAGGATAATTGTTTGCATCACTTTGTTGAACTTTGGGAGAATAGTCATGTTTCTGAATAATAAGTTGCTTGGAGAAGAAATCCAAATAATATCTAAAGCAAGAGTTCTCAACCATATTTTATCTATAGACCCCTTTGATTACTATTTTATTCTGGTGGACTCCCATAGCCATTTGATGTTTAAAAACTAGTTTTATAGAAACTTCTTTCAAAATTCCTATTTCGTTTTTCACTCATTAACTTGTGTAGGTTGAACAATGAAAAAGAAACCTAGCTGTCTCTTGTAATACATACAGATACATACATCTAAAGCAAAGGTTTTTCAGGGACCCTTGAAATACAATTATGAATCCCTATTTACTATTTTGTTGTGTGGACACCCCAAAATCTTATATGGACCCTGGTGAGAAACACTGGTCAAAAGGGGCACAGATAAATGCAAGACTCTAAGGAGGCAGGTAGGTATAAGCCAATCAAAGTTTGGAACCACTGCTGTAAATCATCTCTCAGCTCTAAATACAAACTCCATTAACCCTTTCATTACCAACCCGGCTGAAACCGGCTCTGGCTCTGTAGTACAAATGTCATGTTTTCATAAGTTTTGAATTAAAATCTTCCACCAAACCTTAGTCACAATTTATGTTCCTATCACTAGCTGAATGATAACTAAGTTATTTTATTAAATTCTTTGTTATATTTAAAATTAATTGAAAGAAGCACAGAGCATCTCAAAATAAATACAGTAACGAAAGGGTTAATGTTGATTTTACTTTCTTTGATTCAAAGGTAATAGAATAAATATCAGTAATATATTTGAGCTAATTTGATCACTTGCACTCTTCTACAAATATCAATCGTGTTCATATTCAGTGGGGACTTAGAACATTCATTCAACATTATTCTTACAAGGATACAAACCTATAAATTTATGTGGCATAGAAGGAATATAGTATATTGATTTGGCTTTGTGTACACCAAGTAATTACTTTATTTTTTATAATCCAGGTGAAGTCAACCTCAGTGGAATTTCAACTTTACAATATAGGACAGGGTTTCCCAAAATGCCATTTTGTACCCTGAAGGGGGCTATGACAAAAATGAAAAGTATACATTTTATTAAAATTCCTTTTCACAATAAAATTAGTTGAACAAATTATGACCAAGAACAGTGTCCTTATTTCATTTGTAATGACTTGTGTGAATCTGGATTCAGTTCTCTTTTGTCAATCAAGACAAACTATAGGAATTGCCTGAATCCACAGGCAGAGTTATGGATCAAAATCAGTAAGGAAACAAAGAAGACATTGAATTTTACATTCGTAATTGTGATTGATTTCACTGTTAACAGGTTTTTTTTTTCTAATTATCCAATTTGCCTCTTACAACACACTGAGTCAAAACTTATTTTTTGAGTTGAGTTTGTTTACTCACAGTATTTTACGTGATTCAATTGAAAAACAAAGAAAATAAAAGATTAGTTATTAGAAAACTGACTTATTGATCTGCAAATGTGATATTACTTTTGCAGTGAGTGCAAACATTAATCAAACATTTCCTAGGGCTATGAAGCATAAAAAAAAGTTTGGGGACCATGGATATAGAACTCAAGATAGAGAGAAGTAAAATAAATTAAATTCTGCCAGAAATGATAAAAATTTTAAAACTTTGGTGTAAATCCAGATATTTCAAATAGTTGAATCAACTGATCCAATATCTGACTGGTACTATCTTTTTGACCTTTGAAGGATGAAAAGTAAAGAAAACCTTTGTGAGATTTGAACTGAATGCAATAGCATTTTTGTTTGACACTGTGTTTCTGCTACAAATAATAAGGACAAAATAACAGCATGATATATATGTAAGGGAAAAACAGCAACAATAACAACACTAATAAAACAATAAAGTGAGCAATGTAATAAAAGAGAAATCATTTCAAACATAAACCTCAAAAGAAATTATCTTTAAACACCTAGAAAACAAATGATAAAATAACAAGTCTACCCGACCCAACTCCACAGCCTCTGTTCTTAGCTGTCTTTTGAATTACTTGCAATCAAGATTTAATCCAAATAATATCATGGTTGAAAGGACAATACTTAGCAGCAAGGGTATCAGTGAAGTGTAGGGGTGACTGCTGGAAAAACAAACACAGTGCAGAGAGATAGATATAAGAGAGGAAGGGGGAAAAAAAGAAGAAAAAAAAAAATGAATGAAAGAGAGAGGGGGAGGGAGATAGTGTGTGTTTGTATGGGTGGTATTTTTTGTTGAATGAGCACTGATGTGGAAGACCAGTAACTAGTCTGCAGAGTTGATTTAGCCAGTAGGCATCATGTTTACAGTAATGGAATTTCCCTAACCCTGACTATACTATCTCCCTCTTCCTCTTCCTTCTATGCCATCCAGCCAGCCATTGCCTTTTATTTATTTATTATTTTTTTTTCCAGATGAAGAATTCTATTTTAATTTTGGTTTACTCCATCTCATTCCCATAATATTTTTTTAAAGTGGCACAGCAATCAACCAGAGATCAATTTTAAATGGAAACAACTAAATTAAATAAACAGCCACCAGAACAAACATTATATTAACATTTTAGAGATCCTTTATATGTACTATAGGTAAAAAAAAAAAAAAAATCAAAAAAAGAAAAAGAAAAATAGTTACAAATAAAGAAAACAAAATGTGTAATAATAATAAAGACAGCAATAACTTAGTCATGAGGTCAAATCTTGACCAGAGGTTACTTTCAATGGATTATCAAATATTACAACTTAATCATGAGTCATATTGCTTCCCCTTTCCCTCCCAACTCTTACTCACACACACAAACAAACATTCAAATACTAAATAACTAATCTATTTCTAATCTGTTCTTACAGCTGTTTATTCAATTCATACATGTTTATTGTGTAGTCAATCTACTTAGAGACATATGAAATAAAACATGAGGTGTTCACTTTCATTTTTATAAATGATATATACAAAATATATGGAGGTAATGCAGGCAGTCGAGGGTCAATAAAATTAATATTAGTAATAAACTGGAAGTGATTAAATCGATAATGAACTCCCCACCCCCTGCTACCCCACTTCCTACAAAAATTGGTCTTGAGTTTGGTCAGAAGAAATCAATGCCTTTAAAATCAAAGTCAAATGAGTCAAATCAAATGGAAGTAAAATATAAAAAGCAACAAATAACTTGAAAATGATGACTCAAACAAGGCTTATTTGTGAAATCATTATTATTATTTAAATCATCAAGGCGGCGAGCTGGCAGAAACGTTAGCACGCCAAGTGAAATGCTTAGCGGTATTTCATCTGTCTTTATGTTCTGAGTTCAAATTCCGCCGAGGTCAACTTTGCCTTTCATCCTTTCGGGGTTGATAAATTAAGTACCAGTTGCATACTGGGGTCGATCTAATCGACTGGTATCCTCCCCCAAAATTTCAGGCCTTGTGCCCAGTGTAGAAAAGATTATTTAGATCATCATCATTAGCAGCAGCAGTGTTATCATTTATCAGCTGTCTTCTATACTGGCATGGGTTAGATGGTTTGACAGAATCTAATAAGTTGGAAGACTTAAGTTCTGCTCCAATGTCTGCTTTGGTACAGTTTCTAAAGCTGGATGCCCTTCCTAATGCCGTCCTGTCTACAGAGTGTACTGGATACTTTTTTTGTTTTTGTGGCACCAATAATTGTGAGGTCTCTTTGCGGCTTGCAAGACTAAGGGCCAAAAGTGGCTCCTATAACTGAAGAAGAGAAAAGAGAAGCTGCGATGATTCTAGGTTGGGTGATGAGGAGGGATAGGGTAAGATGAAAGGCACTGCTTCATAGTTGTGAGAGCATGGTAACAGAGAGGTTTGAATTGTTAGCATACCAGACAAAATACTTAGCAGCATTTCATCCATTTTTACATTCTTAGCTCAAATGCTATCTAAATCAAATTTGCCTTTCATCTTTTGGAGTCAATGATATAAGTACCAGATGAGCACTGGAGTCGATGTAATTGATTAGCCTTCTCCCCTAAAATTTCAGGCCTTGTGCTTATAAGAAAAAAAAATCCTCCTCCTCCTCCTCCTCCTCCTCATCATCATCATCATCACCATAATAATAATAATAATAATAATAATAATAATAATGATAATAATCACAAAAATGTTGGCACTCTAAACAGTAGAAAATACTTGGTAATATCATTTTGGCCATAAACAAGAAATTGGTTGTAGTCCCATAGATACAAACAAGTAAATATTAGTATTTCTTTTCATTTGTACAAAGTATTAATAAATGATTTTGACAGATCATTCAAAGAGCCCTACTTACTCCCCATCCATTTCTGGGTAATTTCCTCCTTGAAACTTCAACCCTAATTATCTTATTCTAAGTTGATTTGTCTTCCCCTCTGTCACTGTTATCATCAATCATCAGTCCTACACACTGACTCAGTTTGTTTTATCTATTAATCTCCACAAGCTCAGACCACTGCAGTTTCTTTCTTTCTTTCTTTTTTTTTAATAGTTGGCTATTCAATAATTCTTAATTCTTGTTGATACTGAATTCATTCCATTCTCTTTGTTCCTGCTGTATATTTGATGAAGCATATTCATTTGTTTAACTTCTTTTTCAGAAGTTAATACTGTTCTGCATCGTTTCTTGTCTGCTACCTTTTACTTGTAGGGAGATACCTCTAAGTGATTTTTTTCTTTTTGTGATCATTTGTTATATGAGCTATTTCTTTCTTAAGCCACTTTAATAACAGCAGCTATATTTGTTGTAATTGGTGTTCTTTGGCAGTAAACAAAACATTTTTTTCATAATGACTTGAAGAACTTGAAAAGTTAGAAATATAGCTGTATCTTTTAGAAACCTATAATGTACAATAATATTACTAACAGTCAAGTAGGAATATGTCTATACTATGTACATATGTATAATAAACAAGACTACATTTCTGTAAAATGTCATCAGTACTTTAGCTCTACGATCTTCCACTAAATATAGAAAAGAAAATATTTTCTGTATCCAACATACACAAACGAGTCTATTTAATTAAAAATAGCCATCTACTGTGTATACATCAAGTATGATACTGTATCATACTTAAAGTATACACAATGCTGATAGGCCAGTTACTGCAGTATTTTTCCTGAGATAACATTTCTCATGGCCTTGTTAAGTTACAAATTCAATGATTATCAGAGAAGCCAAAATGCATCTGGCACTCTTGCTGGCCACTGATGGAATGAATTTCGTCTCTCTCTGATATTTTGTTTTAACACAACCAGTCCCTAAGAAACTATTAAATACTGCAGTAACTGACCTACTGACAGTGTGTATACATTAAATATAATACATGGATGGCTCTTTTCTGTATACTTAAAAAGACAGAATGGCTCAGAACAGAACCTTCATGAACAACTATATTTTGTTTTGTCTTTTTTACATTAATTGTTAATTTATCCTATAGCTTTCATCAATGGTATATTCATGTATGAAATCCAGGACTTATTCTATTCCTGTATCTATAATCCCATGTAGTTTACAGTTTCAGAGTATGACAATTCTGGTGT
Organism: Octopus bimaculoides; assembly: GCF_001194135.2. Taxonomy (NCBI): domain Eukaryota; kingdom Metazoa; phylum Mollusca; class Cephalopoda; order Octopoda; family Octopodidae; genus Octopus; species Octopus bimaculoides. The sequence goes on from NC_068985.1 coordinate 21,916,869, forward strand.
ATATAATAAAGAAATCATATATCCAATATACCTAGTATCTCAAGTATAATATATCTGACAAATGTAATACACAAAGCTTTACATATTTTATCTTCTTGTCATCGAATGTTACACATCTAATTCATATACTGCATACATATTGTAGCATATAATTTTTTTTTGAATAAAGCAAAAATTATTTTGTTGCCAATGATATTTTATTGACACAGGGTATTTACATATCAATACAAGCATTTTAGATTTTTAGTATAAAACAAGCAATTGCTTTCATGTTTAATATTAGTTTTACCAAACTAGTTTGGGTAAAGAGATTCTATAAACACAGATGTTATTTGTTGCTGTTGTTTGGCTCCATATTAGTTTTTATCAAGCAGACTTCTATGATCAAACATGTTCCAGCTCTAACCATCCAGTTTTATTATTTATTTTATGGCATATCTAAGACTACATTATCTATGGTGTCCTTTCTTTAAGACAATAATGTGTGGTTTGAGAGAAATATTTTGTCTGCTATTTCTAGTTTGTGGAGAAACTGTGTAGAGGCTCCTTCATTGGCAGTTATGCATAGTTTTCATTCCCAGTGGTGGATTGAGATTGGAAATTCATTGATTACGAGAGAAAAACACAATATGGCTAGAAGGGTTTATTTATGAACCAGCAAGCATAGCAGCAAATATTTACTTCTTATATAGTATGTGTATGTGTACTAACATATAAAGCACACGTGCATGCTAACATAAAAATATTAAGTGTTCAACAGTTGGAAGCAAACATTTAAGTTAATTATTTCCAAACCTAATCTATAAATACTCTCTTAAACAATGAAAAATAGGTTTGAGTAATTTCTTATGTAAACAGGCAAACAGTGGAATCAATATATATACCAATAATGTCAATATTTGTTCACTGTAATAAATTGAGGAAAGAAACAAAATGAAGTAAAAAAAATTAACGTATGAGTAAAGACAAAGCAGTAGCATGGCTAAGGAGATTGATATACAAACCCCCAGATTATTTTTGGGTTCAGTTCCATTGCATGGCATATGAGCAAGTGTCTTCTACCAATGTCTTTAGGTTAATCAATACATTGTAAATAGAATTTGGTAGATAGGAACTGTGCAGAATTCCCCTTATATGCTACTACTACTACTACTACTACTACTGCTATGCTGTCATCATCATTTTAACATCCACTTTTCCATGCTTGCATGTATCAAGAAGGAATTCATTAAGACAAATTTTCTACAGCTGGATGCCCTTCCTATCACCAATCCTCACCCGTTTCCAAGCAAGGTAATATTTTTATGGAAAAACGAGAAACAAAGGACTCCACAAATATGATGGCAATGCTCGTTTATAACTATCCTTTGATGTCAAGACAAGGAATCACAATACACAGCCATACATACGTGCACACACACATACACATACAATAGGTTTCTTCTAGTTTCTCTCTACCAAATCTACTCTCCAAGTTTAGGTAATCTTGGGACTATAGAAGACACTTGCCCAAGGTACCATGCAGTGGAGCCGAATCTGAAACCACATGGTTGGGAAATTAATTTCTTAAACTTGCAACCATGCCTGTGCCATGTTTATATCAACATGGGATGAACAAAAATTAGTACCATCAAACAAAAATACCTTTTGGCATTCATAACCAGTTGAGTGATCTCCTCTTACACTAGAGTTCACTTTATATTTGAATCTTACAAGATCAATGAAATAAGTATTGGTCAAGTTGGGATTGATATTAACTAAAGATTCTTGAAAGCAGTGCCCCAGCATGACTACATTCCAATCACTTGAAAGCTGTAAGAGACTATATGAAGAGAGAATCTAAAATTTACACTGATAAAATCATTTGGTTTCCAATTTTTAATAGAAGTATGGTTGAAGTGAAAATGGTTAAAAGAAATCTATAGAGACTTATAGATCATCATAAATCTTTAAGCTCTTTCAAGAGAATGAGAAAATTTAAAGATTAATTATACACAAATGTTCATTTTATTATGACTAAATAATCTTAAATTTTTATCTTTAGACTACAGAAACCAAGGTCATCTCCAAGAGAAATTATAAAATGAAGTGTGACAAGATTTATGGAAGTAAAATGTCTATGAGACACAAACTATAATAGAAGCAAGTTTAACCAATCTACTTTTAGGTAATAATGAAATAAAAATGAAGCAAAATCTTAGTTGTTACAACAGAAATAGAATTATACACTTCTTTAATGCCAGGATAGTTTGGGATATAAAACAGGGATACTCTTCAAAGTATAGAAGAAGGAAAATTAATACAATTTATTGATGACACAAAGTTTTACTCTCTGGCAGAATATCAAATGTACTCTTGCAATCTCATTATCTATATCTCATTGAGTCTTCACAAAGAGACAAAACAGTTTGGTTTGAGGCCAACATTGTAGTAAATATGAATTTTGGATGAGTTACATATGGTTTTCAGTTTACATTTCAGTAAGAAAGAATGGGCCAATACCCATTTTGATGAAGCAATAATGAAATAAGAAAGAATAAAGTTTGTTAATTTCAACTGTATACACTTGTTGGTCTTTATGTATGTATGAGTTCAGATCCTGTTGAGGTCAGTAATGTCTTTCATCCTTTCAAAGGACAGTATCAATGGCATGCAAAGGAGAGATTTGAATGCATAGACAATTGCTTGTTTTTCATACAGAAAAAAAAAGAAAAAGAAAAAACTTTGCTCAGACTTGCACCATGAAGAAGAACTTTCCAGGTGTAGATCCATAATCACACAAAATCTATAAAAGTCAAGTGTGTGTGGGGGTTTACGACAAAAGTTGACACTATACTCATAACTTTGCCTCAGGCTGTGAACAGCCCAACCCAGGGTGAAACTCTGAGAAGATTCTCAACTTTTGATACAATAAGATATTTATCCACTCTACCCAATGTCATAAAGTTACATGGTACTATATAACAAGGTCCTACTTAAATTTATAATAAGAAGCAGCTGTAACTGGGACCTGATTCATAGTCAAAGTCCTAATTTATGGAGCTCATGGTGTATAGTAAGCTAATGGGACATATTTCCTCAGAGGTGATACTTTTGTGGCTGTCACAGACTGCCATATTTTCAGATTACAGTATAAATAACCACTCTAAGACTGATATGGAATTTCTTAAAACTAAAATCAGCTTCGCATGAAAATAAAAATAGCAGTAGAAAACAAATATTTCTGATACAACCATAGTAATACATATATTTCTGAGATATTTCCAAATTGAAAAGTTCATATCTTATACTGGATGCATTCATTCTACTAAGGAAAATAGTAATTTGACTAAAGACAAGATAATCAATATCAGATTAGGAGTTACAGAACTGATATACAATAGAAGCTGAAAGAATATTTAAAAGGAAAAAGATAAAATGAAGGATCAAATAAGGATAATTGAAGATGACTAAAGAAACAGACACAAAGAAAGAAAATACCTCACTGCAAACAACTACTTAAAATTGGATGGATTTAAACTTCCTAGATAAAAATAAAAATAAAATAAACGAATGAACAATTATTCATGAGTAGATGGGAATATAAAATTTACATCCAACCACATGGTAGTCAACAAGCAATACTTAGAAGAAATACATTCTTGAGAAACCATTATCTCGATTTTCTTATATTTCATTACATTGGTATCTGTCTTGTCTTAATATCTATGTTTATGGAAATTATAACTTTGCAGCAGCATTTACAGCTATAACCATAGCAGCTAAGACGCAATAACCATAAAAAGAAATGGAGAATAGCTTGTGCTTTTCACAATATTTTTGAAACATCCTTTAGAAAGAGAAAATTTGGAAGACACACTAGAATACACTTGATATTGGAAAATCATGACAGATGATAGCAAAGTACTGATTATAAGGTCATAGGCTCAAAGTTTGCTACATGCATTGTCTTGATTGTGTTGGATTCTAAGGCAGAAGGCACACTACCATGACTGCCTTAACTCTTTAGCATTTAAACCAACCATATCTGGTTCAAATATTCTACCTGTTTTATGTTCAAATTGGTTAGCTCCAGCTTCTCACACCTACCCTACAATATCATTCTAATAATAAACAAAAACAACATCAAAATATTGAAACAACAAGATAATGCATGATTATTAATTGAAAACAATGTGAGTAAATAAGTATTACATTTCAGGGTAATCGGAATGCTAAAGAGTTAAACTGCCAAGCTACAAATGGACTGCCTTTCTTACATCTTATTGAATAATGAGCATTTAGAAAGCACATGGTTGTTTCATAGCGAGATGATCTAAATAAAAATAGTCATATCGAAGTTGTTTCTTCACAATATACTAGCATAGAAAAATGGATGTAAGAAAAGAAAAAAAGATTACGGTATGTACATCATCATTTATAGATGATCTCTTATCATTTTGTTAATTTTTACACAAGGAAGGTTTATACAAAAGTAGTGAACTCCATTTTAATTTCAGCTTAAAGCTCAACAGAATTCTTTCTGCCTGTATATACGTATGTATGCACATATGTTTAGACATATGTATGTGAGTGTGCATGTTGTGTGTATATATGTGCATGTGTGTGTGTGTATATATGTATATGAATCTATGTATAGTATCTATATATACATATATGTGTGTGTGTATATATATGATACATACACTACACTCACACACACACACCACACCACACACAAGATTTATTTACTCTGAGGGATGTAGAGGAAGTTTGAAGATGTCAAGCCATAACATCTTCAACATTTTTGCTATTATTTTCATAATGGCTTCTATCAATTTCAATCAGGAAATGTTAATGTTTATTACAAGAATGATGCAAATATATTTAGAGGAAGAGGTTCTAAGAATCATGGCACACATCAACATAACCTCTTATTCAGTATCAAATCAATCTGGAAAATATGATAAAAGGTAAATACTTGACAAATTAAATGAAAAAAGAACTTTTTTTGTTTGTTAAAGAATAAATTCAGCAGACAATGGGAAGGAAAACAATCTGCACATACTTAAAGGATGATATTTAAAAGTTGTAAGAAAGTATTGACTTCGACTCAACTGGAAGGTCATTCATTACCAGATATCATGAACAATTCCCCAATATTTGAATAGAATATTATTTCCTTCAGCAGAGCCTTCTGTTAACAAAAGATTTATTAATTTTCATATTGTGTATGAATATATTAATCTCTTAGGAGTAGCAGAGAGATATAAAATATTGAACATGAAATAACATCTATTTTTTTGTATTAATATTAAAATAAATCAATCGAGCATAACCCAAAGAATTAAATGTACTACTTATGTTAGAGAGAAAGAAATGGGGACTTTGTAAAATTTGTTTATAAGTAAATTCTACACAAACTAAAATCATTTGATGAAAATAATAATTTGATATAACATTTATTTATATATTTTTTCCTCTTCTTTCCCTGAAATACTTTGCAAAAGATTAACTCGAGAATTTATATAAAAATTAAACTAATATAGATTAAGTTGTTAGCAAGAGATGTGTTTTATTTGTAGTTTGATGTTTTTCATACTGATGGTATTTTGAATTATTTAATTTCTATAGCGTTCTATTGTTCAACATTAACAATTGTACAATCTTGTACACTTACTTTTATTATATTTGGGAAGAATTATAATAAATATTAACTCTTCCCAAATATAACTATATTGGTTTCAACTCATGGGTTCATATAAGAAATTCTTACAAAACAAATTAAAAATCAAAATACTTAGTGATTCTTTCATCATCACATTGCTAAGCGCTGTAAAGGCTGTGCTTCTTTGATGAGGTCAGAATAATATCAAAATGTATCAGGAATAGTCTTCTGTATTAGTCATATTTATTTCTAGTTAGAGTTTCACTCCATGCATTAAATACATTAACATTAAATTAACTATATTGATTCTTCTTTCTAAGAACTTTTCATATATGAAACATGAACTTAAAATAATAAATTGATATAGTCTAATTGATTCAACTATGAAACTGATAAGTATGATTACAGTAAATGTACCATCCTCCCAGTTTGTTTATCATTGGAAGAAATATATTTTATTCTATATCTCAGTTGGTGAACAACAGCATCATTGATTACAGATTTCTGATGATGAGAATGAAAAGGGATTGTCTCTGCCACTGGGGCAGAGCAAATACCACATAAAGAAATTTCTATTTGAAAATACTGATTTTCCCATTTTTTTTTTAACTGATGGTTATATAGTTTGCCAATATATTGGTGAAAGCCATCCACATACCTCTACATGACAAGTTTTCACATGGTTTCCTACAACCAAATTCCACTAACAAGGTATTGATTAAATAAACTGCTGTTGAGAAACCAATTTATAAAGAAGCACTTTCGTAAGTTAAAAATTGGAAACTTGATAGAAATAGATGAATGCTTTCCTAAAGATGAAATTTATTCAGAAATAAAGGAAAAAGTGATCATTAAAGAATCATTTCTTAATTTATTGACAATATTCTAGTATTACTTGTATTTTGTAATATGTATCAAAGAAGTTAAATTCACTGAAATGGGTGTATACAATAATATATGAAACAAACAATGTATAAGAGCTTGCTTCCCGACTATGTGGTCTTGGGTTCAGTCCCACTGTACAACATCTTCAGCAAGTGTTTCTATGTATTATAGAGCCAAGCTGATCAAAGCCTTGTGAGTGGATTTGATAGATGGAAACTGAAAGAAGCTCATTGTGTATGTGTGTGTGTGTATGTGTGTGGCATGTGTGTGTGTACGTGCACATGTGTATGTGTGCACACATGTGTGCATGTGCATGTGTTTGTTGTGTTAGTTCTCCATTGTCACTTGATAACTGATGTTTGTTTATATCCTTGTAGCTTAGTGGTTTGGCAAAAGAATAAAAGAAAAGTAGCAAAAAAAAAAAAGTATTGGGGGGCAATCTATTTAACTAAATCCTTTTACGTGATGCCCCAGCATGGTCGCAGTCCAATGACTGAAACAAGTAAAAGATAAAAATAACAAGCAAATAACTCAGTATTTTAAAATAATGCAAAAAAAGAAAATACAAATAAAAATAGTTTTAGAAACTGTTTGAAGAGAGTGAAATAACATAACAGTTTGGAAGAGTCGACATAACGGTTTGTAAAACTTTCTCATTAAGTCTGGATTATGAGTTAGCTCTTTTATCAAAAGTGAATATATTGGCATATTATCAAATAATCTATCAAAACAACAAACCAGAATAATTTTGCTGTGGTTCATTCATGTGATAAATCCTCTAACATTATCCTATTAATTTTTGCTTAATTTGGTAGTCATATTTAATTAGGGAAATATTTTAACAATATTTAAATTCTAAGAATGGTCTAAGAATCTAATTCCTTTTCAGAAATAAGGTCCTATTTTTCAAACGACTGACTTGAAAAATTTATTCAGTTCTCAAAGAATGTAGTAATATTTTTTGAGAATATGCATTAAATATTATAAATTTTTTTTTATAAAAATATTTCAAAGAGAAAATAAATAACGTAAGTAAAAAAAATGCTTTGATGACATTTAATAGGGAAGAGAATAAAGAAAAAACAGATGAGATTTTAGTCATCTGGCTTGAGAAATCATTTAAGAAGAGATGAAAAAAATTAATGCAATATTTGATCTTTCAACTGAAAAAAGTATTAAAGAAAATATTGTCTACAAACACTTATCGCAGAAGAGTTGCACACATAGAAATACAAACACACATGCACGCCTGCACACACACACACACACGTACTTTTAATATAATAGTTTATTTTCTCTAATGCATGTTTTGTTAGAAAATCAAAAATGCATGAATAGACACACATACAAAAGAATTCTACTCCCTAAAATGAATATAATCATGTGAAGGAATAAGATTAAAAGAGAATAAGGGATATGTTCTCAGCAGCTAAATAAACCAATGAATGCCAAAAGCTGATATGAGAATGGCATAAGGCAAAGGTGGATTCATCCAAGAAAGAGTTATACATTTAGTGTCTAAGCAGAATAGTGTCCAGTGTAAATGGTCATCTAATGGCTTGGCCAATTGTTTTATAGTATTATCTTAGGTTGGTTTATACTAAGAGCTATTGATATGCATACTTGATGCTATGTTCAGTGAAGAATGAAAGGATAAGAAGGGGACAATTCTAATCCGGTCAATAAAATTGAAGGTTCAGTGAACAGAATTATGTATAAAGCAAATGAAAGAATAGTTGGGTGGAGTGAGGGACTAATGAGACACTAGTGTTGTAATAAAGATAGAGGAGACTTTGGCGTTTGATGCAAGCAGTTAGTCATACATACAGAAATGAGATTAGATTAGATATGAAAAAAGTCAGTCAAGCATAATAAATCCAATTTTATGTGTAGGCATTTTGGCTGAAAGAGAGAGAGTTTACGGGGTTAAGCTTAACATGTTTCATATTGAATGTATTAATGAGGTTCATAACGGAGAACTTGTTTCACAAGTTTGGGCAATATAAATAAATGCAGAAACATAAACATGTGTGACTGCCTGAGCATGCATGCCTCCTACACCATTCACACACACATGCACGCACACACACACACACATTCACACATCTTTTGGCTATGATAAAAAAAAAAAAGAAGTATTATTCAAAGCACAATGCTGGCAAAGATGTCATGAGACGAAGCATGTCTAATGTTTATATGTAGATTTTGGCAACTCTGTGTATGTGTGTGTTCTCCAGTCTGTTTCAACCATCATGATCAAAGCTATGCTGTAAGTCTTTTATTTTTAAACTTTTACTTGTTTCAGTTATTGGACTATGGCCATACTGAGACACTGCTTTGAAGGGTTCAGTTGAACAAATTGATGCCAGCACTTATTTATTTTTTTTTAAAGTCTGATACTTATTCTAATTATCTCTTTGGCTGAAACCACTAAGATAGAGGAACATAAACAAACCAACACTGGTTGTCAAGGGATGATGGGAAACAAACACAAAGACACACATACCTACACACACAAATAGCTTCCATGCAATTTCTTTCTACTAAATTCACTCACAAATATTAGTTAGTCAGGGGTTATAGTAAAAGATACTTGCCCAAAATGTTGTGCAATGGACTGGACTCAAAACCACGAGGTTCAAAGCACATATCTACACACACACACACAAATTCATTTGAAGCTGAAACCTCAATCTCTTGCTACTCTAAGTTTTCTGTTTCCACCACATTCCTTAGGTTGATTTAAAAGAATGTGATAATGATGGGTAAATTTGCCTAGCAACAGAGTAAAGCCATAGATTTGAATAAATGACCAAACTGTAGGTATTGAGTACTTTTTCCTGTAGAAATAGTTATGTTGTTGGTCTCTCATACAGGAGTAGCTGGTGGACTCTGTGTGAAGGAGATTCACTACTGCCACTGTCTAAGCCAGGAGTTCTCAACCATATTCTATCTATGGACCCCTTTGATTACTATTCTTTTCTGGTGGACACCCCATAGTCATTCCATGCTTAAAAACAAGTTATATTGAAATTTCTTTCAAAATTCCTATTTTGTTTTACACGCATTAACTTGTGTAGGTTGAACTATGTAAAATGTCAGAGAAAGAAACCTCGCTATTTCTTGCAATCCATACCAATACAAACATCTAATGCAAAACTTTTTCAGGCACCCATAAAATACTATTGTGGATCCCCAATTTACCATTTTGTTACATGGACCCCCAAAAATCTTATATGGACCCTCAAGGGCCACATGGACCTCGGTTGAGAACCACTGGTCTAAGCAATGTCAATGTGGAGACATGTGGGGACAAACACACAAACAATTGCATCTCTTTCTCTCTCTGTCTCTCGCTCTCTCTCTCGCTCTCTCTCTCTTTCTCACTCTCTCTCTATATATATGTATATATATAAAATACTAATATATCCTTTTGTTATTTACACCACCTGTCCTCGTCTGTTGTTATTATTTGTATATTCTCCCATATATATATAAAATACACACACAACAGACGTCTGTACAGTGTATATCTACAAAATTTCACTTACAAAGTACTTTGTAAGAGGTCATAATAGAAGACACTTACCTAAGGCATCATGTAAGAGGACAGAGGTTGAAATCACATGGCTGTGAAGCAAAACTTCTTAACCACATGGCCATACCTGTCCATACTAGTATGCAGATATTCTTGATTGGTTAATACTAATGGCCTGTACAGGTGTTTGTGGACTTAACCTGCTAATAATTGGAAGAAATATCTATTTCTTTGTTTATGTATTTTTTTTATTTCATGTACTTTGTGAATAACATTGTTGGTTATAGATTTCCAATAACTGATCACTGTTAACTGCATTTCCAATGGCATGAGTGACAGGGAAGTGTCTGGGCAACTCAAGTGGAATAAATAACCACAGGATATTTTTGTTTGAACACAGTAGTTTATTGGTTTTTCTTGCTGACATGTATCTCTTTTGTCAATATGCACTGGTGATACACAGACGCTCATAAATACATATATACATGCATACATTCATAGACATTGTTCAACCTGAGGCTACAGTAGAAGACACTTTCCCAGGGTGCCAGACAGTGGGATGAAACCCAGAATCATATGTTGCAACGCAAACTTGTATTCATGTATCTGCACGTAGATAATAGTATTTCTAGATTTTTAATTTAACATCTTGAAGGGTTGCATTACACACACACACACACGTACATATATATATTAACCAGTTACACTGAAACACACCTGTCCTCAACTTTATTTTTTTGTTTGTTTTATAAACAGTTTTATGTATTTCTCTATTATTCTTTTGGGTTTGCCTTGGAACTATAAAGTTATAAAGTCCATCAACATTTCTAGACCTTCTTAGTCTTATCTTCTGAATGAAGAGGTTGTTATTGGCGCTCATTAAAACTGTCTTTCTATAATGGGCAGCAAGAACCTTAGGAACTATGTTGTTACTGATGATAATGTCCTACTGAGACTAAGATATTTTTACCATTCACTCATTTTTTTTCATTGATCTGTTCTGGAAGCAGGGACTATGCTCATGCTCACGTAGGCCTGCAAAAACCAATGAGTTCAACATAGCTAGATGTTCCTTTTGAACAACTGCAAGTTGCGAAACTGCAGAAAACACATGAGCAGGGAGAAAATTCCAGAGAGTAAACATTTAGAAATGAAAAAAACTGGACATAGTGATTATTGTACAGCCTGAGGAAGATGGGGCCTAAATATAGGTAATGAGTGGAGAAGTGAGCTAGGAGTGCATAAGTGGAAGTAGTACTAGACCAGATAGCTCTAAGGAGTAAACACCATTCATTGTAGCAACAGTAGAAAAGACAGACTTGGAAAGAAGCTTGAAGGTGTGTTTGTGAGAATGCTTTGTGCAGTTTTCATTTTTTTTTGGCAGTAACACTCTACAAAGCAGTGACTGCATGGCAGTATTCCTACCATTATCTTGATAATCAGAGAAAGAAGAACATGTTATACAGGACACTGCTAGAGAAGCAAGGATGAAATATCCAGCAATCTCCTTCTCTGGAAACCCACACATGGGCCTACAGATACTGGCAGACCAAGAAGAGCATATGTCAATCATCTTGTGGAAGACACTGGATATTAGGTTGAGGATATGAAAACGGCAGTGGAAGATCAGGATATCTGGCATGGAAGAGTTGCATTGGTTTGGGAAAGTCACCTGACAGGATGATGATGGAAAAAGACAGAGAGAAAGGGCAACATGTTAATGGACCTGAGAATAGAATGTTGGTAAGTGACTGTATATCAATCAGTTTGGTGACCCTTCTTTGGATGTGGTTGAGAATTTCTGTATGAGTCTAACAGCAATACCATCCCAGATATAAGAGCAATACTCCATTGTGGGACTCACCTGAGCTTTGCCATAGTTAGAATAAGTAATTTTTTTTAGTTTCTTACTAGAATGCTGTAAGAGCAAGTTAGTATTTTTTCTTTCATTTTTAATTTTAATAAAACTTTTATTGCTAATCCTTGAACTTTTCATGGAATACTATGATAGTTGCATTATCAAGTAAAGTATCTTGAGAGAAAAGCTGAACATTAGAAGCATCAGTTGTGGTGTGCAAGAGAGACGATTGCGCTGGTATGGACATGTGGTGAGAATGGATGAGGATAGCTGCGTGAAAAAGTGCCACACCCTAACAGTTGAGGGAACCCGTGGAAGAGGTAGGCCCAGGAAGACCTGGGCTGAGGTGGTGAGGCAAGACCTTCGTACATTGGGCCTCACCGAGGCAATGACTACTGACCGAGACCTTTGGAAATGTGCTGTGCGTGAGAAGACCCGGCAAGCCAAGTAAGATCGTTGCCAGTGCCCCTGGACTGGCTTGTGCGGG
>NC_068985.1:21929591-21937702 GCF_001194135.2 Octopus bimaculoides
GACACGTAAAAGCACCCACTACACTCTCTGAGTGGTTGGCATTAGGAAGGGCATCCAGCTGTAGAAACTCTGCCAAATTAGATTGGAGCCTGGTGTAGCCATCCGGTTGCACCAGTCCTCAGTCAAATCGTCCAACCCATGCTAGCATGGAAAGCGGACGTTAAACGATGATGATGATGATGATGATGATTTCCCTACACTGTTCTGTTCTGTGGCCTGTATTATAGTCTGTTGCAATGTCTTCATGTTTGGAACAAAAAAATTTCAAAACCTGCAATAATGACATCACTACTAGTATCAGCCATGATTTTTGCTGCATACTGCAGAAAGGTAGCAATAACAAACATTGCTGAATAAATAAGAAATGTTTATAGCTTTTTCTAAATTTTTATTCACTTCCACGATTACTTGCTGCACAAAAATATCTCTTAAAGGGAAAAATGTAAGTACTGTTCAAGACTAGTTTACCCAGCAAAAGAAAAAAAAAAACAAAACAACAACTAAAATTAAATTTCAACTTTTCAAACTAATGACTGATTTTTGGTTTCCCAAGAAGACCTGAAATGCAGTGAGCAGGCAGAACCATTAGCATGTCAGATGAAATGCTTAGTGGAATTTCTTCCAGCTCTTTCCATTGAAATAAATTTTGCCTTTCATCCCTTCAGGTCAATAAAATAAAGTACTAGTCAAGTATTAGAGTCAACTTATTCAACTTGTCCCCTCCCCTCAAAATTACTGGTCTTGAATCCTGCAATGGACTGGTGTCCTATTCAAGGGGAATGTTGTGATCTCAGTCACTAGTATGCCATTGAAACTGGGTAGCCTATCTTATGAGTTAGAGGGCTCGAGAAAAAGGAAAAAAATGACCCAAACAAATTAATTGAATGTCATAGAAAAGACTCCTTGTTTGTTTGTAACATCAAAAGGCAAACCCCAAGACAGCCAGATATATGAAAGTACACATACATAGGATTCAAAAACAAATTTCAGAAAAACTATGAACTTATTTCGTATGTGTATTTGGTGTGAAAGATTCTTGATGTGAATATGTGTGTTGAAAGAAATACTATTAAACCTTGGGGGAGGCATTATGCCGGTAATAAACACACGCACTGGTTCGGTCCTTTATTTATTTATAAACAGTATGTAGATTTTTTTTTTTTGTTAAATCATTTCATTGCACTCTTGCAATCTCTTCAGTAACCCGTCTCTTCACTTATAGCAAAAGGACTACAGGAAAACAACCAGCTGCATTCTCTGTATGAAGTGCAAATGTAAATTCAGCAACTCAAGAAATTTATAGTTAATTACAATTATACCAATAATCCTTTCTACTATAGGCACAGGCCTGAAATTTTTAAGGGGAAGAGGCTAGTCAATTACATAGGCCTCAGTGCTCAATTGATACATATTTTATTGATCCTGAAATTAGGAAAAGTAAAGGTAACCTTGGGAGAATTTGAACTCAGAATTGTAGAGATTTAGTTTGGCATACTAGTGATTCTGCAGCTTACTGCCTTAAAAAAAATTGCTTTGTTTGTTTTTCCTTTTCAATAATGACAAGAAAAATATCAATCGGTTAATTATCAATTCTAGTCAAGAAAGACAAGGAAGACAACTCTGTATGTCCGGAGCTCTCACTGTGCAGCAAACATTAAACTCCTTTCCTCCTGCATTGTCCATGTTTTATTTTTAATTAATTTCAATTTCAGGGTTGTCAACCCTATCTTTCTTGACAATAATTGATCATTATTAAACTAATGATTATTTCTCCTCTCTGCAGATGTATAATTAAATATAATTAAAATTTCTTGGCTCACTCTATTAAGTATGCTAGAACTGATCTCACCATTATAGTACAACAGTTTGTCTCAATTGATTTCCTTTTAAACTTTGATGTGTATGTTAGTATGTTTTATTATAGCCATAAAACTAACTCCATTACTTGTACCAGTAGAGCAAGACATATTAATCACCTCTTGCATCAATTTCCCTGACTGGTGAGACAGTGAATTGTTGTTCTTCTTCTTGTTATTTAGCCCCAGAACAACCTTGATCAAACAGACATATGATGAAAGACATTCCAGTTGCAGCTTCTCCATTTTTTTTTTTAATTGGAGGGAGCCCAGGAATGCATCTTTAAAGTGTCTCTTTTTTTAAGATGGAAGGTTGGGTAACAGTATAAAGCCTATAAGGTATTGACTTGCAGCAGCAGATATTATGAAAGGTTCTGATTTCAGCTGTAAAACATCAGCTCAGACAACTTGGAAAATGAAATAAAAATAAATCTTATTTTATTTGAAGGTTTCTGCTAGTTGCCTTACACACACAGTAATGACATAGCACACTACCACATTGAGAAAAGGTGAGCACACCTTATTGAAATTAAGTGAAAAAAGACCCTCTCTCTGTGTCTGTCTCTCTTCCTCACACACAAACACAAACACACACACACACATACACAATTAGCTATTTGTGTAACAAACTTATAGACACATGCCCATTACAGTCCTGTGATTCAAGAATCAACCACTTAGCTTCTTATGACTGCTGGAAAAGATTATTTGAAGAGCACACTTGAACTATTTATGACCTTCCATTCACAAATGTTTACTTTCCATTTTACTTTTTAATACTTGATCAGAAACTACAAACAATATTTGTTGTCAAGATTTATTGTAGGCACTCTAGATACATAAAGGAGAACTCAAGACTTGAATATATTTACATAGTTTCATAAAGTTCATTCTCTAGAATAAATAATAAATAAAAAAATAATGATCTTTTCCTGATTTATTTCTCGTTAATAATCGAGACTACATCTTTTATTGTTAATAATTCAGACTCTTCCTCTTGTCCTGTTATGATATATGGTTACTTGTGTATGAGTAAATCATTTATTTAACAAGGTTGTAAATAAAGTGTGAACACTTTTTCACGTGTTAGCCAATAGTATATTGAACATGTAGTTATTTTGTGGGCTTAATATATTTATTCTCTTTTTTTATATATCAGTTTTTTTGTCTTGAGGAAAGGGTTTTGCCCATGGCCTTTAGAGGCCCTCAAAACAAGTTATGTCAATGCTGTTAATGTTCTGTTTAAGCTGTGGCAAGTCAAAGACCAGAAGATGGACATGTGCTGGGATGGAATTCTAGAGGTTCAACATTCTGAGAAGGACTAGATTAGATGTAGTGGTCAATGTGGGTCTGAAGAGTTGTACACAAACAATACAAATGATGAAAGGAGAGATGAGGATTTGAAAGTGCTTGAATGGTGATGGGACAAGACCAGCCAACTCCAAGGCACAGAAGCCATTGTAATAGCTATAGAAAAGGCACTTCTACTATCTGTGCTTTTATTCATATTTCAAGGCAGTTTTGTACAGCATATATTATCCATTTGCCATTTGCGTTACATGCTCATTATATAGCAGATTTTGTTATAGCCAGTCTCATGATAATGCTTTAGAAATGTCACATCAGCACACAAGATTGCAAGTACAGGGCCATGAGCTAAACAAATTTACTATTTGTATTCTTTCGGTTGGATACAGTCTGAACTTGGTGAAAATAGCAGTGATAAAATAGGGTTTACAGATCAATCATCACTTTCTTTTGTATTTATTTAGTTGCTTCCACACATCCCTGAAATGTTATAATGCCATGTTTAGGAAAGGACCATATTGCAGTGAAATGACTGTCAGCACATTTTGTCTCTGCTCTTCATGGAAATTTCAAGAAAATTCAAGACATTAATGATAAAAAGTAGAATTGAAGACATAAGGCAGAAGTATTGAGCAACAAAATGGAAAAGCTGGAGAATTTTGAAAATTTTTGGAATGATATTCTGGAAAGCTTGAATAAAACAAGTAAAAATTTTGTACTTAAAAGATGTGGACATACTTGTGGCCATTGATCTTCTCAGGTCTCTGAAAGCTTATTTTCAAGAAATGAGAGTCATATTCAGAGTGTGAAGAACAAGTATAAGATTAAGTTTAAAACCAAGTCCAGATTCAATGCACAATAGTTTAAGAAAATGAAGTGTGTATCTTAACAGAAGATAGAAATATACCTTCCTATTCTGGACTCTCTGAACTTTCACAGCAATTCAAACACTATATTGTCCACAGTAAAGAATGCAAGATTCTTGCAGATATGCATATTAAACTCATTTCAAGTAAGTTAAAACTTGTGTTTTGACAGTGTTAAAAATTGCACTCTCAATATTTAAGAGCATGATGGCTTATTTTCCATGATGAAATTTACACACTCTTTGGACTTAAATGGAATATGCCTTTTCTCTTGTACACTGAAAGCAACATCTTCAAAAACATAGACTTTCAGTTAATTTTATGAAGCAATTTTCTACAATGAAAAATGCAAATTTTGTAACTGAAAAACCTAATTTTAATATGTTGGGTGAAAGCAAGGTAGTAAGCTGGCAGAATCATTACTATGCTGGGCAAAATGCTTAGCAGCATTCTATTCATCTCTATGTTCTGAGTTCAAATTCTGTTGAGATTGACTTTGCCTTTCATCCTTTCAGGATCAATAAAATAAGTACCAGTTGAACACTGGGGTCAATGTAATTGACCTATCTCCTCCCCTGAAATTGCTAGCCTTGCGCCAAAATTTGAAATCAATATGTTAGGGAAAAATGAGATTAGCGGGCCCTGTATAGTGCTTTCCTTAGAGGCTTCTAATATTCTTATGAAAGTGCAGGGAGCCATAACAACATATGTGAAAACAGTATCCTGCTAAGAGAATCATGATTTAGTTAAACCATGTTGCTATTGAATTAACTGGTTATAATGTTCTGATGTATACCACAGACAGAGTAAGCACAGAAGAATATAAATAACAGCTTGTAGAGGTTATGTGCATTGATAATTGCATAATAATACATCAAACTAGGAAGTGGGATAAGAAACTATGGAGACAAGACAAGAAACAGAAAGAAACATTTTCTTCTTCAATTCTAACACAAAAGGACATATGTATATCATTTTATTCCTGGAGAGCTATAAAACTGGAATTTGTTGTCATAATCCAAGAAATTTGTTCTAGAAATACTATAAGAAGAGAAAATCTAAGAAAGAATTAAATGTTGGAAAATGGCTGGCAGAGTGTAATATTATATAATATTACAAGTAATATATAATCAATGTTTATTCCTCTACTAACAATTTTTTAATGTGTTTTCTATATTGAGTTGGAAGAGTCTGCTTGGAAATTTCCTTTACTGGCTGATACTCTGCCATAAACTGAGACTGAAATCTAATAACAGCATGATAAACTGAAATATATTGAAGACAAAATGACAACCAAGAATACAACACAATTAGCTTGGAAAGAATTTTCAACAATTGACCTCTCAGGTTTAAAAGAAAAAATAGGAAAAAATAAAAGCTGTTATCATTTTCAAACTAAGATATGTTTTTGTAATGCTGGGTTAATGACAACTTCTAATTATTCAATTTTTTCTATGTTATATTTCAGGAGTTTCAAGACAAATGAATAAATAAATAAAATAAAAGTACAACATCTATGTAGATGAAACCTTAGGAGTTTGACTGTAATATTGTAAATTAGATTGTTGCAAGCCATAAATTTGTAGTGGTGGATGAAGTTGATTAAATCAACTGATAGTTATTTCATCAACCCCAGAAGGGTGTTAAGCAAAGTCCATTGCGGAAAGATTTGTAATGAGAAAACATCAGAAAATGGAGAGATGGAAGTAAATAATGACAAGTTATTTTTCAGCATTTCCTTGCTGTATCACTACATTTAGATTACACCAATTCTAACATACAAAACACTAAGCATAGTTTTGTGGCAGGAATAAAGCCGGATTTTCTACAAAACAATAATACTACTGATGTTTCATCTTTTTGACACCAACCTGCTTGAGATGCCCTTGGTTCTAAGATACAAACTTCCTGTATTAAAGTGATCTAAATTAAAATTTTCCATCAAAATTTCATGCTAATTTATGTCCCAAACACCACCAGCTAAATAATGACAAAATGATTTTACAAGATTCTTCATTATTTTTTAATTTAATTGAAACAATGGTCATGTATTTCAATAGAAATATAGTAACAAAAGGGGTAATGAAGGTAGAGTGCCTGTTTTCAGTTTCACTGAAATATCAAAAAATAAAACAAAATATTTGTGAGAATGAAGAAACCTGTAACTGCTTACACATTACTAGCAAATCATTATTCATATGAATATTTGTTTTCTGACAGAATCACTGTAAATGCTCACAGGTAGTTGAAGGAAATAAAGTAAATTTCTGTAGCTGAAGGAATTAAACTGAATTTCAATGCTTTGACAGCCACAAAACAATCCTTACGTACGGCTAACAGCAGGCTATTATCAAACTCAGAAGCATAGTGCATTTGCCAAATTATAATCACTTCTTCTAAACATATGGAATTATCATTGCATTCTGCTACACATAATGATGAATGTCTGGAATGTTTTGTATATCTTTATAAATTTTGCTTTCTGTTTGCATTTTATAAAAGCTGATGTTGCATTTTTCTTTGTTAATTCTGTCATACTGTAGGAATGTTACACATAAAAACATAGGCATTCACACACACACATAGAAAATTTTGTGCTAAATAAATCTGGTGATAAAGTGAAATTGACAATCTTTTTATCTTTCAAAAGTCAATATTTGAATGCAGAATGCCAGTTGCTCTTTATCACAATTCTATAAAGATACACTAATATGTGTGTTAGTGTGAGTGTATGTGTGTGTGTGTGTGTGTGCACCTGTGCGTATGGGCCTTTGTGTTCTATTTGTTCCCCCCACCACTTGACAACAGATGTTGGTCTGTTTATGTCCCATAACTTAGTAGTTTCGCAAAAGAGACCAATATGATTAGTAGCAGCCTTAAAAAAGTAAAGTATGTACTGGGGGTTAAGTTGTTTGACTAAAAAACCTTTCAAGATGGTGCCTTACTTGCAGTCAATAACTGAAACAAGTAAAAGATAATACACACACACACACACACACACATACACATGTAAGCCAATGTCACAGCCTCTATTTTACTCCTTCATATGTGTTTGCATAATGTAATCCTTGCTTAAATACTCCTACCCCTGTAATTTTTGCCAGTTACTATGGTTACTAGATTGACACACTAGTGAAAATACATCAGCAGTACATCCTTGATATATCTTGGATTCAGCCATGCTTATTAAGGGACTTACACTAAGCAAATCTAGCATCTCGACTTGTGTCAAAGAAAGTAAGTGGAAAAATTTCCTCCTAGAAATTTTGAAACAAGAAGAAAGGGTGCAACAACAGTGTTTGTATTCTAAACAATGGTATTATTTAAGAGATGTTCTAAAATACATAACTTAAAATTAATTGATAATCATGATAAAGACTTTTTTTTTCTTTCGAAATTGAAGTGTGTTTCTAGTATAATATCACTCATTAAATATAGAATTAAATTCCTAGATATAGAAAAAAAAAATGTGCTGGCCAAGTCTGGAACCCCTTTGAGCATAGGCTTGATTAGTGTCAATCAATGTCTAAACTGTAGAATATATAATTTAAAGATCTCAAAATATCATCATTTTATGAACACATACATGTAATCTGTCTGTCTATAAACACACACACACACACACATATATATACACACACACGCATATATATACACACATATATATATCATCATCATCATCATTTAATGTCTGCTTTCCATACTGGCATTTATACATAAAAAAAGCAGCATACATATAACAATGTATTACTCTCTTATTGATTGGTAAGAACATTACATATATCTATAAATACATAGAGAGTGTATCAATAGAATCTTATATGTTGTTGTTGTTGTTGGTGGTGGTGGTGGTGGAGTGGTTGTTTTGTTGTTGTAATGTTATTAACATTCAACTCCTTTAATCTTTGAAATATTTTGCAATTATACAACAGGCTGACTAATTTCAATTTTAATTTCCCCCTTCAAGAAGAAGAAAAAAAAAATCAAATTTACTGAATAAGTTACTGATTAATTATTCAAATCTAATTGAGAGAGAGAGAGAGAGAGAGAGAGAGAGAGAGAGAGAGAGAGAGAGAGAGAG
>NC_068985.1:21937749-21949695 GCF_001194135.2 Octopus bimaculoides
AGAGAGAGAGAGAGAGAGAGAGAGAGAGAGAGAGAGAGAGAGAGAGAGAGAGAAGTGGGGGAGTTTAAAACTGAAATCTAGAACTTTAGATCAATGAATGCTTTACTTATGTTATTGACAGGTAAATCAACAAAGGTGTAAATCACCAGCTTTAATAGAAAGTAACTGTATCCAACTAATCAAAGATATACAAGATTTATATCTTCTATTCAGTTTTTATACAATATGAATAGGCAATTATTGATATGACATATTGTATATATTGATAAGACATTTATGTTAGATTAGTTACATTATAGTATTTAATAGTATTGCTCTCAGCTTAGAGCTGTAATTCTGCTGCAGTCAATTTTGCCTTTCCTCCCTCAGGTAGGGTTAGATCAACTAAGAAATATACTTCAATTAATTTATATATCCCTTATCTTCTAACAATTAACTTTAGAACTAAGCAAGGAGTCCTTAGCAACATGTAACCACTAAAGATTTAATCCCTTTGTTACCATATTTCTGCTGAAATATACTGTCTATATTTTAATTAGTTTTGAAAATCACGAGGAATTTAATGAAATAACTTTGTCATTATTAAGCTGGTGTTTGGAATATAAATTAATATGAGATTTTGATGGAAAGTTTTAATTTACATCACTTTGAAACAGGCAGTTTGTATCATAGAACCAAGAGTGGTCTCAGGCAGATTGGTATCAATAGTGTTAACATGTTCTACAACTGATTCTGTAATTTGGTTTCACTTCTAGATAAAACCATTTGACTTCCCAATATATATAAATATATATTTACGTGTGTGTATGTGTGTGTATTTCTACACTTATGGAAGAAAAAGAATTTTAAGTGTCTTTTTTACAGTAAAAATTGTTGCTTATTATAAAAGGTGCCATTATATTTCTTGGACTTATTGTTGCAGTCTGAGAGCATAGGATTCTTGTAGAAATATATTGGCATTCATTCAACCCATACTTACTTGGAAAATGAACTTGAAACAAATGAACAAATGATATAAATGCATATATATCATTGTGTGTGTGTGTGTGTGCGTGCGCGTGTGTGTGTACACATATACATTGAGCTTCTACACATCGACCAAATTTCATTGGTAAACTCAAGGTTATGGTAGAATATATCTGCCCAAGATACTATGCAGTGGTATGAAACTTCTTAAGCATACAACTATACAAAAACACCATCCAACAAAAACAAAAGATTAAAAAAGAAAACAAAAACGCCTTCCAACAAACCTGAAACCTTCAGTATAGTTTTAAAATGGTTAAATCACACTGTTTCAGTGAAGCGGCTTTCATTACAGATATTTAACAAAATGTTACATTCATAGCACATAAAAACAACTTGGAATGAAAGAATTATCATCTAAGGCACAGGCATGGCTGTGTGGTAAGAAGCTTGCTTCCCAACCACATGGCTCTGAGTTCAGTTCCACTGCACGCACGGCACCTTGGGCGAGTGTCTTCTACTAAAGCCTTGGGCTGACCAAAGCCTTGTGAGTGGATTTGGTAGACCAAAACTGGAAGAAACCTGTTGCATATATATATATATATATATATATATATATTAGGTTGAAGAAAAAGTTTGTGTGCCATGTTTTGAAAAATAGTTGTTGTTTTTGAATAAATTCTTGCATAAAAAATCATTATTCTAACACGGCACACAAACTTTTCCCTCAACCTAGTATATATATATGTATATATTTGTGTGTGTGTATGTGTGTTTGTCTCCCCCGCCCATCGCTTGACAACCAGTGTTAGTGCGTTTATGTCCCCATAACTTAGCAGTTCAGCAAAAGACCAATAGAATAAGTACAAGGTTTGCAAAGAATAAGTCTTGAGGTTGATTTCTTCGACTAAACCCCTTTAAGGTGGTGCTCCAGCATGGCCGCAGCCAAGTGACTAAAACAAGTTAAAAGAATAAAAGAATAACCCTCACAGCTATTGCTTTCCTCTAATAATAATTTTAACAGATGATAAATTTTAAGGATGCAATATATTTCAGACATCAGCTTTTTTTAAAACCTAAACACAATATTTTAGTAAAAGTTATATCTAAACATTTATTGCACACTTAAAATAGTAATACAAATGATTATGATGATGGTGATCCATTAAATCGAATTCCTGATCATTTCGAATGGAATCAGAGAAAAAGAAAAAAAAATTCATATCTCTTTTTCCAATATTTTGCTGAATACAGAATTTGTTGCGTTTGGGAAATAATGATTTTCTATTTCTATATTTTTGGTTTTTTTTTTTTTAGCCAAAGAAACATAAAAACTTTTTATATTTTTGTTTTTTATATGCAATAAATTCAAAATCATGGACTAAATTTGAACTTATGTAAAAGAATGTTGTTGTTGTTATTATTAGAGAACCATGTTTGAAATGGTGCCAGTGTTCACTGGAGAAAAAAAATTGTTGAATAGCACAAAGTCAGTTAATCATCATCATCATCATCATCATCATCATCATCATCATTATCGTTGTTGTGATCATCGTTTTCGATGTTTTGTAATAAATGTAAAAGTATAGAAATACAGAACTATCAATATAAAAAAAAAAGCTATCTTTATTGTCATTGTATTGGGCATAATAAAAAAAATGTAGGAGCTAAACTGTGAGGGTTTACGAATAAAATGCAATGACTCATAACACATCCCAGCAAGGATGGTTAACTTTTTTAAAACATTTTTTTCTTACATAAGGGCATTTATTAATGGCATTAAGCCAAAGTGACATTAAGCCTAAAACAACCCTGTTTAATATAATTTACAAGGCATTTATCATTAAACTATTGGGCTAATCACCAAAATAATTGTCCACAGCTGGCTGTAACTCAAAGGCTTTTCCTTTTCTTGATGATCAGCTTCTACCCAAAGGTATGGATCAGTGTCACTTTTAGACAGAATCAATTTTGACCACTTATCCTAATTTACAGCTGGTACATATTTTATGAAGCTCAGACAAATGAAACAGAGAAACACATCAACTACAGTACTATTGAATGTTCTACTCTGGGTCCTCTCTCTTTCTTACTCTCTCTCTCTCTCTCTCTTGCTCTCTCACACATACATATACAGACTTAAAATGTATTATACGTAGAATTAGACAGTTTCAGTTAAAAATCAATAAAATATAGAAAACCAGAAATGGAACAACAGTTCCATAACACCAAAGAGTTGCAAGGGGAAGAGTTATGAACAAAAAAACATAATGTAGAGGCCAAGTTACTATTGCTATTATTTGACTACAGAAAGCATTCTAGTGAGACAAACAAAGTTATAATCTATCAAGTGGTACCATTTACATTGTTTAGTAAGGGAGTTCTGACTGAAGATAATTTCCGCTGAAGCTTTTGCTCACTCACTCAAGGAAACAAAGGGTATTGTAAAGAGAACTCAAACAAAATCTCTTCTCTTCAGTCTTTGTTGTAAATTTTTATAGGAATTTCTTTTATACAAAAAAAAAGCAACTTATTTAAAATGAAATGCTTCATTTCTCTGCTAGTTATACATTTCTTCAGAATTGACAGTTAAAAGAAAAAGAGAATCTCTCTCTCTCTCTCTCTCTCTCTTTATTGCTTTCTCCCTTTCTCTCTCTCATATTCTTCACTAATTTCTCATATTCTTTTTCAGGCATTTATCGGAGTCTTTTGTAACTATGTTCCTGTCAACTCATCACTTAAATATGCATGTGTCCCATCATTTCTTTTTTACCCTAGTACATTTCTCTTTTCTTAACATCTTCAATATAAACACAATATCAGATGTATAAAGAAGGAATTTCTGAAATTAATCCACCAACTAGTAACAAAAAAAAAAAAAAAAAAAAAAAAAAAAAAAAAGTGCTGACCCAGATATTTCCAAGTATTTTTATCTCAGTTTGACAGTTTTATTAAAAACTCATGACATCTTAGAAAGAAATAGAGAGGAGCATCTCAAAGAATTTAGGTAAGAAATATCAAAGAGTCAAAAAAGAAAAACAAAAAGCCTTTAGCATTCCACTGACATATCAAAGTTTCAATATTCTGCTGGTACCAATCTACTATAAATGATAGAGAAACATTTCTATAGTTTAACAGTATGCTGAGTCTTTAAAATAATTAGATATTAACGCATCTCTCATTGATATTCTCATCACATGCCAACCCTCCGTCAATAATAATATACTGCATTGTCAAGAGTTTTAATATACTTCTGTATGAAGAATCTATGTAGAATTAAAATCATGTTATTATTTTCTCTAACTACAATGACATAGATATTAATGTAAATTATTTCAATATATTTGTGTGTGTGTACGTATGTATGTATGTATGTGTGTGCATATGTATGTATGTAATGTATGTATGTATGCATGTTTGTATGTATATATATATATATATATATATATATATGTACTTATGTATGTGTGTATGCATGTTTGTGTGTATATATGTATGTATGTATGTGTGTGTATATGTATGTATGCATGTGTGCGCATGTGTATGTATGTATGTATGTAACTAAATATTGATTCTTCTTATTCATTAGAAGCATTAACAAACATTTTGATGTAAATTTGCTGTTGTTTTTATTATGCAATCAGTTTATTTTTTACAGCACTTAATCATAACTGTATTGTAATAATCTTTACATAGACATTTCTAGAATAAAATAAAATAAAATAAAATAAAATAAAATAAAATTAAATGAAAACAAGAAATACATTATCTCCTAGAATAAAAGTATTGATATTTTAGCTTTAGAAATATTGTTGAATAATTTAGTAAAGGAATATTTCTGTTCTGAAATAGTCACCAAGAGAAATTGTAGTCATAAACATTTCTAAGTAGGAAATTTATGTGTTTGCTGGTATGCATTAAGAAACAGTAAGAAGGAACCCTGCTATGTTTCTTAAACTGGGGTTAGATCAAAGAACAGGGTGGCAGAGATAAAACTGTTGGTGACATATAACTACCATATAATGAATAGCAGATGAGAACCTCTTAAAGGAAACTGTAAGCTGAGCTGAAATTTTCCCACCATTTCTACATCCTTTCATATCAATATGGAAAGTAACAAGAAACTTGGTGACTATGTGAAGAAAGCTTAATCTATGTGTATGTATATGTTTCTATACAGCCAAAGTAAGGAATGAAAGCGAGGTCTTGAGATAAAAAGCCAGATATAATCAGTGAAGTCTATCATCTTAAAAGTTATTAGTGATGAAACATTAATAGGTTTTCTCTTGTCAACAGAAACATAAGCTGAAGAAGAAGAAGAAACAAGGGCCGGTAATGCTTTCACTGCTTACTCACTCAAGCAAGCATGAAATTGAAGAGTTAGTAAGTTAGTCCAAGTGAAACAAAGTAGGGATTTTTTATATTTAATTAAGCCAATGTAGAAAGTAAATGATGGATCAAAGTCAGAACAATAAACATTAACGAACATCACACAGATAATTATTTACAAAGAACACAATAAATATTGCTTCAAAGTCAATGTAAATATTATCATAATCTTGGTGGTATCCTTTGCTCTCTGTGTGTGTCTCTGTACACACACACACTAAACATTATATATATAACATACACACACACACACGCACATAAATACATATAACATACACACACATATAATATACATATAACACATACACACACACACACACACTGAGCCAAAAATCGTTAAAACAGACAGAAGAGCTATTCAAATAACAGAAGGTTCAAACATCAGAATAGACTCTTTGGCGTATAAAATGAGTAAAAATGTGTGTGTGTGTGTGTGTGTGTTAGTGGAAGAGAGAGAGAGAGAGAGAGAAATATTATACACATGCTGAGAGGGGTCTCTGCATTAGTGCGTCTGCTTATGTTTTTACTGTAGACATGAAGTCTAGAGATGACTATAAACCTATTAAATGGTTAAGAGAATAAAAGAAAATTAAAGGGATAACAACAATATAGTAGAGTTACTTTATAAAATTCAAGTTATAGACAAGACATTACAAAACAAGGCATTTTCTTTCTGTTGTGGCCTACGATATTACAATAGCCCTGACCTGGTTTACTGAGCAAATTCCCTCACAGTAACATATAAGCCATTAAAGTAAAGAGATTAAAGTTGATATTTTATCCTTTTAACTGAGCAATAATACTTGGTCAGCACAAAATCAATACAACAATACCAGTCACTTGATACTGTTTTGCCTGAATAGTGTTTTAGAAATAATTCACTGACAGTTACAAATTACCTAAATTGTGAAATTTAAGGTAATGAATACTTCTAATTGATAATGTAGCAATCTATGAAGTAAAATTGATTGACTGAGAGGCACAATAAACTGATTTGATAGGTTGTTAGCAATTAAATCAATGAGTCAATAAATTCCGTACAATCACAGAGGCTGTGATGTGTTCATGACAAAAAATAATTGACACTCACTGGTTTAGTTCACTTAACTGCAAATAAATGAAAAACCAGAGTTGTAGTACACTGGTTGTCAATAGAACAATAACCCATAAGTGTTTCAGCTGAAATCAAATCATTTCATGAGCAAACTTCTGTAGCCATAACTAACTTTGGTTCTTAGTTGCACCAAAAAGTCTGCTACTTCAAACAATGAGTTACCCCAAACAAGCCATTAATACTGCTCACCATTACACCTGCACTACTGTGTCTCTACCCTCAATTCTTAAATCTGTCCTGCCACCAAATGCTTTCTTTTTCCCCTTATCTATTCTTACAACTACCTTATCTCTCCAATGCTGCACTGTATGGTACGTACATTTCCTCTAACATGATGCTGCCACTTCACCACATCTTTCTTGAATGGTCTTTCCCTTCTTTCAGACACCATTTCAATCTCTGTGACATTCTACATTCCACCTTGTTCCGTTCCACCTGCTTCCGTTGCACACTCTCACTTCTACTGCAACACCTGATCCTCTATCCAAAGCATTAGCTCTTTGCACATTTAAAAGGACCCAACTCCCACTTCAATATTACCAGCTGTTTCCTCTGTACAATCATAAACGCTACTTAATGCATTAAATGCTGACGTTGAGCCTTGTATATTGGAAAAACCAGTCAGAGATTGGCAGAGCATTTTACAAAGCACCTTTTACATGCTGATGTTACATCACTGGATCACTCTGACCTTGTATGCTCATCAATTTAAGTCTCCTGACCACACCTACCTGCATCCCTTTGTCTACAGTGTTATTTTACACCATGAATCAACCATCTCCTATTTGCACTATGAACAGCTAATCATCCTTTAACACACAATTTGCCCAATTGGGAAAATTGGAATAATCATCTTGTTTCCATATTGTAACATTTCCTCCTCCTGTGACAAAACTGATAAATGTCTTCTTGTGCACTTCATTCTCTCCTTTGTCTCCCCACATCTACACACTCTCACAACATTCTCAAATACACTGCTTTATACACACATACACACTTGCCTACACACAAACATATACAAAATACATTCTTACATCCTAAGTCCCTTGATGGAAAAATGCTCTCCTGGTTGAAAAACATCATTCCATTCTAACCACTTCCACCCTTTTTTTTCTTTTTATTCACTTATCATGTGGTTTTTATCAATAAACATTGTTTCCATATAACTTTTCTTCCGTTCTGTTTTTTTTTCTTGATGATGGCACTATCAGAAATGTTTCTTCCTTACAGTATAAAACCAATTACCTTATGCTCCTGAAATGTTTTAGATATCATTAATAGAATGGCATCCAAAACCAGGGAGGAATTCCCTCAACCATTTAGCATGCCTTGAAAACAAGAATATATTCAAAATAAAACCATCGCACTTTCACATATATAAGAACCATTTGCCTATATTAAGCTGTACCAGTATCTCAACCTGAAGCATTAAATTATTTGCAACATTTCATCATTGCCAACTTGAAGAGCATCAAAGCTCCCTTTGGACTCCCTTAACACTTACATAGATTTCTGACTGTTGGTCAAAAGAACCTGTAACTTGCACAACCACACCCAAGCAGACTGCTTTCACTGACAGGCCAAATATGCTGCGTTTCACTGACAAATCTCAAGCCCTTTGTGAATTAGATTTGTTTGGCAGCATATGAGAAGATTAGAATAAGTAGACTATAATGGAAATCACCAATTTTCAACAGGGAGAAAGACAATTTATTGCAACTCCAGAGTGCAAACAGTATGGTATGAAGAATGTTATTGTAAGCCACTGCATCTGATTCAATCTCCAACCTTCCCAGCCTTGTCCCAGAGGACTACAAACAAGAGAATGAAGTTGATGACATGCAATTCTTCCTGAAATTGTTGACTTTTGATAGATGAATAACGCTAATACAAATAACAATTTTGATTGAATGACCAAGAATGTAAAGAGAAATTGGAGGTGCTAGACTGTATTCTTTGATAAAAATAACACACAAAAAAGAAGAAAAACATTCTTGTTAGTTTATTGACTGGAAATGATAGAAAAACCTAATAGTTAAAATAAATTCTTTGAGAAATATATAAAAAAAAATCTGCTTCATTTTTTAGCCAGAAAATACCATTTTAAGTACGTATTTATAGCATGATAATGATGATGATGATCTGTTAGAAAATTTATTTATCTATCAATAAACACCCCCATTTTTTCTGTTTTTAAGATAATTCCCGTGGAAACATTTCTGATAGACCTCATAATAACAATAATTGCTATAAAATCAGCTAAATATCTTAAGTAATTCTACCTTTCAATTTAAATCTTATTTATAAGTCCTATATACATTATCATCAGAATATTCTCCCAAGTTGCCAAGAATATTATTACAAGAAAGCAATTAAACAGAAGATTAGTGAAGTTATTTGGTGAAGATTGTGAGGTCTCTAAATAGAGGTAGAAATAATAACAAAGGTCCTAACTAAAATATTAATCTATTCTCCAACTTGTAACACATCAGCAAACACTGAATTTGTTTTTATTTCTACCTCAATTCATGCTGCTTCAGATTATCACCAGTCTACCAATTATAGCGACTAGTCTTAATTACACAAGAATTTTTTTTGTTTCTTTTCAGGAGGAAAAAAAATTACTACCTTTCATTTTTGTTGTAAACCATAATAGCCTATAACACTAATTGTAAGATCTGGTGCCAGTAAAGTTAATTAGATACGAAACAAGATTTTCCCTGGATAGGATGTCAGTCGCTAGTAACAGTTTACAGTGGATATCAGCTCACATTCTATAAACTAGCATTCTATACTCTTTGATGAATTTCTAAGATCCATGGGAAATGTGCTTATCTCCAATGCTCATGGTGTGAAGTAGATGAGGGAATAATCTTCATCTAACTTGGACACTGATCTATAACATATTTCCCTGTGGAAGGACTTGAGTTCTGAAACTGTAAGCAACAAATGTTCCCTTCTCAGCTGAAGGAGTTTTTGTTATGCAAATTACTCAGTAACCCTGTCAGTGCTGGTGCCACATAAAAAGCACCAGTGATGGTGCCATGTAAAAAGTACCCAGTGCACCCTTGTAGAGTGGTTGGAATTAGGAAGAGCATCAAGCCATAGGAACCATGCCAAAACACAATGAAAACCGTGCCAAAACAGATGTAAAACCATCCAACCCATGCCAGCATGGAAAACGGTCGTTAAATGATGATTATAATGATGATGATGATGTTATTCTTCATTTATTGCACATTACAACTACTTGCAGTTGTGAGATATACTACTTGAGGTGCATATTGTTATGTGGATTCAAGTATTAAGAGCTAAGGCGTCATGTGAACAAACACAATGCAGTACTGCTTACAATGGTGAGGTATCCCACTTGAAATGCATCCAACTTTGTGGATTAAAGCATTAGAAGCTAAGTGTCATTAGAGCAGACACAATATGAAACCAGTGGGAGGATTCAAACCTTCTCAGCTGTTTGTCCAATATTCTCCTGTAGAGGTCCCCAAGCATTTTATTACTGTTGGTATACATTATAGGTGTAGGAGTGGCTGTGTGGTAAGTAGCTTGCTTACCAACTACATGGCTCCGGGTTCAGTCCCACTGCGTGGCACCTTGGGCAAGTGTCTTCTACTATAGCCTCGGGCCGACCAAAGCTTTGTGATTGGATTTGGTAGACGGAAACTGAAAGAAGCCCATTGTATATATATATATGTATGTGTGTGTGTGTATATGTTTCTGCGTCTGTGTTTGTCCCTCCCAACATCGCTTGACAACCGATGCTGGTGTGTTAACGTCCCCATAACATAGCGGTTCGGCAAAAGAGACCGATAGAATAAGTACTAGGCTTACAAAGAATAAGTCCTGGGGTCGATTTGCTCGACTAAATTTTTAACTTTAAAATGATTTTAAAAAACTTTTGATGTAAAATCATTGGCAATGTTAGCATTTATTGGTGGTAGTGCTGTCTTCTTCATTTTGTTTCTACTTTCTATGCTAGCATGGGTTGGACAGGTTATCAAAGTCTAAATTAATTCTTGTTTGGAGTTACTACTTGTTAGGCAGGCCTGAGGACTATATCTTGCTTATATGTCTACTTTTGGCATGGTTTTCTCATTTCAATATTCTTCTTAACACCAATCCCTTTACAGAATGTATCAGGTGTACTTTATTGTGGAACTAATACTAGAGAAGTTATCATGTATCCTGTAAGACTTAAAGAATCCTAAAGAGTTCATTCAATGAAAGAGAGAGGATGATGACAAAAGATGAACTTGGGTAAAAGAAGAGTTAATGGGAGATACAAAGTGACTGAAGTGAGAGGTTGGTAGAGAAAGAAGTGAAAAAGTAATAGAAAAGATATTGGTGGAAGGGGTAATGGAAGAGACACAGTAAATGGTAGGAAATGATAGAAAGGAGCAGTAATGGCAGTTATATGTCTGTTGGTTAGATGGACAGACAGACAGACAGATAGATAGATAGATAGAGAGAGGGGAGAAAGAGAGAGGGGAGAAAGAGAGAAGGGGAGAAAGAGAGAGGGGAGAAAGAGAGAAGGGGAGAAAGAGAGAGGGGAGAAAGAGAGAAGGGGAGAAAGAGACCGAGCGAGAGAGAGAGAGAGAGATAGAGAGAGAGAGAGTGATAAATGTCAATGAGTGACCTGGGTGGATGGAATGATGGCTAGCATTAGAGAAAGGTGATGGAGTGTATGAGATATGAACAGATCTGATGCAATTCTTTCTTTCAAAAACATCATGATGAGAGGGAGATGTAGAGGGATAATGGTGATGGTAGAGTGGAATTGATTATGGAGAGATCCAATGCCATCTCTTGTTACACAGGCAGCACGATAAAATGAATGGGAGAGAGATGAGTGCATCAAAGAGATAGTGGGTGGGGCAGTAAATGGAAAATTAACAAAGAAAATAACAGGTGAGAGATCAAAACATACACTATATGATATCCCAGCTTCCATCAGTGTTATCAGCCATCATGGTTTTTTTGTCATCTTCATGAGGCTCAGCATTTTGAGATCAGTTTTTAGCATTTGGTCCCATGTCTTTGAATCGATACCATCATTTGAATAAGAGAGAGAATGAGTGACAGAGAGAGAAGAGAGTACAAGGTAGTTGGGAGTGAGGGAAGTAGATGGAAATTGAATAGGAACATAAGGAGCAAGTAGCCCAAATGTAGATATATTATATGCCACAACCTCCCCCATTTTTCATGTTTCACCATACCTGCATAAGTTGAAAGATTTTCTCAAGTACAGCATGCCAGCAATAGTCATAGTCAACTCTCACCTTTCTGTTCTATGTCTTCCCAGGTCTCCTTTTCCGCAGGTTACATCTATTTTGAATGTTCAGTACATCATTTTATACAGTTGTTAACCTCCATATGCATCATGTGCTCATACAAGCACAGTATTCTCTCTTGCACACATTTGATTCCTCTTACATCCATTCTTTTTTTTTTTTTTTTTTTTT
>NC_068985.1:21949705-21967289 GCF_001194135.2 Octopus bimaculoides
TTTTTTTTTTTTTTTTGTTTTCTTGGCTCATTTACATTCTGTTGTTTATACACATTACACATCCGGCAGAGCATATTTGCTTCATTTCTTCCTAGTCTTTGAAAATCTTCTGCATTCAAGGCCCATATCTCACTATCATGCAACATTGCAGTTCATACAAAAACATCATATAATCTGCCTTTCATTTTAAGGGAGAAGCCCTTTGATGTCAGTAGACATAATAACTTCCTGAACTTTCTCCATCCTGTTCTTACTCTGGCTGTTATGTTTTTCATACACCTACCTCCACTACTAATTAACAACCTGAGAGTAACCTAAGTAACAAAAGCTATTAACTATTCCTAGTATGCTTCTGCCACATATGAAATCTACTTTCTTTGTCAGACTGTCTGCAATTCCATAACACTTTCTGCACATCCATAATTTATACAGAGAACTCTATGTTATTTCTTTCTAAATTTACTGCATATTGAGCATAGCCTTTTCTGTGATGGTAGCAAAGTCCAGTCTCTTTCTCCTAAACACTAAAACTTTAAGCTTTAAGTTTACTTTGAGGTTTCTCAATTATAGATTTTGCTTCCAGGTCTGGAATGTTTTTACTAAAT
The DNA here is from genome assembly GCF_001194135.2 of Octopus bimaculoides. NCBI lineage: Eukaryota > Metazoa > Mollusca > Cephalopoda > Octopoda > Octopodidae > Octopus > Octopus bimaculoides. The sequence continues at coordinate 21,950,311 of NC_068985.1, forward strand.
CTTCCACAGGTTTAGCTGTAAGAATTAGGCCAGCAGTATACAGGACTATCTATGGACAGCAGGTCATAAACAGCTCTGTTATGGCCTGAAGGACTATAATAAACAGGCAGGAAAGGGATCTAATAGGTTCCTTCCTGCACTTTAAATTTTCCACCATAGTTTTCATCTTTTCATACAAACTACACCACTAATTTTTTGTTTCATCTACAATGCATCACAAAGTTAAAAAGATTGAGAATCTCTGTTTTAACCTGTATCATCATCATCATCGTTTTCCATGCTAGCATGGGTCGGACGATTTGACTGAGGATTGGCGAACCAGATGGCTGCACCAGGCTCGAATCTGATCTGGCAGGATTTCTACAGCTGGATGCCCTTCCTAACGCCAACGACTCCAAGAGTGTAGTGGGTGCTTTTACGAGCCACCAGCACAAGGGCCAGTCAGGTGGTACTGGTAACAGCCACGCTCAAAATGGTGTTTTTTACCTGCCACATGCACAGGAGCCAGTCCAGCGGCACTGACAACGACCTCACTCGAATATCTTTTCACGTGCCACCGGCACAAGTGCAAACTACAGAAAATTATTAATTCCTCCTTTACTCAATAAACAAAGGATAATTATCAAGACTTTATCTTTAGAATTTCAGTTCATATTTTTCAAATTTGTAATTTTAATATCTTATTTTCTTTCCCATCTTCATCTCACAGCAAACATCAGTGACTTGTGGCTCATTTCTTGGGAACCACTGCTGTGAGGTTGACCACTTTCATTGTTTCATATACTTTATTAAATGCAACTTCGTTGATGACAGAAAGATAGAGAGAGAGAGAGAGGGGGAAAACAAAGAGAGAGAGAATCTCTGCTATATTAAACATTAAATTTTTTTCTTCTTCTCTATGCAGCAACAACATTACTTTGTCTCTCTTTCCATAACTTTAGAAATTCCAAGAAACAACAGAACGATCAAACGTGGAATCATAAATCCTTTCATTCAGTTACAAGACGAAATATTTTATTATATGTAAATATTGGGTGGTTAAGCAAAAAAAAAAAAGGCTTTTGACATTAATTTAAGAAATGTATTTTCATAGCAAGCAAAATCTTACAATATACGAGATTTGGGGTCCCGAGTTTGAAAGCATTAAAAAATATGATGATATCTATTAAAATATATGATGGTTGAATACACAATAATACACATGAACTGTTAAAAGTAGGTTAAACATGTGTACAAAATAACGCACCATCTATCAACTCGAATATATAAGCTCACTTTTACTACACACACACTCATAAGTCAGTGTGTATCAAATTAAGGAAACTGGTATATCACTTATAGATTAAATACACATATGTGTTTATGTGCAAGCGAGCGTGCGTGCAAAAAGCACACTTATTTGATTGCAATAGCATTATACATATATAATAATATAAACACATGCAATTAAGAAGGTTGCTAATGTTTACAGACCTTTGTTCACACCATCTCAAACAATTGTTTAATAACTACAGTTATTACTGCTACTATTACCACACCCACTAATCCTGAATGTCTCTACTGTACCTTTTGCCCGTTAAACTAGTTTACGTTTATCTTTATTTTTTTCTATTCCTTTCTTTTTCTTTTTCTTTTTTATCAAAGAGACACAGCGGAGCCTGTTTATAGAGAGATTCAGAAAGATAGCTTACTGCTATCATTAGTTAGTGCCGATCAAATAAGCGAAGTAGGGTAAGGGAGAAAGAAACACATGGACATGGTCTTCGTCTTTCTTTTTATATGAGAGAGCGAGAGGGAGAGTGACAGAGGAGGTGGGAAAGAAAAGAAAAAAAAAGTGTACACAAGCACACACTCTAAGACACATACGCGCACACACACACATACACACACACGCACGCACATTTTCTTGCGCGCACTTTATCATTGGTTTCCTCCTCCTCCTTCTCCTCCATAGAAATTTGCAACGGATTTCCTCGAAGCTCATTCGATACAATAGCGAAGAACGAGAACGGGTCGTCCACTGAAGACGTCAGTGGTAAGAGTTATAGAATTTATAAAGAAATATGGTCCACACATAAACAAAAACAACAGAACTTCTAGGATACGGATTATTGAATTTGCTTGTAACAGTATTGTTATAATTTCTGTCAGATTTACTACGTTTTCTTCTCTGGCCGCAGAAACTACTATTAACCAGTTTAAGAGATTCTCTACACACATAACACAGGACCAATACTGAGTTGCTATAGGGAATCGTTGTCTATCTGTACATGTGTATTAACATGTATAGAAACCTGTCAAATCTTTGGCTGAATAAACCCGATTCTCAAACGGACTTATAATAAGACTAATCATTTTTTTATTTTTAGCATTATTATTTATTGATATTATTGTTATTTCCAAACGAAGGAAAGGAATTGTTGCTAAATTTCAATAATTTTTACAAGGCTTAGAATGTTTTGGATTCAAGTCCATTCAGGTAACCAGAGTTTTACTTAATACGTCACCTTGCTTATATTAAATCACTTTCTCTTTTCAGTCCAGTTCGCGAAATCGTCCCTTCCTTTAAACACACGCTCTATTTATCTCGTTAATATGTTTTGAAAAACTTAACACCTTCCACGCCCACTTTTGATTATTTAATCAGACTATACTGAAATTTATATTTATAATTTCGACGCACAGTCGTTATGGGATAAATATTATAAAATAATATAACAAAATATGAAAAATGTAAAAGGCCGACAACAAATCAATGTTTTAAAGTGGTTAAGCATTTGGCGATAACTAAACGGAACATGTGTTGGATCCTAAGATCGGTTCCCATGGCTATTTACTCACAGTAAATCAAATTATTGATGTTTCTCAGTTATCTACATCCATTCAATCGGTTTCTTCAACTGGTCTTTCTTTTTATAAGAAAGATCCCGAAGTAGAAAAAAAAGTCAACGCTTTAAAGCTTTATCTAGGATATCTAATAACTAAAGTAGATGTGAAATAACAGATCTTTGGAAAATATCTAATATTGTGATGAATTTTTATTTTAATATTTCTTATATATAAAAACCAATATTTTTATTCTTTGATCTTAGCTACATTGTTTTTAATATATCAATGATGGCATTGTGTGCGTGCACGAGCGTGTTTATATACACGCACACGCATTATATATATATATATATATCTGTGTGCGTGTGTGTATATATATATATATATCTGTGTGTGTGTGTATATATATATATATATATATATATATAATACATGTGCGTGACTGATATGCAATTGTAAAAAGGATAAAAACAATTGTTTCAAAATCATGCTCTGGAAATGTTTATCTAAAAAAAAAGACAACTAAAAGATAATGGTTTAAATAACTACAGAGAGAGAGAGATTGATAGAAAAATAGCTATGCTCATAACTAAGTGGCAATTATCTATAGATATCATCGCTGAGCTGTTACTAATGTTACTTGTATTATAAACATTAAAACAGAATGAAACAATATTTCTGTAAAAAAAAATAAAACAACAGAAAAGCAGTAAGAATATCACTGTCTGTTCTAGTCGGGTTGGGTTACCCTTTATTATTTGATTAGTGTTTACCTTTGGTTAGTCATTAACCCAATCGAAGACGACTGATACGCATTTTGTTTACTTTAAGAAACTTTTCGGGTTATATTTTCTCTGTTCGTAAATGTCTCGAATAGTTGTGGAGTTTCTGAACTTTAAAAACACCAACAAAAATCCTAGGATAGCCAAACGTTCTCTCTGTGCTACATACAGGCAAAAAGAAGAAGGAAGCTAGAGAGACATCAAAGCGCAGTTGTGACAATTTTCTTTTTCTTTTTTTCCCATACATGCAATATTTACTTGTATTTTTGTATTATCATTCCTGAAGTGATTCTTGAGAGGCCTGAAATATTTTAAGTGCAGTCAACTGTGCGCGCGTGCGTATGTGAGATAGAGAGAGTGAATGAAAGAGAAAGGCCGCCTCTACATCATAAAGATTGGGAATTTCTGTCAATAACAAGCATTATTTAGTGAAAACGTGCGCAAACAGATGAGTTAATATGCGTAAAACCTGAGACAATTTAATTTGGATCGTTTTTCGAAGGAGACTATTATATTAAATCTAATAAATACTGTTTCCTGGATCTACTTTATATAATACATGATACCCTTAGCACTAATCCTGTTTTGTATAATGTTTTTCAATCAGGGAGTGTTAGTCAGGATGAGAAAAGTAATGATAATGCAATTTGTCTAGGGTGAATCTAATTGCTAGTGGCATGTATGTCAATAAATTGACTTTACTACTTTTTTTATAAGTTCGTTCAGCTTCTATCTATAAAGTTTCCCCCACATCAGTATCATACCATTAATCAAGGAAATGCCGGTAACAGCTGAATCTAGCACAATATTCGATCACCAAGTTCGATTCATTAAATAGTGTCATTTTGACAGGCCATCGCAAGCGCACTTTTAGCTTAATCTAGCATAATCTTCCTAGTGCAATGAAACTATCCCACTGAGCAGATAGATTTCATTGCTCACCCACAACAAACTTTATAATGTTAATTCTCTTAAAGGGTTCCGTTCAAGCTACCTGAGAAGTTCGTCAAAACCAATTCACTGTTTCACTGTTCTCACTGATTCTTGTTTCCGATAGAAAAGGGAGAAGGATAGAGGTGGGGGGGGGGGGGGAGATATTTGTATTGTCTTCTTCGATAGCTAGAATTAATATTTTGAAATTAGTAATGGAATTCAAGATATAAAATTTTCAGTTAATTTGAGATGTAAGTCGATCTTTTTTTTTATTGATTGATATATCACTTGCTTATAATCCCCGCCGAAAATATAAAACTACAGTTAAATGTATAATAACCGCTGTACTAACTTGAAAATTTAAAGTAACCTTAAATTCAACAGAATTCACATTCTCTATACAAAACCTACGTGAGTGTATCGAAACCTGTTGGAATTGAGCACCATCCCCCTCCACCAATAATCATATTCCAAATGTTAATGAAACAATACTTTTCCATTCCTCTTTGATAGAGTAACTTGTATATAGTTGAGACTCTTTTAGCATGGTTATTATATCAGGCAGATAAAAGCATGCAGTGACTAAAAAGAATTTTTTTAATGTGCTCAACGAGAGGACCTCCTTGTTATTTAAACTTTCTTTGTCAATTATAATTCCTAACACCAAATATCGACTACAATACAGGCCAACGAAGGTGCATCTAACTTCGTTGCCCAACTTGCTAGAAATAGCAGCTAAATCTCCCTCAAATCACATCTGTGCCGTCTTAACAAACAAGTGTCTACTATATACTGTACTCCTGGGAGCAACTAGGGAAAAGACTTAAGTACTCGCAGCTGGAACTTCTGGACCATAAATCTGTTCAATTTGAGCTGACCTAGAGTTAACAACTGACTGCTCTGCTCAATCTAAGCATTAATTTAGATAGAATAACTGCTTGATTGGGAAAATGCTCAATATATATATATATATGATATAGAATCCTTTTTTTTTCCTTTTATTTGCTCATTGTATTGCATAATACAAGCTATATGCAGAAATTCAATGTATAAAGTATTTTTTATTAATTGCATACAAGAATCTGTGTGTAAGTAAATATAAAATTAATATCTTATCGGAGATAATGCAGTGTTTGTGATGAGGAGAAAGACTAGTGTAACATTTGAGGTGATACACTGAACCACACTCACAGGTTATTAATCAATATCTGTACAAGATCCAATAGATCAAGATCAATTATTAAGAATAAATATATTAATGAAACAGTAAAGCATACAAATACAAATCGCTTCAGATGCATTCAAGATAATGCTAAATCACCCAATACAGAAAGAACCAGGTGAATTTATTTTCAGTTAACAGGATTTAACTGAAAAGCAAAAAAACAAAAAAAACAACCTAGCATTTATTTGTTTAGTAATAGCAGTAAGCAGGGGTTTTCAGCCTGGTGTGTCTGCATCTCCTGTGGGGTGCAAGATGGTATTTCAGGAGGTGTGACAAAATACTTGATCAAAATCGCTTTTCAGAATAAAATTATTTACTAAACTCTTAGAATAACTCTTGTATTAAGCATGTTAACAACTTTGTGATTCCACAGTACTGCATTTTGTTCAATAAAAACAATAAATTAGTTATTAAAAAATTGACTTTTTCATCATCAAATGTGATATTACTCTTGTTGGGGGTGTGTGAAAATTTAATATTTCCTAAGAGTGCAGGGCATAGAAAAGGTTGATAATGAACAGTTTACAAATTAATGCAGTGAAAGGACTTACATCATACACATTGATGTATATAATATAATAATCTACTATGTGTGGATGTATATGTGTGTATGTATGTATGTTAGCTACAATGCTAATCCTTTGTTAGGGGATCAGTTGACACTGTCTCTAACAAACCAGAAAGACGTGCAATTCAAATTCAGAACCATAAAAGCTAGGATTTTCTATTGTTAGAACTATAGCATATATATATTCTATATTGTACTACAACAGAAAACTTAGAATTGATTTCACATTTCCTTTCACTACAGATTGTCTCAGTCAAACAAAATCATTATTTTCTACTTTATATAAGTTCCAGCATGGCCCTAGTAGTTATAGCTAAAACAAAATAGAGAGCACAAATATACAGATATCACACACACACACACACACATTCCTGTATGCAAAGTTAATATCTACATTTGCCAGGTTACATGAAATGGTGCATATTTGTTGCATATTGGTATGTATATTGATGAATATTCAGTTTTTATTGAACCTAGCTGTCATTCTAGCATAGGTATTAAGGAATTTCTAAAGCAACACAAAATATCTTTATGAATTTATTTGTTCCTATAGCACCCACTTTACTTTCGCCTCCCCTCTCTCTCTATCTACACGCATACACATATTCATATATACTTATATCTACAGATCCACGTGCATACACACACATTTAGGTATGTGTGTGCATACATTTATTTCAGCTTTGTAAAAGTTATATATTGGAATATTATACTGCAGCAAATCAAGTAAACTCTCCTTCTCTCTCTCAGAATATGAATAAATATTAGGATTGAAAAGGCAATATGATATCTTTCTGCCATCGATCTAGCACTTGAGGCAGTCAGTCTGTCTGCAGTTCTCAGTTATTCTACAGCATAAAGTGGATGATAATGGTTTTGTCGGTCCCCTCAGACAATCCATGATGCGCGAGGAAATGTGAAATTAGTTGGAAGTTTGTTGTTGCATTACACAGTGTTAAATCTCATACAATTGTTAATAATAATAAGCTGACTTGTCCCCTCTCTTAAGGAGATTTGTAATGATTCAGCATACTTTTGTTTCCTGGCTCGACAGAAAGCTAACTGACCCCCCCAGTTCCCAAGAACCTTATAATTCTTTTTTTTTTTTTTTTTTTTTTCATTTTCTCCTTTTATCAATATAACCTGAACAGAGATGTAGCTATTTAGAAACGTATACTCCACCTCAGCCCCTTGCTTCTAGCTTGTAGCTTCTCATTTTTTTTTTCTCTCTCTAAATTACAGTCTCCCCCATTCATTCATTGCTATTTCAATAGGTCTTCCTAGAATGGACACAAGCCCATTTAAAGGTAATCTTCAATGAAATATATTGATTTCTTACTTCCCTTGGCTCTATTGCATGCTTAAACAGCCAGAAATGCAGGGAGTATAAGGATGCATTGGTATGGGAGATTCTCAACAGAAAAATGTAGCTGTACTAAGGAATGTCTGAAAGCTATATCATACAAACTCTTCAAAAGGAGCTTATTTTTATTCTCTTGCTAATAACTTATTAAAATTTATATAGATGTGCTGAGAAATAAAGTTGGAAGGAAAGAAAGATATTTTTTTTTTTTTAGAAAAATGGAATTCACTAGGCCTTATTGAAAATAGAAAAAACTATAATTTTAATTTGAAAATTCAAAGTTACTTAGGCAATTTATTGTTATTTTTTTTAAATACACGTTCAGATTTGGTTAATCTAGTGTTGTCTGAGTCAGATCTACCAAGTCTTTTAACAGTAGCTACTTTAAAACCTAAAGCCATAAAAAATAAATTGTAGTGTTTTAAATAGAAGCTGTAATAGCAGTGATATAATATCACAAGTTGTAAAACTATATGTAAGCAATTAATATATATATATATATATATATGTGTGTGTGTGTGTGTGTATATGTATATATGCTTGAAGAATAGGAAGGGAAATTGAATTAAAATGCATGTTATACAAAGAGTAGACAGAAAACATTTTAAAAGTAAAAATATGTTTCTACACATGCATCTATTCTGCAATAAGGCAGCAACAGGTTTCCTTTTTGCATTTTACTTTGAAAACTGATATAAGAGATATCAGCTTACATATATATTTCTTTAAACAAGAAATACTGAATTGTATATAGAATTTGGAAAAGGTAGGGTATCTTTAGTGAAATCACTTGTTCATAATTATTGATAGCAGATTTCAAAGAAATATATCACATTTAAGAAAAATGAAGATAAGTATTTTTTTTAATGTTTTACATTTTGAAATGAGAGTGCATTCTCTTTATTCTATAAAACTAACTGTAACTCAGGTATTATTTATACTATCTATTGAAACAACCTGTATATCTTGTTAAGTTATCTTGTGTTTTAATCAATAGACAGAAATGTAAACAGTTTTTACAAAGAGCTTTCTTAAGATGTATTAAGCCTACTGGGAATTATACTGTATCACTGAGTTTGGGGGATATTGGATATTATTTAAACAAGCTCATCCTAAATTTTCATTTACTTTACAAGTAAAGAAAAATGAAAGAATACAGCAGCATGGGAGGTGGTACCATGGTCTTCAGATAAAAATCAATGCAACAATTCTAGGCTGTAATAATTGGTAGCACTGGCATTGCTGTTGCTGCAACTTGCCTCAACACAGATAGCAATATTCTGTCAGTGTTGGTGAGGGAATAAAGCGGGATTGGAATAGGATAGCCATTAAATATATATATTTGTAGTTTTTCAAATATTATAGAGAAATAAACACTTATTGAAATGCTGCAGTTCTCTTTCTGATGGTTATTTTTTTGGATAATAAATAAACCTTTGCATTTTACTTTGTTGTGGGTTACAACTAAGAAAAGTTTTTAAACATAGGTGATTAGGAGAAGAAAAAAGTGAAAAATACCACCCCATCCCAGCTTCTGATAATTTTATCTACATTTAATGTAGCATATAATAAAAGAAACCATAGAAATTTAGTTTCTAACAATTTATAGTTATGTTAAAAAAAAAAAACAGTTTATTGTGAGAAATCTGCAGTAATTAGAGATGGTTGGCAAAAAGGTGTTAGGATCTTATCAGTGTATAAATATGAAATTTGTTTCTTTATTAGTTAATAACAGTTAAGAGCTGTTTCCTTATATTAAGTTTCTGTATTTTTGTTATCTAAACAAACTATTTCTTCCTATTTTCACATTTCCAGGAAATAGAGAAACAATAGATATCTTAATAGCTTAACAGATCAGTCTCTTATATTTGTCCCATAAAGGATGCTCTTAACTGTTCAGGCCACACTTTGCAATAAAGGTTTTTAGAAAACAAATTAACCAAAACCAGGAAGGAATTTATTTTAATTATTTAAGGTGGAGTTGATTGAAGGCTAGAATGGTTCAGAGCAGAGAGAGAGAGAGAGCTAGACATGCATTATATGTTACATCATTTAATGTATCAATATTCAGAGTTCAAATGATATTATAGTCATTTTAGTTTTCATTTCTTTAGGGGTGGATAACATAATCCAAAATCATCCAACCAACTTCCCTTATAAAAATAAACTAAGAAAAGTATTGTTACACAAGTTTAAATTTGCAAAAACAAAAACAGTCATGTGTTATTTGTAGTAAAAATTGGTTGGTGGTGAAACGGGTGTGAAATTATTATTTCATCTGTTCCATGAAATCATGTAAATGTTTGATTCAAACCTATGTTCTCTTGGTAAAAGGTGAGAAAAAAAAAAACTGGAAACATGATAACTGTAGCCAACAGGTGGTTCTGTTAAATTAAAGATGGTATGGACCATACTGGTAGCTAATACCAATCTGAAGTAACACCGGACTGAGTTAGGTTGTTACAATATATACAGTGAAACGTTACAAGAAAAAAATGTTTCTCCCTTTCACTATGAAATAAAATCTTAATGGTCTTCCTTAAATATGTTCTAATTCTAAAGTTTCCGTCCACTTATTTTATTATAAGCATTAAAAATTTGTTCTGTCTAAATAGTTCTGTTTGAAAAAGGTGGCTGTTGTAGTTTGGTGAGAAAACCTTTTTATTATGTGTCCAACCATCTATTCTTTTCCCACCTTACAAATAACAGCACAAACTTGTTTAACTACCAGAAGTGGTAAGTTTGTATTTCATGACACAAAAGAACTAACAGCATGTCAAGTTTTGTTGCAAAGTGGTTTTGCAGTTCTATAACAATAAAGCTTCATATTTGCTTCATTTCATGACTGTACATATTTATACTTCACACTCAACTACAGTCGACAGAAAGGGGGCTCATATTTCAGTTTTAAAACATCTTGGTGTCATTTTAACCTGTTGTAAAGGTTAAGCATTAGAATATTTTGAAAAAGGCAAGTAAAAAGTTTTCAAGAAGAAGCAGCTTTATGTAATAGCTGCACATTCTTCACTTTAGAATCTATAATGTTAATACATTGTCAGTTTTCTTATTATTCATAGGAAAAAATCCCCACCAGTTTTAGAGCCCCTTTAACAAGCTTAGTGCACTATCTTAGAAAGAACATTTTGACATTAACATAAATAATGTTATACTATTTACTAGTTAAATATTCAGGTTTATTACATCATTGATCTCTTTTGCTTGTCATAATCTATTACAACACAGTTTATATTTAAGTGCAGGCATGGCTATGTAGTTTTGCAATCATGTGGTTTCAGGTTCAATCTTAACACATTAATAATCTTTTGTCATAAGCTATTAGACAACAACTTACATTAAATTTTAATTGTAGGCAATCATCACTTTCTAAATTGACAGGGCTCTATTCTAACAGGCTGTGAAGGCAATATCTGCAAACATAACCAACTGTTATATAATTAAACATGATGTATCGTGGCAGATATATCCTGTGTATATGTGTACATGTGCATGTATGCAATATATAACTGTCTGCGTACTCCAATTAAAGTTAAATCCTTAACACTTTCTAATCAGCAACTTGACACCTTGATTGGCTCATGCAGGTAGACCTGGTGATAATTAGTTGCTATGTAGAATGATTAAGAAACTTAATTGGTTCTCATGTGAACTATCTAATCTAACTGGCAGCAGCAGATGGAAACAGCTTTAACATGTTCCACAATGTTTGTTTTTAAAGGATTTATTAAAAGTTCCATCTTAGCAACATCTCATTGTATTTAAGCTGTAATAATTCTTTTATTGCTTTTGATGGTTGGACAGGGCCCATGCTGGGGCACCACTCTGTAGGGTCTAGTTGATTATATCAACCCCAACTGTTTATTTTTATTTACAGGTAATTTATTTTATCAACTTCCGAAAGGTGAGGTGGACCAGGTGGAATTTGAAAGGGATGCAACCAAATACCACAGATATTTTGCTTGACATTCTATGGCCACCCTCCAAGAATATTTTGGAGACTAATGATATATATATATGGAGGTTTTATATATTTAATAATCATGGTATAATCATTAGTAATAATAGGTGCAGGTATGGCTCTGTGGTTAAGAAGTTCACCATAGATTTGGCTGTAATCCCACTGTATGATACTTTGGGCAAGTGTCTTCTGTTATAGACTTTGGATTGATTTGCACCTTCTGAGTGGAATTTAGCAGACAAAAACTAAGAAACTGAAGAAGTAGATTGTATGATATATGTGTATACACATGTGTCTCATTTTAAAGGTTGTGTCAAAAAGGTAGCTTAACCACTTGATACATATAGATCAATAAAATAAAGTACAGAGTTTATGTGATCAACTAAAAACTCTTGAAAGTGGAACCCCAGCATGACCATGCTACAATGGCTGAAACCAGTAAAAGAATAAAGAAGTATAAAGTATGTTCTGAGAATCCTGTTGACCCCCCCCTCCCCCAGTTCATTTATCTCTCCACCTCTCATCATCCTTGTTGTTTCTAAACCTCCTCCACATCCCTGCTCTAACTACTGTTCTCAATCCTTCCTTCTCAGAACATTGGCCTTCTGGAATCTCCTTCTTGCTCATGTCTTTTCTGCAAGAGTTGACCTACAACAGTTTAAGTGGAACATTAACAACATCAATCTCACCAGCCTTGGAAGGGACTGCAAAGGTTATGGGCACTGCTATTGGTACCAAGCTGTGTTTTTTAAAATTTACCTGTGATAGATTAACTTCTTGCCCATGGAGAGATCTGTATTGTCACTAACTATTTGTATAGTTTGTGAATGGATTATATTTTCACAAAATTATAAAATTTCCTGACTATTAATCACATCTTTAGAAGTGAGAAATTTTTTAATATTCACATCTATACTGTTTCAATCAGGGGTTAGAAAAATGTGTACCTTCCTAGAAAATGACACCTGACTGAAGATCAGAAATGAAATTGACTGAAATGTTACACAGATGTAAGTATTCAAAACTTTCATCACCTGAGATGAGGCTGATTGTCTAAAAAGTTATCTTAACAACAACTAATTTCAGGTATTTAATTTATTTTTGTGTTTTGACATTTAATATAATTAGCTAAAATTGGTAGTTCCATTACCCATTTTCATCATTCTAAAGACAATGTTCTGTTTGCTGTGTAATATACTGGAACAATAAATACAATTTGTAATTATTATTAATTACAAAGTTCATTTATAATTGAATGTTAGAAGACAATCTCACAAAAGGCGATTTAATTGAAAGCTAGTTACTAGGTTATGGTCATATCTGATCACACATACGTGTGTGCATACATACATACACACACATTTTCCCCTCATTTCTATAGAAGCTTCCAAACATATCATTTGCTGAATAGAACATAAGTATTAAATGTGTCTTTCTTTTAATATCAATAAGGAAATGTAATAACTGATTTCTTTGTGTGACAAGAGATTCTATGACAAAATAAGTAATTGATAAGTTACCAACTATAATTAATTGGGAATTGATAACCAACTAACTACAGCTATCACTTCATTTTAAATATACTTTGATGATTTCCTGTGTAGATAAGGAATGTTCAATTCATAAGGGAGTGTGTGGGGTTGGAAATTGTGAGATTTGTGCCTCTCTCAATGAACTTTCTAAGCATATGTGTGTGTGTGTATTGTGCATGTGTGTGTATGTGTACAATTATTCCTAACACCTTTGATTCTTTTCTCATATTTTGTTTACTCTACCCTTAGTTTTAGAAAAAAATCTAAACACATATATATGTATGTGTGTGTGTGTGTGTGTGCATACTTGTGTCTGTCCAGTGTTGATTGTCCATGTCCTTGTAACTGAGTAGTTCAACATAAGAGATCGATAGAAAAGTTCCAAATTTAAAAAATGTACTGGGGTTCATTTGTTTGATTAAACCATTCAAGATGATGCCCCAGCATGGCCACAGTCCAATGACTGAAATAAGTAAAAGGTATATATACATACACACACTTCTGACAGATAATTTTATAGGCACAAATGTGGCTGAGTGGTAAGAAGTTTGCTTCCCAGCCACATGGTTCTGGGTTCAGTTCCACACTGCTTGGCACTTTGGACAAGTGTGAGTGGATTTGTTAGATGGAAACTGAAAGAAACCTGTCTTGTGTATATATATATATATATATATATATACATGCATGTCTTTGTGTCTGTGTTTGTCCCCCTCCACACACACACATTTCTTGACAAACAGTGTTGGTTTGTTTACATCCTTATAACTTAGCTATTCAGCAAAAGGGCTGATAGAATAAGTACCAGGCTTAAAAAAAAGTATTGGGGTAAATTCATTCTAAAATTCTTCAAGGCAGTGCCCCAGCATGGCAACAATCTGATGACTGAAAACAAGCGAAAGATAATAAGGTGCGCACACATAAATATGTGTGTGTGTGTATAAGTAGCTGATTCTGTAACATATTTTTAACCCGAATACTACTGGCAGGTCACAATATTGCCAGATTTATGCCAATCATTTGTCACTAATAATCATTTACTAGAAAATTATTAAGGAGTCCCACAGATATAAAAAGATGATTTCTATTTGCTTACAATTACAAATAGAAATTCTATACCAGCTGAATCAATAGATGCTGTCTTGTTTAATGATGCTTTAAATTTGCATGGATCATCAAATTACCTACCAACATTGGTATTTCGTTTGAGATTAGTAAAATTCATTAAATTTTAGGTGTGGAATTTTACAGCATTAACCTATCTCTATGGCAACATTTGCCTGTAATTCTGACCTGCCTATATATGTATTCATGGAATGGTTTGATGTTTTAATTTGCAAATGATATTTTTACAAAAAGGTATATTTTTTGTAAAAACTTTGTCTTTCATCTGTGTGTGGGGGTAAATTATTGTCTCAGTTTTTGATTTGAATAAACCTGAATATTTCTTTCCCTTTTAGTCTCTATATTATTGCTAGATCTGCTAGAAATATCAACCAAATCTCCCTTAGATAACATCCTACTGTCTAAAACAAGATACATTCGATAATGTAGTCATATACTCCTCAAAAGACAAGATGTCATGGTTGGAGTGTCTTTAATCATAGTTCTGCTTGATCAGGGTTGATTTGGGCTATGACACCAACAACCTACCCATACCTTCCAGTAATTTCATTTTAAATAGTAGAGTAGGAAGCCGAAGGAAACATTCAACTATGATATCTAATATTGTCGATTTAAGACCACTTGTTTACTCTGCAGCCACTTAGCAGCTATTTCAACATTCTTTGTTTCTTCTTTCATGCTAACTTTCTCTATGTTTGTTTACATTAGAAGCCCCCTACCCTACTGCATAGTCATGGAGCTGTGTTCTGTCATTTGCAGCTAGCTTTTTATAGTTTCTTTAAAACTTCTCATTCAACAACTCCAGTTCATCCTTTAACTTTGGGAGTTTTGAGTGAATAACACCTGACAAAAATTGACAATGACTTAGCAACTACATGAAATTTGTGGAAATACAGTAGTGAGTTCTAAAACACAGTGGTGTAGCTAGAATGTGTGTCACCAGGGGCAGCCCCTGAGTTAGCCATCCCACCTCCAGAGGCCCTAAACCCTATACTGGCTTATACAACCAATCCAAAAGTGCCACCCTATCAATACTTCACCCAGGGTGGATTGCCCTCTCTCTCCCCCTCTAGCTAAGCTTCTGTTAAAACACATTTTAATAGATTTTTTTTCTATGATAACATCAACTTCTATAAACAATTTGTTAATTTTAGTTCTTAATTTATATTTATTACCTACTGATTTTTAATTCATAGGACTTGATAAATAAATCAATAGGAAATGAGACTGAGCTTTTTCTAGGATCATAGTATAAACCAAAAATAGACTGTTGCTGAGAAATAAAATAGAGGATGATTTGAATAAAGTTGTAATCTGCTAAATGGAAAAATGACATAAATAGAGGTTCAATGATGTATCTTTTATTAAATATGGATATCTAAATATAAAATTAATTAATGAGAAATGAACTTCTAGCTACTTTTGTTTGTATAATATACCATCATCTAAGCTGTAGTAGAATAAGATATACATAAAAGTGATATAGGAAAATGGTCATTGCTAAAGCTTGATAACAATTCCAACATTAAATAGGGAAACTATGCATTCCCAAGACTGTTTTAAAGTATATTTTATTAGAAAATCAATTATAGTATCTATTCTGATGACACAAATCCCACTGGGGTTGGCCTATACATTCTGGAAGATTGATTGAATAAGTAAAAGTAATACAGATAAATTAATTACCCCTACATATAAGAATGAAATTATCTAATTGATTAGTAGAGAATATTTTGTTCAACAAAGATTTTTAGAATAAGTAATGAAGGCTAGTGATTTTTTTTTCTTCCTGTTTGAGAATAAATGTTTTCATGTAACATTTATATCATCCCAATTTCCTTTGATGTGTCAGAAAACATTTATTTCATCATTAAGTTTACTGTGTATATAAAAACCATAATTATACATAAATCAAAGAGCTTGTTTTTAAGTTGTTTCCATTGTCCTCAGGTTGTCCTGTTTTTTTTTTCTTCTATTAAGGTGTAGGTAGACTCTTCCATTGAAATGGTCAGTACTTAACCACCTTTCCTTTTCCTCTACCACTCTCATTCCATTAAATGTCTTTGCCTAAACTGCATAAACTATTCTTCAGTACCCCCTCCTTACCCCCTCTACAACAGATGCCATATTCAAGCAGTGTAGTTTTTGCTTGCTGACATAGGGCAAGCAGATAGTAAGCTTAATTGGTCAAGCATATCTGTCTGGCTCCACTCGGCTGACTGCTATTTACCTGAGGGACATAGACATGGCTCCAATGGTCTGAGTCAAACAGCTTTCTTGCCCTAGTTAACCAATAAAGACACTTCTTTTTCTTCACTGCACCCCCACCTCCACCTCTCACCACTTCCAGTACAACTCCTTCTCTGTAGCTTAGTGTAAGTTGAAAGTAACAGCAGCAGCAGCCTCACTAGCAGTAATCCGGCAGTGGCTAGTCAGAATGCTGCTATGTGGTTCTATTGGAGACAAAAATTAGATTGAGACAACTGTCTTCAACACACTAGAGCTTAAGGTAATGTGTCTTTCTCATTGTGATGTTTATTTATAAGCTAATATATATTCATACTTGCTTTTAGGATTTACACATCATTGTTCATATAATTGTATATTTGTGTGTATGTGTGTGTATATATATATATATATATATATATA
>NC_068985.1:21967299-21970749 GCF_001194135.2 Octopus bimaculoides
ATATATATATATATATATATATATATATATGTATATATACATATAGATATGTGTGTGTTTATACCTATGTATGTATATGTATGTAGGACCTAAAATCACTTATAAGCTGATGTTAGTGATGAGTATCTTAAACTGTGACAACATCTATATTTGGGACATTTGCTTCATAACAGTTTTCACTTTCATAGCACTTTGAATGCCACAAATATATTCACATTTATATTTTTCTCAACTTTGTTTCCATGACAACTACCAACTGCTGATATAAAGATGTAATGCTAGCAGTGAAAATGTAGCCTGTGTTTTTACAATAGTAAACATTTATTCTTTAAAAAAATATATCAAAACAAAAACACAAATAATGATTGTTTACATTTTGTATGAAATGTGACTGTTAATTATAACTCAAAATAAATCTTAACAGTTTATTTATTTATTTTATTTTGTTAATGTAAGATAATAAGCATTAAATATTCTTTTAGTTATAGAAATATGAAAGCAATGTAGTTTAAATTATCACAATATTTAAATTTTAAACATTTTACATTAAGAAATTAATAAAATATATTATGCAATGTTATATCTGAATATATCTATATGTATGTGTCTGTGTGTAGGCATGTGTGTGAGAGAGAGACATCTATCACTTATGTGCTTAATGTTGTATAGCTATTTCATATATAACCATATTGTATAACAAACACCTAGTTATTTTTGTTGGTGCAGTTGTAGGCCCACCTTTAGCACTACACAGAAATTCTTGGGGGAATAGAAATATTTATGTTTATGATACTGCCAGCTGAGATATTATTCCTATAGGGGAACTGTGTGGGGTAATAAATAAAAACTACTTCTTAATTGTTGGTGCAATAAAGAATTGGTTGGAAGGATAACCACCAATCCAGACCTGTGATATCTGCCACTAGCTAGTAGATTTTCACATCTGCCACCCTTGTTTATCTTTGGTCATACCTCCTTTGCTAACTGGATAATGGATACCATTTACAATAATAGAGATTTTATTGGTAGTTCTCTCTTAATTGCTTTTTTATTCTTAAATGTACTTTCATAACATTTTA
Source organism: Octopus bimaculoides (assembly GCF_001194135.2). Classification (NCBI taxonomy): domain Eukaryota; kingdom Metazoa; phylum Mollusca; class Cephalopoda; order Octopoda; family Octopodidae; genus Octopus; species Octopus bimaculoides. The sequence continues at coordinate 21,968,379 of NC_068985.1, forward strand.
TGATGATATTCTTGCACAGACCAGGTGTGGATTACATTTATCTAAAACTTCTTTTGAGAAGGAAAAGAAAATAATAGCTCTTAGCAATTCTATTTTATATCTATTTGGGTTGGTTGAATTGTGCACTCTTCTAAATTATAAAAGTTTAACAACCATAAATATAGCTAAGAAAAGTTAAAAGAATTCACATTTGTATAAAAAAATAAATTATAACTTTTGTGGCACAATTTTCATTCAGAACAAAGCTTTTATGAATTTAAGGCCTGAGATGTTAAAGTAACTTCAGCACTTTTAGCAATAGAGTGAGTTTCTCTTTTAACTCTTTTGTTGCTGTATTTCTGTTGAAATATACTGCCTTTAATTCAATTTTGAAAATAAAGAAGAATTTTGTAAAATAACTTTGTAAGTCATTTATTTAGCTGGTGTAATAGTTTAATTTAGATGCCTTTAGAAAAGAAATTTGTATCATAGAACCAGGGTGGTCTTAGGTAGGTTAGTCTCAAAAGGGTTAAATGTGTCTATTTGAAACGTATTATTTTTTATTCCAAAAAATTCTTTTATTTAATTTGCAGTTATGTGAGCCACATGGTGGGCGAAAATGACCTAAAAGACTGAAGTGGAATACAATGTTGGAGAGACTAGCAGCAGATCATGAGAAGATACAGTGCTCAAGTGCAGTATCCTGATCCCACCAAACCTCCCTCTGGTGGTGTACTGGATGTCAATGAAGATGGAGACAGTACTCGAAAATGCAAGACAACTCAGTCTTTTGAGACTTTATTTGATAGTGAAGCCCTCAGTGATGTGGTGCTTAATATCAACGAAGGTGAACTTACCTTCAATGCTCACAAAATGATCCTTGGCATGAAAAGTGAGGTTTTTACACGCTTATTAAATGAACTTACTGCAGTAGATGACAGCCCCCGCCTAATACTTAAATTGCATGTTGATGCAGACTGTGTTCAAATTTTCAGCCGATTTCTATATTTTCTTTATAGTGGAGCAGTATGGTTACACCGAGAGTATGTAGTGCCATTATATCGGCTAGCTGTTGATTATTCTGTATGGCCTCTTATTAGCCACTGTGAGAATTATATAATGCAAATTCTTGAAAAGACTATACAGTATGGGTATGGAACAGCAAGCTTCAGCATTGAAGTGGTTAGTAGTTTATATGAATCAAACATCATGCCGGGCCAAATCCGATCTCAAGCATTCCAAGTTTTATGTGTCTGTTTTACTCAGCTGTCTTGCAGTAAGCTTTGGTCTTCATGTTCATGGGAAATGGTCCGTGACTTGATCCAGAGTGATGATATAAATGCAGATGAGGATTGCATCCTCAGTGCTGCAACTGGATGGATGAAAGACAATAAACTCCAAGACAAGTCAAAAATTCAGGATATATTAGCAAATATTCGATATCCAATGCTAAACAGGCGAGTATTATACCACCTGTTAAAGAATAGGGCTTTTCAAAATTTTCCTTATGTTGCAGAACTTGTTGATGGTGCTGTGAAATACCAGTGTTTTAAAGACCTTGCTGAGGCACATCATGAGTTTACTGGAGTTCAGTATCAACGTAGAAAAGGACAATTACCAAGGAGTTCACAAACTGTTGGCACAGTTCCACATCAACATATACAATCAGTGTGACCATTATGTATATAAAGTGAATATATTAGTAACTAAAGTATTGTAAATAAATTTTTAACATACTGGAGTTGTATTTATTTATGATTGATCTGTTCTTTGAAGTTTTTGTTTTTGAAAATTTGGATGTTTACTAGATGAATTTTCTTTTCTTTAATGTTGACCTTATATAAGGAAAACAAAATAATATATTGATTAGAAAGCTTGTCAGTGGAGCATGAGAAGACATTAGTCCCAGCTAGTGTTCTGGTCTCACCAAACCTCCCTCTGGTGGTGTTCTAGACATCAATAAAGATGGCTATAGAATACTTGAAATGCAAGACAACTCAGTCTTTTGAGACATTTGATAGTGAAACCCAGTGTTATGATTGTATAGAACATTGTTTGAATTTATTACAAGTGCCTTCACTTGTCAACTACAAGCTACAATTTCTTTTATACATACAAACAAACAAACAATACACACACACATATATTCATATATGATTTTTCAGAGATGGAGACACATGTGTGATGTAAACTGTTGTACAGAAAGAAATTAGTAGTGAGAATGAATGGGTAGCTGAGAGAGGGCAGTAAATGTATTAGAAAAGTTAAATCAAAATGAAATAAACTACAATATACCTGAAATACTCAAACAATAGAAATAAAACTGGGTATGATTTATATTAAACCAAACACTTTTTTACTTAGGTACAAGCCTATATATATATATATATAT
>NC_068985.1:21973424-21990141 GCF_001194135.2 Octopus bimaculoides
GCACATGTGCATATATATATGCACATGTGCATATATATATATGCACATGTGCATATATATATGCACATGTGCATATATATATATACACATATGCATATATATATATACACATATGCATATATATATATATACACATATGCATATATATATATATACACATATATATATATATACACATATGCATATATGGATACAGGATGTCACCAACAGTAAACAACATGAAATATGAAAACAAATGTTTGATATGCAAACAATTAGAGAAACGAATGGAAAACAGGACAAGTAACACAAAGAACGACCCTTCATCAGTTGTAAGCTGTCTGTCCACTCCTCATTTTGAGCACTGAACGACAATATGAGTCTTCGAAGACAATTACTCCCAAAAGTACCAAACTAAAATTTGGGATTTATGGAGGGTCAAAGTTGGGAACAAAAACAGGACAGTGGAGAAATTCAAAGAAACCGAATGAAAGCAAACATGGAGGGTCGTTAGACCAGAATGAGGGTAAAATAACAAGATATATATATATATATATATATATATATATAGAGAGAGAGAGAGAGAGAGAGACATTGGAGCTCAATACAGTCCTTGGACACATTGGTTTCTGTCAAGCCATCCAACCCATGCCAGCATGGAACATGGATATATGTATATATAAATTTTGAAACCATTTTACTATTTTTCAAACTGAAAACAAGCTTGCAGAGATGGATAGTTAAGAACTTATCTATACTCTACTGCTCACCTTTAATGTAAGCCTTTGACAAATGAATTAAATGTTTATATGTTTAATTTTGATTTGTAGAAAGTTATATGATAATGGAATACTAGTGAACAGCACATTGTTGCAATACTTGTTAAATTGTAAAGTTAAATCCATAATACAGGGCAGCAAAATGGCAGAATTATTAAAGCATTGAAGAAAATGCCTTGCAGTATTTATTCCAGCTCTTTATGTTCAGAATTCAGATTCTATAGAAGTCAGCTTTGCATTTTATCCGTCTGAGGCTGATAGAATAAATAAAGTACCAGTCAAGTACTGAGATCGATTTAATTGACTAATTCCTCTTCCCAAATTTGTGGCTTTGTGCCTATGTTAGAAATTATTATGAAGTTAATATATAAAATGAAACAGATTGTTTTACACCCATTTTCACTTGTCAACATAGATGAGATAGAAACTAATCCTTATGTTTAACCTAAATTTTCTCAAGTGCTAAGTGAATGGCATAAAATCTTGTCTTTGAATAGGAAGCTGGCCCATCACCTTTTACCTGACATTAGACTGCAGCCATGCTGGGGCACTGCCTCCAAAATTTTTTAGTCAAATGAATTGACCCCCAGGACTTGTTTTTTAAAGCCTGGTACTTATTCACATGCACAAATATATACACAACAGGCTTCTTTCAATTTCTGTCTACCAAATCCATTCTCAAGGCTATAGTAGAAGATACTTGCCCAAGGCACCATGAAATGGGACTGAACCCAGAACCATATTTTGTTGGTAAGCAAACTTCTTCCTACACAATCACCCCTGCACCTATCATATGTGGCTTTCCTACAGGAGAAGTTGAACTTTGCATGCAACAAGTATTCAGAAATGTTACTGTCTTCAGTGGTGAATTATAAACACCCACTGTACTTACTGCTTATTTTGTTTAGAGTTTTTAGGAGCCAATGAGGGAAGCCTGTACATGATTGTTTGGCATGCGATAAAATAGCAGCGAAATCGCCCTCACATCACACTTTATAATCTTTTGTAAAGAAGTTGTTAGCTAGGTAAACAAAACACACACACACACATATATATATAGAGAGAGAGAGAGAAAGAAAAACAGAGATGAGCTTCCACACAGTTTCCATCTATGAAATTTGCTCACAAGGTATTGATCAGCCTTGAGCTATAGCAGAAGGCACTTGCCCAAGACACTGTGCAATGAGATTGAACTCAGAACAATGCAGTTACAAAGAGAGCTTCTTCACTTACACTGTTATGTCTGCATCTATGGTCACAATTTAAAAAATTCAATTTGAAGAAACAGGTCAATGCCCACTGACTGTATAAATTCTCTCCCATGGGTGCAACAGGAAAGTAATGGGTTCCATCTGGCTAACTTGCCCTAAATACATAAAGATGACTGATTTGAGGGAGGAGCATCATGAATTTTATATCTTTTATCTGGCACACTTTGGAAGATTTATATGTATCTCAAAATGGTAGCATCTAAACCTGGTAAGATATCTTCTAAATATCCTTGACACTCGAGTAATTCTCATGGTAGTTAGGAAATCATCACTTTATATACTAATTGTACAGAATCTACAATGATAAATGCCAGTAAAGTTGATATAGGCATTGGTATCTTCATAAAGCCATCCCTGTTTATCAGTACAAATAAAATATGACTTTAGCTAGATATCAGCAGACAGACTTCTATCCAGTTTATGTCAGCATAGAAAACACATTAAAACAATAAAGAAGCTTGGAATTAATAGGATGCCATATATCTGCACTGAGTTGCTTTTTATTGACAATTATACAGGATAATTTGACAGTAATGAAAATATGAAATATCTCAGTCATATATCGATCAGATCTGCACTTTATATTTCTGTTGTTTGATGTTTTTCATGTGAGTGAGATGATTTTTGTAAATTTGAATGCATAGAGCAAGAGGTTTTTTTTTTCTGTTACCAGGAGTCCAGCACCTTACTAACGTCATCTCATTTCTAGAGAAATTATCAAATCATAACGAAATCAGACAAACTGCATGGGGTGCTCCTATAACATGCAATCTTTGGATGTAAATATTATTGTATATGATTTAGTTGCTAACATTTGCTGATGTGATGTAGTAAAGAATGGGAAAGAAAAGAGGTCTAGTGGGATGCTTATCTGTTGCATCATGGTCTAGGGGACTGGTATGAGGTGCCATTTTTTTTTGGGGGGGGGTTCTATGGAGCTTGATATGGTGTTTACCTTGAAAGTTGTAATAAATGGACTAAAGGTGGCATGCTAGCAGAAAGGTTAACACGCCAGGCAAAATGCTTAGCAGTATTTCATGTCTTCACATTCTGAGTTCAAATTCCACTGAGGTTGACTTTGCCTTTCATCCTTTTGGGGTCAATAAATTAAGTACCAGTTGTGTACTGAGGTCAATCTAATCGACTGCCCCCATCCCCCAAAATTTCGGGCCTTGTGCCTAGAGTAGAAAAGAATAAATGGACTAAACCAGTGGTTCTCAACTATTTTTTGCCTATAGACCCCTTTGATTTCTATTTTACTCTGTGGGACTTTCATGTTATAAAAAAAATTGTATTCTATTTTGCGTATTGTTGAAATGAGTACCTGTTGGGCACTGGTGGGGTGGGGGGGTCGATGTAATCAACTTACCTCCTCCCATGAAACAGCTGGCCTTGTACCAAAATTTTGAATCTATTATTAATTTATGTTGTACATAGCTACTGTACTACTTTCTTGCATCTAAAGTGTATATATACATGCAAACACCCTACATATCGCCTATATATATATATAACAAAAGCTTATATAGACTGCACCCCTCTTTCCCCAAGGGTCATATGGACCCTGGTTGAGAATCACTGGTCTAAACCTTACATTATGGACTGCAAAAATTCCTACCTTCCATTTATATCCTCACATTTATGGCAATTAGGAAACAAATTTCAGCAACTGCAAAACTCATTAAGCTATGTTTTTGCTTTCTTTTAATAATCTAATTACTTGCTTGCTTGAACTGTTTCTGTAGAACTTTCTAGAAACTGTATAGTACAGGTTAAAAAATTTCTGCCATGAATATTTTTGAATTCTTAACTGGGTTCTTGATTGTTATAAGAAAAATGTATAAAGTGTGTGTAGTTAAAGTGCAAGGCACTGTGCTAGAGGTTTATATCTTATACAAGATTCTTGGCTAAAACATTCTAATTACTTGGTTAAAAAAAGAAAAATGTATTTCAAGTCTATTTATGGAATTATCTTGTAGAAGATATGTGTATTATCTAGGGACATATATATATATGTTATTTAAAGAAATATGTTCTAGTTTTGTGTGCTGAGTTTAACCAATCGCATGTCCCAGTTCCATTCTTTAACAGAGAACCACAAAGAATATGCAAAATCTTCAAATTATATGTGTATATATCAAAATAGCTACATGACTGTCAATTATTTTAATTAGGAGCACTTGAGGGACAATAAATATTCTTTCAAGGAGCCTATTGTAATGTATACACATTAATTATATGGTGGCACCCATCAACTGATGGAAGGATATTGTTTGGTGTTGACAGAAATGTAAAAGAAAATCCATTGATTTATGGAATTTCAGATCCATAAGAAGTTAAAATTTTCAGTTTTGATTAATGTAGATGTGGAAGGGTTTACTAATAAAAATTCATTTTGTTAAGCACAAGATATTTCAGTTCTAGAGTTTTAAAATGCACACTTAAAATAGTGTAGGAAAATCATTAACAGAAGTAGTTTACGAATATTATAAAATTTCAAATTGAAATCATAAAACATTTTGTGATTTTAATTTTAAAATTTTGATTTGAAAGGAAAATAGTCAATTCTAATTCTGGTTATTATATTACTTCTACAAAACATCACGAAGAAATCTCGTGTCAAATTGGTATTTATTCAAATTCAAATCAATACAATCAGCAACATACAAACAAACATACACAGAATTGTCATGTATATATGATGAGTGCTGACAAATATAGAATATACATCACAACAGCTAATCCAAAAATTCTAAATAAATTCTATTCAGAATTTTAATTGGGTAAATAGCATATTTTAGAATTCATATCAGTAGAATGTTATTGTGATATATGCACTGACATGCATGCAAAGAATTCAAATATTTAGTTCAGGACTGAAAGATACAAAGACACTCTTCTCTGCTAAACCACTACAGGAATAACGCAATAATTAGCCTTATTTTCAAAAGAATTTACAAGATGAACATTCTATATTGAAAAATCCCAACCAATATCTCTGGATCTTTTCAAAACTTGCCACTTTTACCCAATGTAATTATCAAAAAGTAATTTTTGAAACTGTGAGTTACAAACAGTTGATGAAAGCTTGAATTGTATCTAATTGTCGAACCTTTTATATTAAACCCAGCAAAATGACCGGTGGGAATTTAAGGCAGGAGGTATTTATTAATTGGCTATTTTCTATAGAGAAATTACTGGCTAGCATGCAAATAGTTAGTCCAAGACAATGCCGAAAGGTCAAGTAAGGAAAAAATTGATGCTGGACACCTTAATATATTCCCTGAGCAGAAATACATCACATTCCAAAGGTAGGAAAATTAAGATGTGGGAGAATCAGTTGTCGTGACTAACATTCCTGAGAAGAAAATATTAGGAAGAGAAAAGGACACGTAAATGCTCATCCAGTGTCAATGACATATCACTCTGGGTTATCAGGCGTCAATTATATGGCACTGCACCAACAGCTGTCATACTTAGCAGCAGAAGCATGTTCCTTGAAGAGAAAATAAAAAAAGAACCTAGAAATGCTAGTAGACTGACACCAGCCAATTATATTATTTAATGTCTCATAATTCATTACTTGAGTGTAAGGTGGCGCCTTCATTCTCATTAACTATCAAGTGGCTCTGATAGGGAAGAAATATCATTAACAGTAAGAAAAAGAAGTTTCAAAAACATAGAAGGTTAACACTATGAAGCTGGAAGGAGCCAGGAGCTGTAACACAAATAGAGTTGTACACCAATATTGTAGGTATCATTAAGAAGATAACAGAAACAGCATATAAGAGAAACATATTGCCACAGGGAAGATTCTTCTTCATACAATAGCAGCATATGTTTAAGAAAGATTTGGGAAAATTGGCAGGTGAAGAAAGCAGAATTCTTTGTAATTAGGTGAAGAATCATATGAAAATGGAATGGGCTTCTGTCCAACTGTTATATACAATAAAACCACATGCATTATGGAATTTTTTTTCAGTTGGTCATGTTTTATAAGTATACTTTCTTTCACTGCTATCTTTTGTGAACCAGAAGAATATTTAATGTGCTTATTTAAGAAGCAACCAATCTAAATATTGTGCCCAAAGCACAAACTGCAATAATACATAGATAATAATAATAATACTAATAATAGAGTGCCTGCTAAAAGAAATTTCAATCCCAGTAGAGGAAAGCCTTTATCTGAAAGAGAGAAACTAAGTACAAAGGAATAGAAATAAATGGTATATGGAGACTGAAATCTCAACAGATCCCAGTAATAGTGCACCAGTAGGCCAAATAAAAACCAGTACAAATAAACATGATCACAAGATATTCACGTTACATCAAATATAAAAAATATAGAAGCATTATAATAAAATTATATATAGGCACATGTGTATATATGTGTATATGTATGTATGATATATATATATATATATATATATATATATATATATATACACACACACACACACACACACACACACACACACACACACACACACACACACACCGGCATTATCATCAATTAATATTTGTTTCCAATGTAAGTCTGTTTTATATATATATGTGCATGTATGTGTGAAATAATACAGGTTTGTGTCTGGATAGATCATAGGTTAAATGAGCACTCAAGTCAAGTGTTAGGTAGGGTGTTTGTATGTACACACACACATGCACGTGCACACACACAGACTGAATTATTCTGTATACACTTTAGGTGCAAGAAGGTAACACAGTAGATATGTACAACATAAATTATTAATGATAATAATCATGTGACTGAAATGTTTGCTCATAACTATGTGGTTCCAGTTTCAATACTACAGGTAAGCACTTTGGACAAGTGTCTTCTGCCAATGTTTCAGGTTGATCAATAACCTTGTAAATGGAATTTGGTAAACAGAAACTGGAATTTTGTCATATGCATGGGCGTGTGGAGTATATCAATGAAAGACATAAGTATTACCAAAAAAGAAAAAAAATGAAAAAGACCACAGCAAGAAAGAAAAAAAAAACCCTGAAACAGCAATTTTCTTCAAGCGATGTCTCCTGTGATATTTCTTCTATATTGAATTGTTGAGATATAATCTTGTCACACTCAGTATTAGAAATGACCTGACCTGAATGGAAAGCTTGTCACTAACCATGCTACAGTTTACCAATTGTGATATAATGTTAAAAAATAAAAAGTTATTTACCATTAGCTTCCAGTAGTTATGACTTACAGAATATAAATATGATCATTCGAAAACAAATGATGATTTCTATGATTGGCATGAGTTTACATAGATTTATACTGGAGAGCCACAGTCAATTGAAATTACCTCAGTACTTTTCTGGCATTTATTAATATTGGAAAGGGGAAAAATACATCTAGGTAGATTTTGAATTCAGAATGTAAGTAATAAAATGATGATGATGATGACTATCTTTTTCTTTTTATTATCATGTGAGCAACAGATAAAGGGACATTATAGGAGCAAGTTTAAAAAAGTGGGTTTACAAGGAAATCAAATGAATAAAACAACAAACATTTTTTTAAATGGTATTTGTTGTATACAAATGTGTGATAAGGTCTCCAGAGAGGAAGATCTCCCTGATACGATTATGCCCAATCAATGCACACTACTGTTCCTGGATTATTATAACTAGCAAAGGTAAGTGCTGTCTCCAGCTTATATCTTCTGACATAGCTGTGCATGCTGAGTGTAGGCTTGCCTATTCAGTTAAGCTCTGGTTATCATTCTCAGATCTCAACAAATTTACTGGAGGGAAGCACCAATCTCCATTTTCATCTTCCTCTCCAGCTGGGATTTGAAAAACTTATTTAGAGCTTGGTGAATGTGTACTAACCGCTGTATGTCTTTGCAACAAAATTGCTTGGATAGTAGTAACACTGTAGAGCCATGTGGCTTGGTGGTTGGGGTGTTGCACTCACCATTGTAAGATTGTGGTTTCAATTCTTGGACTGGGTGATGTATTATATTCTTGAGCAAAACATTTTATTTCATACTGCTTCAGTCCACTCAGCTAGAAAAAATGCGTGATTCTGCAACAGACTGGTGTCCCATCCAGGGTGGTGACTATATACACCATAGAATCCAGAAAGCTGACTGTTGATCCCCCACCACTTTTTTTTTTTTGAGTAGTAATATTAGTTTATGTCCTGCAGTTTGATGGTTTGATGTATGAATGATCAGTGAATACAGTCAGTACCTTACTTGAAAACAAGAAATGGTTGGTATTAGGAAGGGCAACCAGCTGAAGAAACCATGACAAAGCTGATACCAGAGTACAATGCAGCCTTCGGATTCTGCCAAACTGTTTAGCCTGTGCCAGCATGGAACATGGATTTTAAATCAAGGTGGTGATGATGATGATGGTGACGATGATGAAGATGATATTATTATTAAACTAACACTTGACCACTTAGTAGAGTTTATCACAAATGCCATTTACAAGCACACACACACACGTTTGTGTGTATGTATGTATGTATGTATGTATGTATGTATGTATGTGTGTGTATATATATATATATATATATATATATATATATATATATATATATATATATATATATATATATATATATATGTATATATATTATACAGATGTTTGTATAATATGCTTGATATGTTCCTATTCATAGTTGAATTTGATTTGCATAAGTAGCTGGATAATAGCTTAACAAATAAAGAAGTATTTTTAATTTATTCAAAAAAAATTAAAATTGATTTTTATACATGGGAGAATATATGATAATATTAAATGCATATTAATCATAATATTGATTTGATTATATATTAAATTTATTCTGAGCAACATGTAGTAAATATTAAATATCTGAAAGATTCGGGAAATTTCTTGGCTATGAAAATGATTTTCAAAGTTTATGCATTACACATATCAGTTAATTTCATTGTTAAATAATTAATGCTAAATATGCAAGTTATTTTCGTATGCATATATATAAATATGTATATGTTTGTGAGCATCTACTAATATATAATCAAACATTCAAACCCATTTCTATATTTGAATATATATCAATATACAAGTGTGTGTGTGTGTGTGAATCAATACCACTTAAATTCATTGATTAAACATACTGTATTCATCTTCATATAAAGCTTGTGATATTTTTCTTTACACTAATGATAATGATGATTAGCATTCTCATCATCATTTTTATGTCCACTTTTTCCATGCTAGCATGGGTTGGATGAAACTTCTTGAGACAGTATTGTGTGGTTAGATGCACTGCCCAACATCAATCTTTACTTATTTTCACTGGTCTTTTGTATATGAAACCACCAAAATTTAGGACACAAAAAAATGTTACTATCACCCAAGAAATTTTATTGCAAAGATATGCTAAGATAAGCACACACACATGAATGTACCAACCACCTAAGGCTCTTTTACCCACAAGAGAAGCTACAGGAGGAAAGCCTACACTTCTTATTTCTTTTTTTTAATTTCTTTATTTCCCACAAGGGGCTAAACATAGACGGAACAAACAAGGACAGACAAAGGGATTAAGTCGATTACATCGACCCCAGTGCAACTGGTACTTAATTTATCGACCCCGAAAGGATGAAAGGCAAAGTCGACCTCGGCGGAATTTGAACTCAGAACATAGCAGCAGACGAAATACCGCTAAGCATTTCGCCCGGCGTGCTAACGTTTCTGCCAGCCTACACTTCTGCCAACCCTACAACCTTGACAACAACAACAGAAATAACAAAACTAACAATAGCAGAACAAAAATAGCTGTAAAGACCAATAGCACAACTCATAAGAGCATTTTTTCACAATCACCACAATGAAAAAACCCTTCCACTACCACCTTACCTCAACTATTCCACCAAAATACAAACTCACACACATCTATCTGCTGCAGATTTCTCTGATTCCAAGACCTCAACATGTGACCGAATTTCAATAAACTGATGTCAGACACCATGGGGGGTGGGGGGTGAAGCGATCAGCACCATTCTAAGGGAATATGGGTAGTGAAAGGAGCAAACATTAACTCAAATTAATAGGCTTATTGCTTGGCACCTGGAGAACTAAATAGATGCCATCAGCCGGTATTGTACGGTACGGGATTGACTATTTAAGTTACTTGGGGTTTGATTTAGACTGGACCTCTAAGTGGATAGGAACAGAGATGAAATTATAAGCAGAGTGGCCAATACCACTCAAAAACAAAGAGGAAGAAAATTGGGTGAGTACCCTTACATGACAGAAAAGAAAGTGGCCAGCAAGCCTCTACAGAGAATAGAACCCTGTACCTCTCAAATTCTAGCTACAATTTACCCGATTTTCTAAGCTGTCTTCACAGCTATCCTGCAATTGAGAATTCCTTTATTTTCTGCAGAATGAATATATATATGCACACGCATATACGTAGATAGTTAGATACACACACACACACACACACACACACACAGATAGATATGAAACTAACTCTTGACCACTGAGTACCACTTGCCACAAACATAAATGAACCTTACTGAGTCTATATTGATATGCAAAAATGAATATATTTTCTTACAAACATTCAAAGCAATGAACGACTAGGATCCAAAAAAATGATTTGTGGTTGTTAGTATCAAAATTAATTGATTAATGGTTCATTAATTTTTTTTTTTAATGCTAGTAAAGGTTGGAAAGTCTTAAGTAAATTGTTTACTAACTGAACACAACCATTAGAAAGGAAATGAATGCTAAAAGAAATTATTTAATGCAAAAATCTATTTATTTTAAGAAATTTTTTAAAAGTTTTATTTCATTAGCTTTTAATTTCAATTATTCATTTCTAAAATTTCAATTGCTGTTGAGATAATCCTCAGGAATAATGTTAAAAGAATTTACCATTGTTGTAAAGAAATCTTTAGACTTTAACATTTATTTTATTCTATACTGTGTTGAATTGGTGCAGGTGTGGCTGTGTGAGTAAGAAGCTTGCTTCCCAACCATGTAGTCTTGGGTTCAGCCCTGCTGTGCAGCACCTTGAACAAGTATCATCTACTGTAGCCCTGGGCTGATCAAAACCTTGGGAGTGAATATGGGAAATGGAAACTGAAAGAACCCCACCATGTGTGCGTATGCATGCACACGTCTGTGTGTATGCATATGTATGCGTGTATCTTTGTGTTATGTCTCTTCCCAACCATTGCTTGCTTGACAATTGGTATTAGTTTGTTTACATTTCTGTACTTTAGTAGTTTGGCAAAAGAGACAGATAGAATAAATGCCAGACTTTAAAAATAAGTACAGGTTGGTGATTTGTTTAACTAAATCCTTCAAGGTAGTGCCCCACCATGAATGAGACAAGTCCCAGATGCATTTCTAGCTCTTTAGCCATTATCACTGATAACAGCTAAAGAGCTAGAAACACTGTATCTGGGAATCTGACAGGGGGCAGCACTGGGAAGATATCGTGATTTCATATCTTTTACCATAAGGGAGAATTTTTCTTCCATGGTGTATGTGTGTTATTGTTTCCTTGTTTTGACATCTTGTGATAGTTGTAAATGAATGTTACCATCATACAAGTCACGTCCTTCATTTCCAATATTCTGTGAAAACATGTCTAGTTATGGAAAATATCAAAGAATATACCTTTCTTGGAATCAGGTGAGAGTTGGCAAAAGAAGGGCATCTGACTGTAGAAAATTTGCCTCAACAAATTACATCTAACCCAAGCAAGCATGAAAAAGTGGTCATTAAATTGAGAAGGATAATTTGGCCATAATTAGAAAATAAGTAATAATCTATCATAGATGACTAATTTAGCTGTGATAGGGAAATTAAATTTCTTACATTTAAGATAAATAAAGGTAGCTAATATAGAAAAGATTAAAAAAAACAAAAAAGAGACCATATGCTTGAAAACTTTAACAAATAAACAATTTTTAAAGCTAAAACCAGATAACTTTGTTAACAAAATACTTTTATTTAAGTGTGAAAAATAACTATTTAATGATTGATTATTAATGATAGTGTGGCTATGTGGTTAAGAAACCTGTACCAAAGCCTTGGGCTGACCAAAATCTTGTGAGTGGATTTAGTAGATGGAAACTGAAAGTATATGTATAAATATGTGTGTGTGAGTGTGTGTATAGCTTGACATCACATGATGGTTGTAAAGGAACACCACCATCATAGAAGTAATATTGTTTGCCTCCAATCTTCTAAGAAAAACATGCCTGGCCATGGGGAAATATCACCTTACTTGGAAACAGGTGAGAGTTGTGATAGGAAAGGCATCTGCTCCTAGAAAATCTGCCTCAATAAATTGCATCTGACCTATGCAAGCATGGAAAAATAGATGTTTAATAACAATGATGATAATAATAAGATACAAATGTTTTGTCTTTTTACATTTAGTTTTTGTTTTCCTACACAACAACTGTATTTTCAAAATGTTCAAATTAAATAATAAAGAAAATATAATAGCAAATATTTTGTCTGTAAGCACGAAACAAGTTTGCAAACAGATATCATCATCATCAAAGCGGTGTCCTTTGTTTACAATTTTCCATGATAATATGTCTGGCCAGTGGGAATATATTACATTACTGAGAAACAAGTAAGAGATGGTGACAGGAAAACCATAGAAAATTTACCTTAATGAATTCCATTGGAGCCATGTAAGCATGGAAAAGTGGATGTTAAAAGGAAGATGATGATGATGTTGATGATAACAGGCTAGACTATATTGAATAGATGTCAAACACACACACTCAGGTCAGCTACTCTGTTCATTTAGTCAAGCTTTAATACTTTTCTGTTGTAGTGATCCATCAGTGAATCACAAGAAAGGTTCAAAGATATTCTCTGTTGTTGATATGAAGTAGATATTAAGCTGTCAAGTTTCCAAGTCAATAAGTCAGCTACTGCTAAAACTGCAAGCAAGCCATCTACTAGAATTTATACGCAAGTTGGTAACAGGAATACAATATTACAAGGTGGCTCAGAAATCTAGGTCATTTTATAGATGGATTAGATGTTGAACAAATAAAAAAAAAATGGGGAAAAAAGGTGATTGAAAAGCACTAATTACAAATAGCTAAAAGGATGCTGGAATCCAAATATTTGAAAAATGTTTATAATTAATTTAAGTGTTTCACTAGGTCAGTAGATAATATTGTAATAAAAATATTAGTAATAGTATCTACAACAATTATGATTATTATATTTATTGCTGTTTTTTTATTATTTTTATCAGTATAATTATCATCATCATCATCACAAATTTGGTAAATATGTTAAAAGGTGCAGTGATTGAGAAGTTTGCTTCCCAACCACATGGTTTTAGGTTCAGCACCACTTCATAGCACCTTGGGCAAGTGCCTTCTGCTACTGCCCTGGGCTGACCAATATCTTGCAAGTGGATATGGAAAATGGAAGACGCTTGTCATGTGTGAGTGTGTGTCTCCTTGTTTTGACATCACATGATAGATGTAAATGATGGTCACTCTCATACAAATGGTGTCTTTTGTTACCAATTTTGTGTGAAAACATGTCTGGCCAGTGTGAAATATTACATTACTTGGAAATAGCTGAGAGCTATCAACAGGAAGGGCATCTGACTGTAGAAAATTAACCTCACTGAATTCCATGCAACTCATGCAAGCATGGAAAAGTGGATGTTAAAATGATGATGATTATGATGACACCAACAATGGTGATAATGATGACGACTAAGCTAAGTGCCTTACAATATTTAGTTATGTCCTTTTATATTTTGAGTTCAAATATTGTTTGGATTGATTTTACTTTTTATTCTCATGGAAATCATAAAATAAACACCAGTTATGTACTAGATTTGAGGCAATTGACAATAGCACCCTCCTATAAATTTTCTTTTTGGTGGGAAAGGGGAGAAGGAGGAAACATCCAATGCAAGAACATATTGTTACCCTCTTCACTGTAATCCTCATCATCATGATAACAGACAAAGAGTAATGAAAACCCCTAGAAGGAACTGTTACCAACAAATGTATTTTGCAACATAAGATGGTTTTGAAATTAAATCAACAGCAATGTATTTTGCAAAACCATGATTGTTACTCAAAGAAATCATTTACCAGTTCCCTTTTGTTAAGATATCCATACATTAGAATATATTTTCTCTTCATGTTGAACATACTTCTTTCACTGATTATCTATAGATTACAGAAGCCTTTTCAATTGTTTAGAATTGCCATCATATGAATTGAAAAATTCGTCTTTCAACATGATTTTCTCATCTCACACTTAACAGGAATATGAGAAATGAAATAGCATCTACATTATATTGAGATTGCCTACCCAGCCTATCAATATGATGAAAGATGTTTTATCATTGTTGTTTAATAAACAACAATGGTAAATCATATCAAAAAAGGCTAACTTAGTTTTTCAAGGTTAAACAAAAATATCTTGAGTCAGTTCTGAATAAACAAACCATAAGCAAATGCATAGGAGCAAGCCTTTGCTTTCTACAGATATAAAATATCTTATATGCCAATTTTTGGATGAACAGCACTGTTCAATCAGTCATTAGAAATAGCCATCATGTTTTTATTGCAAGCATTTAAGACACTATTTCCATTATAAAGATGGTAAGGGAGTTTGTTGATGGAAGATTTCAATACTGTATTGCTGGTTTGGGCATTTGTGCAGAAGATCCCTTTTCGGCATTATTTCTTCACTTACTTCTGACAAAATCAAACATTTATAAATTTTTTGCAAGTTTCAGACAGCGGCTATGCTGGAGTACTTCAAAGATTTAGTCACTCATATAGACTCCATATCTTTGTTTAGTGTTTATTTTATTGATCATGTAGGATACAACAGTTAAGTTGACCATGGCATAACTCAAACAAAACTAAACACCACAGTGTACTTATACTCAACATATCAGTTTTCTTTGACTTCCCAACACCACTATACATTTATATATATGCACATATGATGCTCTTTCACACAGCTTCTGACTGTACCAAATTTCCCTCACAGTATTTTAGTTGAATCGAGGTAATGGTAAAAGAAACTTGTACAAAGTCCCATACAGAAAGATTAAACCTCAAATGATTGAGAAAAAAACTTCTTAACCACACAGCCATATCTACACCTACATAGCTACTTGAGTTATGAAAACTTTCTTTACAGTCATATAACAGAGTTTGCTATGGTTATGTCTTGAAGAAAAGAAAAACAGTGCTTTGTTTATTAATTTATTAGTACACTGATGCTACAGAAAGAATGGTTATTTATAAAAAATTTTTTAATTTTCTTAATTTTTGGACAATGTAATTTGTGCTTCTTTTCATCACCATGGGAAAATGTTAAACTAATAGAGTAAAGATGCAATGCAGTAATTTTTAATTTATTTTTAATTATATCAACTACTTCATTACTCCATTATTAAAAGAACTTAAATCATTAAAAATTTGATGAAAGCATATTTTCCTAAAAGTTGTCTTATAATGTTTAGAGACAAAAAAAACTTATTCTTCGTCAATAGACTAAACTCTTTCTGAATTACCAAATATGCTTACATAGATCACTGTGAACAGAGACAAATAAAAATATATTTGATTTTCCACAAAGAAATATTGTCTTAGATTGCTGTTCTTCATTTGTTGGGTCATTTTGATTACTTGAGTTATTTAGAAACAATGAGCAAATGTGCATCTAGTTAATCTAGTTCACTTATAAATACTTTTGTAATTTGTAGAATGCATACCGATATAGCATCTATACAATAATTACCTTAACAGAGTAGCAATTATTTGAAGAACAAAGATATATAATTGTATGTATGTATATGTGTGTGTATGTGTGTGTGTGTGTGTGTATGTGTGTGTGTGTATGTATGTATGTATGTACGTATGGACAGCCGGATGGATGGATGGATAGATATGTACTGGTTTCTATTCATTTCCTATACATTTTAAATTGAAAAAAAAACTGTAATCTAAGGGATTTTCTAAAGAAGTCAGCATAAAATAAAATTAACTATATAATAATAATAGAATACAGATGAGACTGGAAAAGAAATATGAGGAAACAAAGGAAATAAAGAAAGAGAAAAAGTGTACATGAACAAGAAAAATATTTTTAAAAAAAACTTTCACTAAATTGCATTGATAGAGTTTGATAAAAATTATTTTTTGTTTTATAGTGTGGAAAACAGAAATCTACAAAATTGAAATACTAAAGACTTTGTAAAATAAAAATTTATTGTATTGGCACAAGGCCACAATTCTTAAGGGAGAAAAAGTAACAGTGTAGTACAATCAACTATCACTCATCAGTGAACATGGCTTGGTAACATGTACCATACTTCCATGAATTCTTTTAAATGCTTCTGTTGTCATGAGAAGACATAGACATCACTTTAGTTTTCTTTATCCTTAACACAATGGTATGTTCAAGATATCACACTTGGAGATCATCATCATCATCATCATCATCGTTTAACGTCCGCTTTCCATGCTAGCATGGGTTGGACGATTTGACTGAGGACTGGTGAAACCGGATGGCAACACCAGGCTCCAGTCTGATTTGGCAGAGTTTCTACAGCTGGATGCCCTTCCTAACGCCAACCACTCAGAGAGTGTAGTGGGTGCTTTTACGTGTCACCCGCACGAAAACGGCCACGCTCGAAATGGTGTCTTTTATGTGCCACCCGCACAA
>NC_068985.1:21990244-21992232 GCF_001194135.2 Octopus bimaculoides
AAGCCAGTCCAGGGGCACTGGCAACGATCTCGCTCGAAAATCCTACAGGAGCCAGTCAGGCGGTACTGGCAACGGCCACGCTCAAAATGGTGCATCTCATGTGCCACCCGCACAAGAACCAGTCCAGGGGCACTGGCAACGATCTTACTTGGCTTGCCGGGTCTTCTCACGCACAGCCCATTTCCAAAGGTCTCGGTCCGTAGTCATCGCCTCGGTGAGGCCCAATGTCATCGCCTCGGTGAGGCCCAATGTAGTCATCGCCTCGGTGAGGCCCAATGTGGAGATATATATATATATATATATATATATATATACTAGCACCTAGTTGGAGCATATTGCAGCTGAGTATGGTAGAAAAATGAGAAATGAAGTACCTGGTTCTAGAATACAATGCACTACTTGGTCTAGGAACTGAACCAACAACCTTATGATTATGAACTGGAACTCATAACCACTGCACCACATGCCTTCACAAGGAAAGGTAACAGATTGAATCACTCAGATAATATGACAGGGTTTTTCATTTTTATACACGCGTGCACACATATACATATATAGAATGGCCTTCTTTCAGTTTCCATCCACCAAATCTATTTGCAAAGCTTTGGTAGGCCTGAGGTAATAGTAAAAAACACTTGTTCAAGGTGCTGTACAGTGAGATTGAACACAAAACCATGCAGTTAGGAAGTGAACTTCTTAACAACAAAGCCATACCTGTGTGTACATACATACCTACATACATACATACAAGCATGCATGCATACAAGCATGCATGCATATATATATATATATATATATATATATATATATATATATATATATATATATGTATAGTTTACAATCAGTATTTATGTATGTATGTATGTATCTATCTATCTATCTATCTATCTATCTATCTATCTATCTATCTATCTATCTATCTATCTATATGTGTATATATATATATATGGTTAGATTGTTTAGGTAACAAAAGATATCAACAACTTCTATGGAGCCTTCTAAGCTTTGGAAAGAATTATTTTATTGGTGCTATGACTGCTAGCTATTCCTGTACATCTGACACATACAAAGTCTTTATTCACTTTCAGCTTGCTTGTGATCCCATACACTTATTGTGCACGTATAGTTCACACCGGAGTTTTTACCTATTTCTTTACTGCATAATGAACACAACTTTTTTTTTTCATACATGTATGTATATTTGGGATGGCAGCTTAGGCAATACTGTCGACTTTGAAAGGATGAAAGGGAGAGTTGACTACATTGAGATTTGAACATAGAACATAAAGAGCTAGAAAAAAAAATACCGCAAGGCATTTTTTTTCTGACACTCCAGCAATTCTGCCAATCGACTTCTCATGATGATGATGATGATGATGATCTAGACATGTCTTTCTCTTCCATTACAGGTGTGGTAGCTAGGACTTGCAGTAGTAATAGGGGTTATTGAGAAGATTTTCTACAGACTTGTCACTAACAACAATTTAAAGCTGCATTCCACTTTGAACAACAATGAATAAGGAATAATAATTAGCTAGGAATTTCATGAATTCCACCTTACAAAATCTCTCTCTAATGGAAGCATAGGAAGAGTGGAGGGGAGGGGGTATGTTGTATTATTATTTTAAATATAGAAAACATTGGAAAAGAGCTGTGGGGTGGGGGGTCGAGATGTGAGTGGAGAGAAAGTTTTCAACCACTGTTATCAGTCAGTCTCTGTTATTTGTTAGGTGCCTGCTATTTAAAGCAAACAAACAACAAAACATAATTCCATAACAATCATGGCTTACAGTGAGTCATAGATATAGTAAATAAATAAATAAATAAATAATTTGTGTCTGGTTTAGAAATTCTGGACAACTGAGCAAGAGCATGTACAGTGTACGCATAATTGGAAAATTCTACATAATCAAGATTTTCCCACAAAAAAAAAAGGACACACACTATATATATATATATATATATATATATATATATATATATATATA
>NC_068985.1:21992550-22007905 GCF_001194135.2 Octopus bimaculoides
AGAGAGTGATGAATTAGTGATGAATTAGTCCATTTTGACAATTTCATCTGGACTTCAATATTCTTATAACAAATATCCAACATTTTTCTGGGATTCCAAGCAACAAGCAAAATAATCAACAGTATATTGATGGTTTCATGTTCCTCTTCAAGACCTTATGTGACAGTCATTTCAATGGTACCAGCCTACTAGCACTCTTATATGCAAGTGAGATGTGGATTACGATATGGAACAAAGAATATCAATTGTCTATGGCATAAAAGGCCATGGAAAGATCCATACTAGGAATATCATTGTGAGAGCATATCTGAAATGAGGTCATTCGTGAATGGAGCAGAATAAATGATGTGATCACAGAGTATTGAAAGTACAAGTTCTGCTGGGCAGGGCATATCACTGGGTCCACAGATAACAAATGGACCTATGTAGTTGCTGAGTGTTGTCCAAGAAATCAGAAAAGGCCATTCAGAAGGCCCCCATAAGAATGAGAAAATGATTTAGCCAAACGATTTGAACTAAGATGAAAATAAAGTGCATAATCAAGAAGGAATTGGTGCATTGTAACCAGTGGTGTATAACATCTGATAGTCTGACCAATACAAGTGATACAAGTGATATTGATGCATACACTGTTATCTTCTGTCTCACAAGGGAAATCTTATAATATTCACCATACTGTATGGGTTTAGCTTTTTAATACTAACTGGTCATAGATAAAGAAACTAAAAGTTACCATGAGACAAACATTTTATGGATAAGGTTCATTATGATTAAAAATTAAGAAAAAAATATCAGGTGTTTAAATGCTCAAAATATTTTATGTTAAGCTTTCTTGCTCACACACACACACACATCTGTAAACAGGTATGTACAATATTCATTATCCGTTTAGAAACCTATTATGTTAACTTCCCAATAAAAAAATCTATTGTAAATATTTCAACAATTTAATAGAAACCTAAATCTAACAGAACATGTAATTAGCATCAGTCCCTGCTTTCTTTCTTTCTTTCTTTCTTTCTTTCTTTCTTTCTTTCTTTCTTTCTTTCCTTGTTTCTTTAAATGACTTAATTAGAGAAGAAAAGGTAACACTTGTTGACCTTTTGAAAGCCTCTGAGATGGGCAGGAGTATGTGAAGAAGTTATTCTCAGGTTGGAGATCTGACCTGAGTATGAAACAAAGGACCAGAAGGTGGAATTAAACTGAAGGATGGATTAAGCCTACCGTCCAGGAACAGGAATCAGTGGACTTCCAACACTTTCTGTCTATTAATTTTCCCTCACTAGACTTCACTCAACCTAAAGCTATGGAAGAAGATTCTTGACCAAGATGTTGTACAGTGGAATCGAACCTGCGACATATAGTTGTGAAACAAACTTCTTAACCACATGACCATGCCTGCAAGAATTAAATATCTAATACGACTATTAAGTATACAGTATTTTTTTTTTTTTTAAATTGACAGTCATTAAAACTTCTTATAAAACTGTAAGAGCCAATTATTTCTGAGAAATAAAACTTACAAACTAACTCAAAATAATGTTGCACAGATACATATTATCAGTAATAAATTTTGGAGTTTCTAACTCAAATTTAAAGTTTATTTTTGTCTGGATTAGACTAAAACATCTCCAGGGAAATCTCTTTGAAAATGAAATAGTTGAAATATTTACAACAGACTGATTTGTTGGTAGGTTTACATTATACAAATATAGGAAATCTAATTTTATTTTTTTATTGTTTTGTTACTATGACATTAAAGCTAAATTATAAGAAATCTTTTAAAATGAGATAGCTGAGGAATTGTCAAGATAGTATTTGTTAGTTGTCAACTTGTTTTCTTCAATTAACCATTCTGTATCCTTTAAAATAGAAACCCACCAAGAGTAGGCAATACTTCCAGATAAATAAATAAGCAGGAAAGATAAGAAAATAAGGACTTACCAAACAAATTTTCAAAATATCACTTACCTAAAATAAGAGAAATAAAGAAACAAATTAGAAGAGTAATTTATTTTTCAGACAGGATTAGATGTAGTGTGGAATTTTTTTAATGAAAAAATTTAATTAAAGTTTTAGAGGAACAAATTAGTAGATGACATGATTAGATAGTAAATATAAAATAGCTTAGAAGACAGAAACATGGCTACAACATCCATAACAAGAGGAATTCTGAAACAAAAATATTTCACTATTTAATCAGTGGAAAAGACAGACAAAGATCATCTGCTTTGTTAAATTAGTTTCCTTTAAAATAATAATGATAATAATGATAATAATAATAATAATAATAAATAGTGAATGTCAACCCATTGCAATTAAACATGTAATAATGATAATCCTTTCTACTATTGGCATAAGGCCTGAAATTATGGGGGAGGGGGTAGTCAATTACGTTGATCCCAGTACTCAACTGATACTAAATTTATTGACCTTGAAAGAGCGAAAAGCAAAGTTGACCTCAGCAGAATTTGAACTCAGAACATAAAAAACAGAAGAAATGCCGCTAAGCATTTCCCCTGGCATGCTAATGATTCTGCCAGCTTGCTGCCTTTTATGGTTTCAAATTTTGGCAAAAGACCAACATGTTTGGGGGAGGGGCTTAGTCAATTACATCGACCCCAGTGCGCAACTGGTACTTATTTTACTGACCCCAAAAAGATGAAAGGCAAAGTTAACTTCAGCAGAATTTGAACTCAGAATGTAAGGATAGCATTTTGCTCGGCATGCTAACAATTTTGTCAGCTCATTAATAATCCTTTTTAAGATAGGCAGAGAGGAGGCTAGTCAATTATATTTACCCCAGGGTTCAACTGGTACTTATTACACTGACACTGAACGGATGAAAATGGAACATAAAGAGCTGGAAGAAATGCAGTTAAGCATTTTGTTCAAAGCTTATTGTGTACAGTACTCAGGTACATTACATTTTGTGAGAAAAAGGTTAAAAGAGGGTACAAAATGCAGCAATATGTAAAGAAAGAAGGCACTGATAGCCGAAACTGCAAGCATATGTTATAGAATATATATGCTACTTCCAGCAACCCCTTTGAAGAGAACTTTGATAATTAAAACTGTTTATTACAACAGAGGCTAAAGCACAAAAGAACAGTGTAGAGCATGCTAAGGTACATCAAGAGTAGTGTTGGTGAATTTCAGGAAGCTTGGAATTTTTGATGAATAAAGTGTCCTGAGAACTAGCAATTGACATGAGTGGTTCATTCCTTACGGCAACAGTTCTGAGCACAAGAAAAGGTTTTTGGAAGTCAGCGTGGCTGTTGCCAGTACCATCTGACTGGCCTTTGTGCCGGTGGCACGTAAAAGTACCCACTACACTCTCGGAGTGGTTGGCATTAGGAAGGGCATCCAGCTGTAGAAACTCTGCCAAACCAGATTGGAGCCTGGTGTAGCTATCTGGTTCACCAGTCCTCAGTCAAATCGTCCAACCCATGCTAGCATGGAAAGCGGACGTTAAACGATGATGATGATGATGATGATAGATAGGTACAGTACTGCTTTTTGATTTTATAAGCAGCTTGAGCTTATAGTATCAATACTTTACATGCAACTTCTTATAAACTTGATTCTTTTTTTCCAGCTTGTATTCCTGGAGTCAAGATTTATGAAAGGCAAAAAATCAAAAAGTTTATTGGTCAAGTACACTTCCAATAAATATTCTGCAAACAGTTTCCAAGACAATCTATTGAAATCAATAAAGATTAGTTGATTATGACTGGAAAATTATCAACCTGATAATTAAAGAAAAAAAAAGACTATTTTTAATAACGGTATTTTCAAATCAACCTTTAAATGTTCATTCTAACTGCATCCCAGGTTTTCATAGTTGGCTTACCAGGCTGTACTCTCTTCCAGAATATATCATCTAATCATATTACAAGTCCATACCAACCACCATGGCCAATATTTTCGATACCCAGTTATTTTCTCAACTCATTTTCACTGAAACTTTCACTCAAGCTGTCATTATATATATATCTAGCAGACTCTGCACAAATCATTCCAACTCCAATTTTAGGAGACTTTCTGAAATTGTAACCTATTTCCATTACTAATTATATATTCTACTTTAATCTGGAGAGAGAATCCCTAGATGCTATTAGAGGCTGTAATTTTCTAAATTTCTAGCCAACATGAAACCTAGATATTAAGCTATAACTTGCTATCACTGGAACAAATTGTGCCATTTAGGTTATAGAATATATACGCTACTTCCAGCAATCTCTTTGAAGAGAACTTTGATAATTAAAACCATTTATTACATAAACTAAATTAAATAAATATATAGAATGGTGAAATTGACAAGATGAATTTTCAAAATCTATTTATCTAAGAAAGATTTTTTTCAAAGTAGAAAACTATATTAATGATATGCCTTGCCTTCAACTTGTTGATGGAGTAGCAAGGATATTGTCATGATGTATGACATTCTTAGATATTTTTTCTTTGAATTCAAAAAGCCCATTCCCCTCCAGGTCTGACTACAGCTGATTTCTTCCAGAAGAGAAGAAGAAAAGAACCAACCCCAGTACATGACTGGTACTTTATATATCAACTCTGAAAGGATGAAAGGCAAAGTTGACCTCGGTGGAATTTGAACTCAGAGCACAGGAGCCAGAATGATAACCACAAAACAAGCTACCCAGAGGTGTAATGACTGTCTATCAGCCACCATATCAATATACATGTGTGTGTGTGTAGCACCCACTACACTTTCAGAGTGGTTGGCGTTAGGTAGGGCATCCAGATGTAGAAACTCTGCCAAATGAGACTGGAGCCTGGCATAGCCATCTGGTTTTCCAGTCCTCAGTCAAATCATCCAACCCATGCTAGCATGGAAAGCGGACGTTAAACAATGATGATGATAATGATGATGATATGTATATGTATATGTATATGTATATATATAAATATATATATATATATATATATATATGTAATATATGTATGTGTATTTTCTGCATTTATTTTTCTTTTTAAGATAGATGTCGCTACCTAAGAGAAATTTATGTCAATGTTTAACTTCTCAGAATAAAAAGAAATTTTACAATTATGAAATTCAAAGGAAAGTTCCTAGGTCATCTATAACCTAAGTTATAAAGACTGTTGCTACTCTCTCATTTTCTCTCTCTCTCTTTCTCTCTTGTCTTTCCTCTCTCTCTCTCCCTTGTCCTTCCTCTCTCTCTCTCTCTCTCCCTTGTCTTTCTTCTCTCTCTCTTTCTTTTTCTCTCTCCTTTTTAATTACTAATGCTTTAACCCAGAACATAAACACTTTAATAATAAATGAAGATATAACACTTTCCAGAGGTCAATCAAATAATAAAGAAACTCACTTTGGTGTTTTTAGAAATACTTTATAAACGGGTAAAAATAAAAAAATAAAAATTAAAAATGTAAACAGATTTCAAAATATCTCTTTAACAATGTTAGATAACAAAAACAAAAAGAAAACAAAAATGAAAAACAAAAAAAAAATCAACAGACGATATAGTTTGCTTTTTAGAAAACCACTTAATCGACAAATTACTTTAACAGTGCGTGTATGTAGAGGAGGAGATGCAGATGGAAGAAGGGAAATCATTTAACTAGTATAACTTGGTGAAATTATATCAAGGATGTGTTTCTATAACTTCTGAAACTGAAGACATACATACTAAAATCACTGATTGAAAAACTGACATAATTTTCATTAAAGTGAAGTTGAACTTGCTGCTTTAATTATTGCAACGTCGGAACTTGTAAGAGTCACAGTTGAAACTTAATAGATAAATGCACATCACATAATGTCTGAAGCAGTCAAAGGACACATGATAGTTGGTGGTGGTGATGTTGGTGATGGTGATGATAATGGCGGTGTAGGTGATGGTGATGGTGATGATAGTGGTGGTGTAGGTGATAGTAGTGGTGGTGAATATTAATGATATGAACACTGTATTAAGTTGTAAACAGAGCGTTCTTTTGATTAATTACATTAAAAAAAAAAATTTTTTCCCTTCTGAAAAGTTCATTCAATGTCTTCTAAGATTTGTGCAGGAAACAAATAAAAAAAAAAACAAAACAAAACAAGAAAAAAAGATTTATTTACAGAACCATCAATTCAAAGATAAAGAAAAGAAAAGAAAAAAGGAAGGTAGGGGAAAAGCATAAGCTGAAATGTTGAAATGTTTCATTTTCAGAGTTCATAAATCTAAATATGGATTGAAAATAAATGACTGGAACATCAGGAAATAAAAAGGTCATAATAAAATACACAATGTTGTAATTATTTAATGCTAAAACACTATAAATATTCACTAGTCTTTATAACTATTAATTGAAAAGAAGTTCGTTCTGAAATTGAAGTGATCTCTACTAAATGCAAAGTAATTTCATCATGTTTGCAGGAAAGAGGAAGGAGGAAGAGAAGGTGAGAGAGAAGGAGAGATGGGGAGAGGGATTGCATGTGTGCTTGTGATGGCATGAGCGTGTGCATGTGTGTGTACGAGGAGAGGGAGGAAGGGTAAGTCATTATAAAATAATGGCTAAGATTTTAATATAAAAGACATTATAAGCACTGATCATGGCCAAATAAAGTACAGGCCAGCCAACATGGCTTGAACTGCATATTTATCATATTCCAGGTAACTGTACCCACAATGTCTAACATAATCGAAGTTAAAATGTTAGCCATTTATTAATAATCACTCATATTCTTGGGAGTTAATTCTTGTTATAAATATTGAATGGCCATATGTGATACTTGTCTAAGAGAAAGAGTAGCAGAATAATAACCTATCGAAGTGACTGACAAATTATCTGCCAAACGAATGGGATATTTGAAGAGATAGAGGTGTTAGTTTACACCATAAACCATTTATAGCTAAATTTGACAGAAGAACGTGGTTAAGTGCTCTCTATAATCACAAACACAGTAGGCCTGGACATGATAGATATGAATTTTAAGTCCTGTTAAAGATCCAGATGTCCTTCACCAAATTAAGAACCACAACTCCAAAACGGAGTTATGTAGTTCTTAAAGGCCCATAGTAAAGAAACTGTAAAATCTAATACAAGTAAATGACTACAATAGGAAATTGGATATGTTCAAAGATGAGTCAACAGCCACCAACATATATACATATATACACTGTGTGTGTGTGTGTGTGTGTGTGTGTGTGTGTGAGTGTGTGCGCGCGCGTGCGCTCATGCAGGCACAATTTGGTTGAATGGTTAAGAAGTTCACTTTACAGCCATAAAGTATCGTGTTCGGTCCCACTGCATAGCATCTTGGGCAAATGTCAGCAGTTTCAGAAATGAAACCAACAGAATAAATATTAGACCTCAGACTAAGTCCTGGGGGGGTCAATCTGTTCGACTAAAACCCCTCAAGGCAGTACCCCAGGATCCAATGACTGAAACAAGTAAAAGATAGATCTCAAAATGACCAGAAAGCATGTAACAACAACAGGGATGAAAAATCACAGTCATATTTATACCTACTTACCATCTCTACTACTAATCTTGACAATAAATGGGAAGGAGTAGTTGCCATTAATCTATCACAAAAAATTCTGTTGGTAGCTAAATGCCCCCTCCCTCTCCTACTTACATCATGGATACAGTCTCATTCCCCACTGCCTCAGACTACAACTCTTAGCCTCACCCTCCACTTACATAGCAGAAGCAACCTTTATGCTCAGCTGGCTTACACCACAGTCATACACTCTCCTACATCACAAAGACAACCTTTATTCCTAGTGGTATTAGGCTACTGTTATGAGTCCCCTAGATATAATTTTGAGAGGTGCTTCTCAGCCATAGTGATGACAATCCATCTTGGACAATGGTTCTCAACCAGGATCTATATGGCCCTTAGGTGGAGGTCCTTTTAAGATTTTGTTGTTAAAATTTATGTACAATAAAAAGCTTATACATCTACAATACACAAATTATTTTAACTCTTTTACACAATTCCTAATACTATTCAATTATAAAACTACAGTAGACTATTATTGTATACGGTGAATGGCTATGGAGGTCCAATAGAGTAAAATAGGAATTAAAGGGGTCCATAGGCAAAATATGGATGAGAACCACTGAGGTAGGAAGCTGGACACTCTAGACCACTGGTCCTCAACTGGGGTCCATATAGTCCATCAATTGTTAAAATTGATGTGCAATAAATTGGTTATACTTCTACAATATAGAAAATATTCAAATTTTTTTCAATTCAATTCTTAATGATATTTAATTATAAAAATACAGTAGGATTAATTTTTAATATACAGTGAATGGCTATGGAAGTCCAATAGAATAAAATAGGTGCCAAAGAGGTTCATAAGCAAAATATGGTTGAGAAGCACTGATCTAGACAAATCCCAGAGTATAAGAAAAAGGTTCTTCCCTAACAACACACAGGGCACATGGACTCTGCAAGCCACAGTAAAGCTAACCCATCTAGGTGAGAAGTAACTTCAAAGAAAAACTGCTATAAGACAAAGATAACTATTTAGTCTTGTCACATACAACTGCTCTAAAGTTCTTAGCTTGATAAACCAATCCATGCTGTTAAATGGTTGGTGATAGGAAGGTACCCAGCCATGTATGCATCAACATTTAATGTCTGTTTTCCATGCTGGCATGGGTTGGATGGGTTGACAGGGACTGGTCAGGTCAAGAGCTGCACCAGGTCCCATTGCCTGCTGTGACATGGTTTTTATAGTTGGATACCCTTCCTAACACCAACCACTCTATAGAGTGTACTGGGTGCTTTTTATGTGGCACCAACACCCATGCTAATGCTTTTTTTATGTGGCATCTTGGTTCCAGGATCTCAATCATCCACAAAAAAAAAAAAAATGTGACATGTGCAACAACAAATGTTGGTGATTTCTTTGCTGCTGTGCTTGGTAGATGATAAAAGACTGTTGACAAGTTGTAAGACGTTGTGAGACACGCCAGCATTGAAAATTGAATGTTAAATGATGATGGTGATAATGGCGGTGGTGATGGCAGTAGTGATGGCGGTGGTGATGGCAGTAGTGATAGTGGTGGTGGTGGTGGTGGTGGTGGTGAGTTGCAGCACTTTTCAAATTTTCCGAAACCATGAACAGCTTTGGTAATAAAACACTCAAGCAGAAGAAACCTTTTTAATTGAAAAGTACATTTCATCCGTTTAATTTTGGTAAGACTTTTATATAGAGAACTTCATGAAATAAAATTCTTACTTTGACACATCAAAGACGTCTAGTGCTTGAACGGGAAAATGATTACTTCATGCCAGCAATGGAAAACTTGATAAAATATTTCGTAGGAGTAAGTGATTAACTCAGTTATAGCCACACTTCTCCAGCTTTTCTCTATACAGCAAGCAGCTTCTCAATCAGTCTGTTTTATTGATAAACTGTCAATGTGTGGCAACTGTACACAAGATTAGCTAAGGAAAATATTATCCCTTGGGGCGAGTATTTGACTTCAACTGCTTAATTTGTTGGCTTATTCAATCTCTCTTGAAAACTTTAATAAAACAGTGAGGGGTGGGGGAACACTACAGCTAAAGTACACATGGTTTATAAAGAGAAAAAAATATGTATAGTTATAACTAATGAAATATATAGACATAGAACTATTTGCATAAGATTAAAAAAGAGGAAAAAATATACCATATGAAAATAAAAGAAATAAAATGAAGCAAACAATGAAGTGGGAGATATTAATTCACTATTTGATGTCAAAAGGTGAACACTATATAGAATTGAAGCAAGCTGAATCTATATCCCAGTTCTGATTACTGGCCATAGTCATGTCTCTCTGCTTACTATTACACTAATGTTTTTGAAAAAGACATGAATGCCACAGAATCTTATTTTCCTTCTCCTCTAAAACTGAGGCTGCATATTTATGTAGGAAATCAATAACTGACGTCAAAGTTTGTGTAATGAAATAAGGCCATAAATTTGGAGGAGTTAGTCAATCAAATTGATCCCAGTACTTGACTGGTACTCTTTTTTTTTTATCAGTCTGGAGGAACACAGAGCAAATGTTGACTTTAGCGAAATTTGAACCTAAAACATAAATACCATAAATCACTCTAACACTCTAACAATTCTGCCAATTCACCACCCTGTACAGTAATATAATTAAAAAAGCACTGGGTCATCTGGCAGTTTATAACCCTTTAGTATCAGTTTATAACCCTTTAGTATAACCCTTTAGTATTACTCTGTCAAATGTAATGCTTATATATTCACATCATTTTAAATTAGTCATGCAATATTTCATAGCTTTGAGATTTCGATGATGTGATTGTTTATTTTAAAAATGACAATGTAGGGTAGGTGTGAAAGGCCAGATCTGACTGGTTTGAAGCTAAAACAGGTAAACTATTTTGGCTGGTTATGACTGGTTTAAATGCTAAAGGGTTAAACTATTTAAAGTCAGTTTTCATATATTCTATGTTCTATAGAGCAGGCATAGCTGTGTTGTTCAGAAATGTATTTTACAGTCATATGGATTCAGGTTCAATCCTACTATGAAACACCTTGAGAAAAGTGTCTTCCACCATAGCTACAGGTAAACCAAAACCATTTATCCTCCTATCCATCTTCATAACCCACTACTTCCATGAGAGTCATGGGACAGAGTTCTCAGATGTGCCCTCTAAAGGGTCCTAATAGAACTATCAACAATTATTTTGGATGCCCCTCCATCCAAGCCCAAGCAAGACTAATAGAAGCAATGGATGTTATCTAACCAAATTTCTTGTGGTCTACCCCTAGGTCAGCTGCCAGTTGACCTTGCCTGATAAATAAATCTGTCCCCTGACTTTTTCCTCAAACATTCTCACCACATGTCTGTAATATCAAACTGCACGAGAGAAATTTTGTAGACAGAGACTGTGTAAGTGTCCGTTGAGGTGTTCTTTCCAGCTCTTTTTGTATACTGAATCTGTTGTTCAGTTTAATGCCTGCCTCCACCTGGCTTTTAGGTGCCTTTAGCAGAGTCTACTCTGTTGCAAGTATTTGGGCTAGATCTCTAGTGAGGATTCTGTCATAGTCTCCAGCATTTGAGAGAGGCTATGAAAAAAAATCAAGGGTGTCACTTAGATGTTCTCTCCTGACTTAAGAAAAAAACCTCTCTTTAAAGTAAAGTCAAATTGTTCAACTTACAAACTGAAAGTAATTATTAACAGAAAATATGTTACACACAACAGAAGTAGTATTAGATTAAAATGGTCTGGGCAGCTAATTTCAACACCAATGATTGTTCAGTCTCTGTTTTCTTATATCAGAGGCAATAGATTTTGTCCTAGTAAGCAGTTGGCAGTGAGTACATGCTACTGACAAAGCCCAAAAAGGCAGAAATGCACATCTGGCATTCTCCCCATCACTGCTGGACAATTTTCATCTGTTACTGATTTATTCATGTTTCTAAATATAGTATGTCTATATGAGATGTTATCTCAGGATGAAAACTGAAGTAAATTTGACTTTATCACAATGCATTTGCATTAAAATATAATACCCTGATGGCTATAATTATTAATAGACTCCTTTGCAAAGAATCTGTTTGAATTGGTCATATCATGATCACTCTCAAATGTCAAATAAACCATTCTTTGGTCTTGTCCAATCAGAATTAAAACACAGCAACACATGTGCAATTTATGCATGTGTTAGTGCTAAAAATTATTAAGCAGTGGCTCAAACTTTTAGATGGAGATTAAAATAAAATATAAGGTTTGCAAAGTTTATTTTAAAACCAGGAAACTGCTGAATGGCATAACCATTTTAGAAAAATAGTTCTCAGAGAGTAACCAAAACATTTTATTTTTTATTTATTTGAATGAATGGTATCGTGAATCTTTTAAGTATAATCAGCACCATTTTAATGGTGTGATTGAAGGCAACAGCAAAAGTAATTTAAGAGTTATAATTAGATCTATATGGTTTTGAATAAAAAAAAAAAAATCAACAAAACTGCACAGATATTCCACACATGAGTCATAGGTTGAGGACCTCCTTATTAATGGGTAATTTTTAGAAAGATTTTATTTTCAGAAATGTATTGAAAGATTCACACACACGCACACACACACGTTCAAATATACACACAAAAATATACATGAAGAATGATAGAAAAAAAAAACACTGGAAGACAAGAGATCTAGTTAATGGTAGCTATGTATTTTGATCTGACTATGTCACTTGCCATATTTTTCATTTCGTTGCTCGTGGCTGTTCATGACATATTTTAATGTCGAATACTGATACACATGCATAAATGCTTGGAAGGTTCTTAGTTGCTAGTGGGAGGGTGGGGTGAGGAGAAAAGGGGTAAGTGTGTAGGGAGCTACACACTAAAGAAAGAAAGACAAAAACAAACACTTATTCACGACTTTCCTGAACTGCTTTCAATATTTTCTTTCTGCATGCAATGCATGTTTGTCATGAAGCCAGCGTTGGTATTCAACCCTGAAACAACTTTGTTGGTTTGATTAACTGTGTTGCATTGTTAGCTGAAGTGAAGCTATTCCTTGTACAATGCATATCTGATTCAGCAAACCTGATAATTCCTGCAAGCTAAATTCATGGAATAAGGAAACAAAAACTAACATGCTGATTAATTTTAGATATTGTATGAAAATGTTAGGGCAAGCCCAGCTTTAATATGTAAATAGAGATACAATTTTTACTTTATTTTGTAATTTAGTCACTAAATTTGTTTCTTTTGATTAATTGATAAATTTAATTTTCTCTAATTTACTGTAGTCATCATAAACCTGTACTACTATAAAGTATATTTCTATCTGGCAATAGATTCATCAGCAAAAAACTTTACCAGACAGCATTTATGGGGACAGGAGGGAGAGCAAAGGAGGCCCATAGTGTAGATATTTGAGAATGCTCAACCCAATAAAGGGTAGATCAAATGTAAAAGGGGCTTATTTGGTAGTAAGTAGTATAAGAATGGATGGTATGATGATATAGACTAAATCTTGTGAAAGAAACACACACACACGCATGCACACACAATAGGCATCTAATGATGCAAAGCATGTTAGCACTGAAATGACATGGTGAGTAAATGTTGTATAGCCTATAATATTGAATATTTGTGAAACGATTAATATGATTAACACAAAAGTTAATGTACCTATTATATCTAAAAGGAAGCTTGGTATGTACAAGACAGACATGGTCCTTCAACCAGACTAGGAAACCAATAGCACCAAATAGAAACTCATATAGACTATAATGATACCACCTCCACCTCCAACCCTTGCTAGCATGAAAAATGGACATAAAAATGATGAAAATGATGGTGATGACTAAATTCTGTTAGATATAGCAATCTATACTGTGACAATTTGGAGTTGAAAGTAATTAAAAGTGAAGCATGCAATGCCTGGTAAAAATAATGAAATTAATATTATTTACTTGATATTAAATGTTGCCCAAGGGATACATTGAATGTAGATGTACTGAATGTTTGAGAACTTTAGGTATCACAGGTTGTATACTGTGGGGATTATGAAAAATGGGTTAGTAAACAATAGTGTCTTGTATTTGGCAGTGACTAAAATTGAGGTAAATCAAAGAAAACCTGGATAATGCAGTAAGGCCCGAGGTAAATGAATTAAATTGATTATATAGAAGAAGAAGAGGAGAAAAAATAGATACGATTGAGCAAACAAATTCTGTCAATGTCAGCTTCAAAAATCTGATGATGATGAAAATTACATGCTATTAGAATAAAACTATGTAGTCAAATAGTCTAATAGTCTAGCAAGTAAACAATGACATATACAGAATTCTTATGTTTCTGACTTTTCCAATTGTGTAAAAACAAAAATCCTTTCAGAAAAAAATAAATAAATAAATAAATTAAAAAAATTGTTAATATATTCCTTCAAGTGAAACAATCAATTTAAAAGGCTCTGCATCTGGGCAAAGTTAAATAATGCAAGCTGTGAAAGAATAACCTAATTTCCTGTCATGGCTGTTGAAGACGTCTGATATCAAAGCAGCAGAGATTAACAGTGAAAAAGTTATTAAAAGACAGAGGTGGAAAAAAGGAGAAGAAAAAAAGCAAAAAAAAAAGGAGGGTGCTTTCTTATCTCTTTAAGCAATGGGGTGCAATGCAGCAATGGCAGGATGCTACTGAAGAGTTTTGATCTAATGATGCAGCATTCCGCATGGAAATCTATTTTTAAAAAATCATCCTCATTATTATTCTACTATTAACTCATCTACACGTGCTTTGAAAGTCTTAATAGTTTGTGTTGTCTTCAATAGAATTTATATAATCTGGTAGACTTTATTGAGAAAAAAAAAAATTAGAATATGAAATAAGAAAATAAAAGATATTGATGAAAAAAGAATAAACAGCAATATAATCATCTTTGTCAACAACAACATATATATGCATGCATATATCATCACCATTACCACTACCACCACAACCATCATCATCATCATCATCATCATCATCATCATTTAATGTCCATTTCCCACCCTGACATGGGTTGAACAGTTTGACAAGAGCTAGCCAGCTGGAGGGCTGCCCATGCTTCAACCATCTG
The DNA here is from genome assembly GCF_001194135.2 of Octopus bimaculoides. NCBI lineage: Eukaryota > Metazoa > Mollusca > Cephalopoda > Octopoda > Octopodidae > Octopus > Octopus bimaculoides. Next base: position 22,007,132 of record NC_068985.1, read on the forward strand.
TTTTGGCATGGTTTCCTATGGCTTGATGCCCTTCCTAATGCCAACCACTTTACAGAGTATACTGGAAGCTTTATGCATGACACTGACACAGGTGCTCTTTATGTGGCCCCAAACATGTTCTTTTATATATGGCCCTGAATGGGTACTTTTCTACATGATACTGGTATGGGTGTTCTTTATGTGGCACAATCATGAGTGCTTTTTATATGGTGCCAGCACAGGTGCTTATTATGTAGAACCAGCATCTGTAAGTCAACAATGCAAGGACTTCTTGGCTGAGAGAGTCACATTCTTGTATGTATAGATGACCATGATTTTACCTAGCTTAACATGTCTTCTCATCTACAGCAAATTGCCAGAAGTCTTGCTCTCTTGCCTTCTCCTCAGTGAGGCACAATGTCTGAAGATCCTTTTTCATCACTTCTTCCTGAGTCTAACCCTTCCACATGTTCCCTTCACAATTAGAGATTGATACTTATTTATGCAATTGTCCTCATCTGTATGCATCACATGACCATATTACCACAGTCATCTGATGCCTCTTATACCCAATTTTTTTCTAAAATCATTAACACTCTGTTGTACATGCACACTAACATTACCCATCCAGTGGAACATAATGACTTCATTTCTTTCAAGTCTTTGCATGTTCTCTTTATTCACAGCCCATGTCTTACTACCATATAGCATAGTTGTTTGTACACAGGCATCAAACAATCTGTTCTATATTTAAGAGATGAGGAATTATGTACATTATTTACATTATTTACATTT
>NC_068985.1:22007915-22017915 GCF_001194135.2 Octopus bimaculoides
CCAGTGGAACATAATGACTTCATTTCTTTCAAGTCTTTGCATGTTCTCTTTATTCACAGCCCATGTCTTACTACCATATAGCATAGTTGTTTGTACACAGGCATCAAACAATCTGTTCTATATTTAAGAGATGAGGAATTATGTACATTATTTACATTATTTACATTTGACGGATATTTGTCCTCATCTTGTTTGTTGTTAACACAACGTTTTAGCTGATATACCTTCCAGCCTTCATCAGGTGTCTTGGGGAAATTTTGAACCTGGGTTAGAACCCACGGGCATACGACATAGTGGTTAAGAGCGCAGGCTACTAACCCCAAGATTCCGAATTCGATTCCAGGCAGAGACCTGAATAATAATAATAATAATAATAATAATAATAATAATAATAATAATAATAACAACAACATTGAAAAACTACCTTATGAATGAGAACCCAGGTTTGAAATTTTCCCAAGACTGAAGGCTGGAGGGTATATCAGCTGAAACGTTGTGTTGACAACAAAGATGAGGACAAATATCCATCAAATGTCAATGATGTAGATAATGTATCAAACAATCTGTCTTTCACTGTGAGGGAGAATCCATTTGTTACCAACAAAGATAGCAACTCTCTGAACTTTGTCCAGCCTGTTTTTATTCTAGCAATTATGTTTCCAGAGCTTCCTCCTCCACTGCTAACTTGGTCACTTAGGTAATGGAAACTATCTTCTATTTCTGAGGATCTCCCCAGATATTTGAGGGAGTCTATTTACACAAATACATACACACACACAAACACACACATGTGAATTTATGTGTGTACAGGGTCTGATCTATAAGTATCTGGACTGTTGCTATAGTAACAAAGCTAAAGCACGAAGAGTGATGCTGCTTGGCACAGATTGACCTTGAACTCTGTTGTACTTGCACACTAAGTTTTAACATTCTAGCTCACTTCCGTTGTTTATAGCAGTACTTGGAAGGAAGGTGTGTAGCGTGTGATCATCACATTGACCATGACAGAGAAAGTTGAGCAGAGAATCTGCATCAAATTTTGCCAAAAGCTTGGCAATACCTGCTCAGAGGCCTATGCAAAGTTTTCAAAACACAATCAAGGAAATCTTGTTCAACTGAAACCCAAGTGTCTTTTTGGTCAGCTGAAAGCAGTTTTGGCACAAACTTGGCAAATACTTGTCTCATACCTAAATCTTCAGTGATAATGGACTGAACTGAAGTGTAACTAATCAGCTCATCTTCTGATAACTCACGGATGGTGATTCAATGATTTCCCCTCACAGCTGCACGCACATCTGCAATATTTTTTTCAGTTCTGCTGTTTGTGCATCTCCTAGAATGTTCGTCAACATCGACATTTTTTTTGACTATCTTGGAAATGTCTCAACCACTCGTACACTTGCGTGCAGCTCATACATTCCTTTCCATACACTTTCTGCAACTTTTTGTAGGCCTCTGAGCAGGCATCGCTATGACAACTTTCTCTGTGATGGTCAATGTGATGATCACACACTACACACCTTCCTTCCAAGTACTGCTGTAAACAGCAGAAGTGAGCTAGAATGTTAAAACTTAGTGTGCATGCACAGCAAAGTTCAACATCAATGGCTTTACTCTGCATGCTTTAGCTTCATTACTATGCCAACAGTATGGATATTTATTAATCAGATCTCGTATGTGTGCATAAATATATCATCATCATCATCTTATCATCATCATTTAACATCAGCGGTTGGACAAAATAATGGAAACATAACCTATTTCTTCTACTAGCAATGTGGCATATTCAAAACTGTTCCTGTTTGTACATATGCTCTCACATGCATGAGAACATATGTCTTGTACTTCATGATAAAGCCTTTTGTTTTTCTTTTTTTGCAGACATTTCCAAAGAGGAAAAATTGTTGGAGCACAGATGGCTGCGGTTTCAGCCTTTAAAACTGCTGAATTGTTTTGAGAGGTACAGTCCCTAGAATCATGGTGGGATTCCAAAGCCAAGACAAAATCAACTCAGACAAGCATAATTCTGGACAGAAGGTAAAGCTCACAGAGAGTGAAATGTATTGTGCCTAAATGTTATCAAATTATGGAAGCAAAAATGATAACAAAGTTAAACCACCATCTTGCCAATCCTGTCAACCAAAACCATTCATCATGAGGTCGAGAAAGCTGGATATCACGAGAGAGCTGCAATTGCTAAACCTCTCCCATCCTCCAGGAACAGTCTCATCATTACATAGAGTTTCAAATTTCTCATTTCTATTGTTGTGAAAGACAGAAGAGGAGAACTCAGAATATCGACTAAGGAAAAGATCACACCTTCAAATAAACATGGTGGGGGGGAGACTGCAAACATCACATTTCAAAATCTTCAAGTCATGTACTTTGGATATTAAGGTCCATGTTTCTTGAGCATATATTATGATAAGGAGAACAAAACTTTGAGCTGCTGGCTGGTACCTCTTACTTCTTCCAGATCATGTTTCTTAGTCTTTCAAAATGCTATAGATGCCAGAGCAACCTGTTTTTTCACATTCTCTGATCCACTTTGTAGTATACTGCCAAGAAATAACTCTTTGATGTATTATACTTCAGAATCATCAAGTGCAATAATTTTTTAGCTAGATGTCAAGATGCTGCATTTTGTAACAATTATTTCATACCATATTTTTTACATGCTTCATGTCTCCACGTTTTTATCTCTCATAAGAATTGAAAAAGTAGTTGAAAAGACTGGAGGATAGCATTTAACCTTGTTCAGACCCATCAGACCAATATATCACTTGACCATCTATGACCATAGTACATTCAGTACTGTTATATAGTGCCTCTATAATTTACTCATAGGGTCTACACATATTGTTCCCCCACCCGACCATCTTCCATGGAGCCTTCTTCTAAATCCTATCAAAGGTAACTTTTAAAGTCAATGAAACTGAAATGTATAAAAGAACTTGATGTCCTTTTGCTTTTTCAATTATCTGTTTGACTATAAAAAGGGTATTGACTGTACCTCTGCCGGGTCTAAAATTGAATTGGTTCTCTCTTAATAGTTCTTTTGGTTTTACTTTAATTTTGTCAAGAAGGATTCTATTGAAAACTTTTCCTGGTATTGACAAGAAGGAAATTTCCTTTGGTTTCTCCGTTTCATATATTCAAGTTATCTGCATATGGGTTCAGCCAGTTGGAGTCTTCTTTGTTTTTCATGCTATGTTAGATAATATGTGTAAACATATTAACCATGTGCTGTTTACTGTTCTCCTGCTGTTGACATCTTGCGTTTGCAATATTTGGGGCTAATAGCCCGTAAGGTGCCCTTCTAGAGCAGATGTACTCATTCTCAACTGAGTGAACATGCACGCACACACACACACACACACACACACACAAAATATGTAAGTGAACATCCAAGCCAGCAGGAAAAGCAGACATAAATGATAATGAACACACACACATCTACATACAGATCTAAGCACATACACACACACACACATATATAGATACATAGATACATACATGTGTGTGTGTGTGTGTGTGTGTGTGTGTTTGTGTGTGTGTGTGTGTGTATGCACATAAACACACATTACATACACACATATATAGCCATTCAGAAATACAGTCATTTTTATTTCATACAAAATAGAGTAAAAAAAAACATTAATATCTGCATCTTCAAAAGGCAGCCACAGTGATTACCATTATGCAATGCAAAAAAGTAAAAAGAACAAAGAAAAAGAGAGTGTAAATTTTAAAATAACACTAACAGAAGGTTATGAAGCATACAACCTCCTCCACCGTCACGCAAAAGAAGAAAAGGGCACACAAATGATGAAAATAATATGGCATATGCCTGAATTGAGGAAAGAGAATTGAAAATAAATACTGGGAGGAAAATATACAAAAATGCAAATGTCTGCAACAGCTCAAAGGCATAGACAAAGTTGAGAGCTGATAAATATTGAAAAAGGAAAGGGGATGCAGAAGATGTAATATGGAAAGAAAAAAGGAAGGAATATGTTGAAACAGTGAGATAAAAGATGTAGATAGTCATAAAGAATAAAGGTAGAGAGAGGAAAGGAATAGCAAGGGAGAAAGTTGTTAAAAGGGAGAAAGTAGGAAGAATGGATAGAAGCAAAAAAAAAAAAAAAAAAAAAAAAAAAAAAAAATGGAAAGGAAGGGTAGAGAATTTCATTATTTAGGGCAGTATGACCAGAATATTCATTTATATGGATTCTGAGTCGAATATTGGGAAAGCTATAAAGCTAAGAAATATCCACAAATAAAGTAATTACCTGGAAAAAAGAATTCTTTGAAGAACCAACTTTACAATTGCAAGCTTATCTTTTAAAGCTTTATAGTCAGAGACTTTTTAATTTCTAATCAGAACGAGTTCCTTGTAAAACCTTTATCTCTTTTAATACTTAGAGCTTTCCATTGATGAATATATTTAATGTAACTGGCAGAACCCTAGATAGATATTCATGAAACTATTAATGATGGAATGATAGACAATGATGATAGGCAAACAATTAGATGAATTTCTATTTTTTTTAGAAGATAAATTTACAATTAAAATATTTTAATGCACAATATATATATACACATATATGCATGTATGTATGTAGTTATTAAGTGAGGTGTTGAAGAATGAAAGCAGACTCAACGTGGGTTTATTACAATGTCTTGATCTAAAGTGACATGAGCAGGAAAACAAATTTTATTAATTAAAAAAGAACAAACGAGCTTGAAAATATTTTAGGAAAGACAATACTTTCTTGCTAATTATCATTTTTTTGCTTTGCTAAAAGCATTAGCAATGTAAATGACAAGATATAGTTTCAAAAAAGATTGCCAAGAGAAAAAAAATACAACAGTAAATTTTTGTTAAAAAATAAATTCAAGAATAAGAAGCAATTGGTGCAAAAACAATGCTTTGTGCTTTTATTTACCTCACTGCCACTAAGTATTCTTATTAAACAAAACAACAGCAATAGGATAATGTTTTTTAGTCCCTGGCTTTGTTGTAGGTGTGTAAATGCTTGAATTTGCATACTTCTCTAAAACATGACACTTTTATCTTCAAAATAAAGATGTTGAAAGTTTATGCACTTCAGAACTAAAGCTTGTAAATAATAGTAGAACTATATATCTCTTTGAAGAAAAAAAAAAAAAGAAAAAAATTTCATTTCTAAAGATTATTCCATGAATTACATTGCAACGAGCTACATGCTAAATTTAATTAATTACAGACCTACTTTCAGATTCTCATTAAATTTAATAGTATACCAAATTTACAGATCATATCAAAGGCCAAAAAGAGACCACTGATAATAAATGTAACCTGAGGAAGTTAACATTTAAGAGTATGTATCAAAACAGAGGAATGGAACAATTCAATGTATTATTGTAGGCCAAGTTGATCAAATGTCATGGTATTTGCTGACTAAGGAAAAGGGGAAAATAATAAGAGATTTCAACAAGAATGGTAGACATCAATTCAGCTGTTTACTAATGGGGGGGGGGATTCTTCACCTCAACTGAACCACTTTCAACAATATTCACCTCATGGCATTCAAGATTTTCCAATGCATTTTAATGCCATCAAGATGCTTTACAGTCAATAATGTTGTCAGAAGTGACATTTCTAATGGTAAAATTCCTCAGCATGTAGCTAATGGCAAAAATTCCACTGATTCTGCTTATGGAGAGAATATTTTATTCTGTTATGATTATCATTCTTTCATGTTTTTGTGGTTTTGTTTTTCCAAACTTCTATACTGTTTTCTCAAAAGAAGAAACAAAAAAAATTCTCCAATAAATATAAGCAGAAAAGCCAAACTGACATTCCTGGAATTTGGCTAATAGTTTTGCAGGGGGAAAGAGAAATATTATTATATTTATTAATGAAGATTTGTTTTTGCTCTTGTTTTATAGCAGTTTTATACAACAAACTTGACATTTAGCTGCCAACATTATATTACTTTTACACCTAAAAACTGGCAAGAATGAAGCAAGACATGTATAAACAGGAAAAATATAACATTTACCAAACAATAATAATTTTATAACCATCAATGCAAAAATGACCAGATAAAACTGCAGTGACAAAAATAATATATTTATGTAGGGAGTATTGATTGATAAACCAGAGAGACTTGTTCATATTAGAATTTGTTGTCATTCTATATCAACTTGGCAATTTTTTTTTTTTTTTTGCTGGAAAAATAAATTTGAATATTTGAATATGCATTTTTTTGAGCAATAGTTTTTCTCAATGGAATGCTTCAATTTGAAAATCTAAAGCAAGTATAACAAGGGATATTGCCTAAAATTTTTTTTTAATAAAAATCTGTGATCTATCACTACAAGATATAGAAATAGAGAAAGAATTTTTCTTCAATATCATTCCATCAGTGTAATGAAATCAATAAGAATTGATAACAAAATATTTGCATACATGTACACACCTTTGGAAGGAAAAATATTAAAAAGATGTTATAAGCTAATCTGTTTCAAACAATTAAAGAGCCTCAAACTATTACGTGATTATTAACAACATATCTCTTCTGAAAATATATAATTATGCAATCCCATAACATTCCACCTTCCGATCAGTGTCAAGAAAATGAATGTATGCATATGTGTAGATATATATAAACATTTATACATGTATGTATTAATGTATACACATGTGAATATGCATGTGCATAGATGTATAGATGTGTGCATATGTCTGTATTAATATATATGTATACACACTCACACTCTTATGCCTTGAGTTATATCTCTCCTGTTTGTTCCACCAGACCTATAATATATATTTACATATTGATTTCTTCATGTATGTATACATTCACACACACATGCATAGACATATATTTCAGCAAGTATGCATAGACACACATACACATAATTATACAATCTTCAGAACATTCCATCTTCTGATCAGTGTCAGGCAAGGAGTGTGTGTATATGTGCTGATATATATATATATTTATATATGCATGCATTCATAAATATATGCAAACATGTGCATATAGATGTATGTGTGTATATACACACACACACACACACACACACATATATATATATATATATATATATACATACACACACTTATGTACTGAGTTCTATTTCTCATGTTTGTTCCACCAAACCTATATTATATACATATATATATATATATATATATATACACACACACACACACACACACACACATATATATATAAATATATATATCTATTCATACATATATACATTCACACACACACACACACACATTTACACGCAGAGAAATATGTGCAAATATATACAAATACATATATACCCATGCATGTACACACAAACACACTCACACAGATACAAACACACACACACACATACACACGCGCGCGCACACGCACGCACACACACACACACACACACACACACACACACACACAATCATATGTGTATATAGCCATATATATATTTACTTGCATTTATATATATGAGTGAGTATGAATTTGTGAGTGTGTGCATCTTTTAATGTTGATAGGGTTCAAAAATGATAGTTTTGATAAGGATAAGCCAGCCATTCATTATTTTCCACAATATAGCCTTGACAGCCAGTAAAACCATTTAAAACAACAGCAAAAAAACTCAAAAGCAAAGAAAAGCATAATTAGAATAATCAACACAAAAACAAAAATTCCCTGAAGATTTTTTTTTAAAGAAAATGTATGTATATTTATTCAAAAATTTGATGAGTTTATTGAGAAAGTGAGTGAAGGAGAAGAGAATGGTTGTGTGTGTAAGAGAGAGGGAGAGAGAGAGAGAAAGAAAAGGACAAACTCATTATTCTAACCATCAACAAAATATTTCCTCCATGAATATTTCTCTGCACATTGTGTAGAACAGCAGCCTTACACACACACACACACACACACATGCACACACGCACACACACACACACGCACGCACACACACAAGTGAAAAAGAGATTGAGAGAGGATGTAAATATAGTTTATGATGATGATATTGAGTTCCTTGGATACTAAATCCATGTTAAAGTTTCAATTTCCAGCTACAGACATTTTACTTAATATTAATGTTGAATTAGAGTTAAAAAAGAGCTTGAATGCAACACTATTTTACTCCACCTCCCACCGAAATCTGAAGGAGTAGAACCACAAGAACTACAATTACTACAACCTCGTCATCATCATCATCGTCATCATCATCATCATCATCATTATTAGTAGTAGCAAACTTCTGAACTGCATTTTATACATTTATTCATATATATCTTAAGCAAAGTAAGAGCATCCTTATCTCTCATGCCTACTTGGAGAAAGCAATGAGAAATTACTATGAAGGATTTCCTTTAAAAAAATCCGGCAGATAAGGCATATACAGGATCATCAGTTGTCTTGCGTGATGTTGTGTGCGAGTCAAAATATATGAGATTATTGTGACAGAATAATTAAGATTAGGCTAGTCATAGGCTCATAGGCAACATTACTATAGTTGTTATCTCTGCTTATGTGCCACAAACAGGACTGACAGATGAGCGAAAGGGCTGTTTCTATGAGACTTTCCTAGAGACTCCATTGATCATAAATGACAGAGACTTCCTAAACATGGCTGGTGAGGTTTTATAGACATACTGAACAGTAACAAGGTAGCTACTCCAGTGTATATGTCTACAAATGAGAAGGGATCGAGGCTCTGTTGTGCAAATGACCCAACCATTTGCAATGCTAATTTCAGAATATCAGTCAGCTTCTTGATCACCCGCCAATCTGATGAACACATGAAGAAAATAAATTTCATTCTCATCAAGAAACAGAACAGACAAGTAGTTGTGAACATTCAACTTTAACAGAAGTGTCTTTTAGCAGACAGGATGATCACAGATAGGATGGCAGTAAAGGAAGACTGTATGTGGAGGGTGTACAAGAGTAGTTAAAAGTAAGGGCATCTGTGAAATAAATTCTATCTAATTGCTCTGAGCACTACATAAAAGTAGTTGATAGCCATTGTAACTTAGACGATCTAGGGGGTTTTGGAATACCCAACCTCCAGTCAACAGTAGATGTGAGTGTTCTGAAAGCATAGCAACCAAAGTTAGAATGGGATGCATATGCTGAGACCCCCTTCGGTCATGACTGACCATGGGATTGCACCCAGAAAGTTACCCTCCGAGGCACAAGTCCGGGCAAGGTTGTTTATGGAAGACCAGCAGTCGCCCATGCATACCAGTCTCCCCTCTCCACACCACCAGTGTTATCCAAGGGAAAGGCAAAGGGGCCGATACAGCTTGGCACCAGTGACGTTGCAACTCATTTCTACAGCTGAGTGAACTAGAGCAACGTGAAATAAAGTGTCTTGCTCAAGAACACAACACGCAGCCCGGTCCAGGATTCAAACTCACAACCACGCGACCATAAGCTCGACACTCTAACCACTGAGCCATGTGCCTTCATTGGGATGCATAAAGTTTAAAGAACTATTACTTCTGGCAACAAAGTGTTTCTGTCTTCAAACAAAGGATGAACTGTATGACACTTGAATCAGAAGTGTAACATTGCATGGGAGTAAAACGGGTATTGAATACTAAGGAAGTGAAAAGGCTAAGAAGAAATGAAGCAAGCAAGCTATGCTGGATGTGTAATTGTGTAATGATAATGTGCATGAATGATGAAACAGAAATGAACTGGAAGAAAGATTAGGTATAAAAGGCATCAAATGTGGTGTACCATAGGGAAGACATTGAAGGAATGGACATATAATGTGAATGGATAATGATAAATGTGTAAAGAAGTGTCATAAAATCCAAGTGGAAAGTAACTGTAGAAGAGAAAGACTAAGAAAAAAATCAGGCAGAAATGGTGCAAAGTTGTTTCAGGAGGATCACTATCACAAAAATGATAAAGGAACACAACATGCTGTGTTGAAGAAGATCTGTCAAACTCATAGCACCTGTGTTGGCACCATGTGAAAAGCACCTGTGCTG
>NC_068985.1:22020415-22027048 GCF_001194135.2 Octopus bimaculoides
ATTATGTTGCTTCTACATAATATCTTTGGTGTTAAAATATTCTGCTCTGGTTAAAAGTATATAAAAAGAAGCAGGATAGGTTTCAGATTAAACCTAGAGCATAAAGATTACTTTTATCAGAAATTCCAATCAAATGGAAGACATGAAAGTTGACGTTAGTCACATAGATATGAAAATGTATGTGGTGGGAGGAGGAGAGATAAAAACCTATATAGAATGATAACTACTTGTCTGATTGTAAAAGAAGAGAGAGAGAGAGTATGAAAAAGACAAACAGAGAGAGCATGAGAGAAAGTATAACACACACACACACACATAGAGAGAGAAAGAGAGAGAGTAGAAGAAAAATGAGTCCTTAAATGAGGGAACAGGTGTATTAGCATTTGCTTTCACAACTGTGACAATCTTTAATAACTAATAATGTAAAAAAAAAAAAACCTAAATAAAGAAAATACACATACAGTTTATATTCAACAGAAAAGCTAACTTAAGCAAATATGAAAATAATTTTCAATATAAATGCTGGAGAAAATAAAGTTTTGATAAAGCAGCAGCTGTTAAAAAAGTATGTTGTTCTGTAAAAGCTGTTTGCATTATGCAAGTGTTGAGTAAATACATCAGGTAAACTTGAACAGCATTTTATGAAATAAATTGTGCATGTTTAAATAAGAGTATACTATTTATATAAGAAATAATACCAAAAAATATGAAAGAAAATAAATGGAAAAAATTGTATAAGCATATTCATGAAAACTAAATATAATATTCCTGCTTTTAAAGGGGTTCAAACAAGACTATTACTACTTATACTATCTAACTACAATATGACCTCACCACCACTGCTGCCACCACCTCAGTTTTATGCTTCTTTCCAAGTATGCATAATTATCATCTGTGCACTGATTTCTTCAGTGACAGTTCCCCTTCAAGGTACACATGGCCCTGTTTATATATCTACACTGCTATTTCTATGAGCACTTAATGATTTACTGGTTATCTTCTTAAGCAGACACATCTTCTCAATTCTGACCCATAAACACATATGCAAATACATATTCACACATAGACTTTCAGTGTCTTATATTAGAAGTGGCTGCTTGGATATGATACTGGACTTCTATCACATAACTGTTGAATTTAAATCAGCTGTAGGCATTTTGTCTATTTGAACAGAATACAATTTTATGTCTCACTTCACCTAGCTGTTTGGAATAGGTGCTAATATTTCTGTGAATTTTATCAGTGAGAGAATGGAATTTTATTCTGAAAGAAATTTATCTCTCATCTATTTAAAATCATGAAACCAAAGCTAAGCACTGTCTTTGAAGAGTCTCTGAGAGTTACTTGGAGATATGTACATTCTTCAATTATTTTATGCTAAAAATACACTGTGTATTTTCTTTCATCACTATTACTATATTATATACACAAGCAGGAACACCTACCCACCAGGCAGTTTGTGCTAGTCATCTTGTGAAAAACACAAATCTCCATCTCAAACTCATCAGGCATTCTTTGAGCAATTTTCATCTTGGTTCTCATAAATAAATTTTCATGTTTCATGAAACAATAGCACCATGATGTATGGCCAGTAAAATCTTCTAAACAATTATCACATACAACCCTCTTGGCTTCAAAATTATTATATATGTAGAAATGGCAAGTCTTTGCCATCTCTGATTCACAACTTATTGGTACAATTTATTTTCAAGATCTTGCCAATTTGGGTCTTTTTTTTACCTTTGAAAATTACAATTACTACTTTTCATCATTTTTGATTTTCCTTCTTGATCAAACCAATAACAATTTTTTTCCCTCATGATGGAGAACTAAAATTTCTTTCGGCAGCTCTGTTTTCATGTTTATTTTTTTTGCATGATTAATCACTTAATTTGAATTTAGCAGTGTATGACAACCTCTTTTGTTTAGACATCATGAGGTGGGTGAAAAAATAGATTGGAAAATGAAACAAACTTTTTTGTACGTATGCCTAAAATACAGTACTTGAACTTTTGGTTATGCATCCAACATGAGAGCAAGCAGGTATCAAACTGCTGAGTAGCCAATAAAAATTTTAAAAACTGATTAGGAGATTGCTGATGTTAATTGCATTAAGCACTTTGATTGGTCAACCATTTTCATGTTTGAAATCCAAGGCAAGCACTCAGAAATGGTTTTTTATTTGTTAAAAAAAGTTAGGCCTGGAAATTCTTCAATACTGAAAATGGTCTTATTCTACTCTGCATTAAACAGCAATTGCTGTGTATTTACAAGCTTTTTCACTCTCATCCATTATTATAAATTGTTTTTAAAATTTTTTTAGGGAACATTATAAAGAGTTATGTTTTTGAAAGAAAAAAGGATTACTGTAAAAGTATTACTATTGTTACAGTGCATTCAAATGAACTGTGCTGTGCATTCTTATTTAAATATATTTACACACGGCTTGTGTATATCATATATGTACTTACCTTTAGTGTACAGCATGCAAGCAGATTTTTACATTAGGTTTTGGGGTAAAAAAAAGTCATCTTATACACAAAATACACAAAAAACAAAAAAAAAAAAGATATATATATATGGTTGTGTGTGTGCGTGTGTGTGCATATATATATATATATATATAATTATGTTTATTTCTTCTATCTTAATGAATAAAAATTCTTCTGATAGAATAAATGGGTTAATAGAAACCAATGTAGCAAAGAACACAAAATAACTGTGGTTAGCTCCTGTTTTTAAGGCAGGAACTCCTTGAAATTTTGGGTGTTTGAGTATATTTAAGAATTTAAGGATTGGAGAAAACGCATGTTATAATTGCATACTTTATTCCTACATATGTTTCAAAGGATTACAACCTGTGTGATCCATGCTTTCCCTGATGAGAAGGTTACAATTTTAATATCAAAGATCCCTATGGATCACACAGGTTGTAATCCTTTGAAACACATGTAGGAATAAAGTATGCAATTATAACATGCGTTTTCTCCAATCCTTAAATTCTTATATATATATATATATATATACATATATATATGTGGTTGTGTATATAAAGTTACATTTCCAGTATACCCTTTGCTGTTTTAATATGCTAGTGTGTGATTTAAGAGAAATTTTAGCTTTTCTTTGTTCAGTACACAAAAACTTGTGTGTGTGTGTGTACGCACATGTGTGTGCGTGTGCAACTATGTACACGTCCCCATTTAGGTATCATAACAAAAATTATCATTGGATTCTATCACCATTGCTGTATTATGACTCTTACTTCTTATGTCTACGATCAAGACACTTAGGCCTCAAATGGTGAAATTTAGCACTTAGCTGTAAAGAAATATCTATCTACTAGTATAAATATCATCAGCATCATTTGACATCCATGTTTCATGTAGGCATGGGTTGGATGGTTTGACGGGATCTGATGAACCCAAGGACTGCATCATGTTTCAGTGTCTGCTGTGGAATGGTTTCTATGGCTGGATGCCCTTCCAAATGCCAACCATTATGCAGCATGTACTGAATGCTTTTCCCATGGCACCAGCACTGTTGAGGTTACCATGCAACTTGCAGGACTACAAACTCAGTAGAAGCAGTAGGGACTTTATACTAGGAGAATAATGAGTACAGAGAGATAAAGTATAAGAGAAAAGGGTCAAACCGGAACAGGTTTCTTGCTGTAGAGAAGCTACATGACTAGTTACATTTTAGAGAAGAGGAAGCTGGAAACTAATAAAAAAGTGGTTGGGTTTGATTATTCTTTAAGCATAGACTGAAGAAAGATTTGTTATTGTAAGCTGACTAGGTACAATACATGGAAACCACATGAGCAGAGTACTCTTTATTACTATCATATATGCAAACATCACATTACAGGCATACACATTCACCACATCAATCACATTTTGAAAGAACTAAATATCACTTAGAAAGTGACAGCTATCAGCAATAACAGTGGAGAGAGGCGATTCTTTCTATCTGTTGGGTCTTCGTTTATTTGAAGCAGCTCAAGTTTGAGTGTTTGCTTCCAGACAATACAAAACAGTTATTGGCAATGAACTAGAACAATTTTGCAGATAAAAGCATTACCTGCTGTAGCAAATATGACATCACAATGCAAATAAAAACTGCAGTAATTATTCTTTACTCCCATACACAGTAAACCTATGGTGACAGACTGCTGATATTTTAAAGGAGAGTATGAACGACCCTCAAGTACATCCTGTCTAGCAAAATGACAGTAAGATTTCTTTGTAGACATTGCATTCTCCATACACACACACACACACACACACACACACACACACACATACATACATACATACACATACATATGCACTCACAAGAATATACATATAGATAAACATATAAATATCTACGTTATGAATTTGTGTGTACACACATCTGTATGTATATACACATGTAGAGACAGGTAGGTAGAAATAAATAGCTGTAAATGAAACTGCACATGCATATATAAATATTTAAATGTCAATGTATACACATATGCATGTGTGTGTGTGCATGCATGCATTTGTACATGTTTACATATACATTCATGCAGACATGTAGACATATACATTCATGCAGACATACAGCCATGCAAATATCAAGCATACAAACATACACAGTGGAGGATATATCACTGTGGACAAGTGAGATTAAGCTTATGGAAACATAAGAACTTGAGAAAAAGATACCTCATTGAGTATACATTTAAATGATTTGCCAAGGGCATAATTGAAGTGGAACAAAGAATGCTTGTTATTGATTAAGGTTCATACAAAAGGTCAGCAAGACAAGTCTGATCCAAATAAGCAAAGAATATAATTACAATGATAATAAGAATAAAAATGTTGCAGGAGAAACTACAAAAGGTTAGGTCATAGAAGTGACTGTAATGGCTACCAGATAGCTAGGTTTGAAAATTAGAGTTGTCAGTGTGCAATTTGGTTCTGTATGAGGGTGTGAAACTATGCTAGCTGTACTCCTAATAAAATAACTGCATGAGTAACATTGCACTAACAGCAAATAATTGAATTCTGTTTTGGTCATTCAAGACAATGCATTTGATTCCCATGTCATTGAGCCAGTGAGAAAGGCTTTCTGATTTTGTTTCTCTTTAAATGTAGAAGTCAGAAGGGGATTGTATAGATAAAACAGACACATAATTTCTGAGACTTCATGTGAAGATGGGAAAGAAAAAAGAAAGGTGACAGTCAGATCACCAAGAAAGAAACATAGGCTAGGTTGTGATAGAAAACTATAGCAACTGTGGGGGGTGGGATGGAGGTGGTGCTGACAATGCAATCACAAATCTTCAAGCAAAAGTAGATTACATGAAATATATATAGTAGAGTAGAGAAGCAAGCAAGAATAAAATTTATTGAAGCATTAACATTTCCTGTCAATGAAAGTGTCAGAATACATCAGGTATGATATAATAAATAAATAAATAAATAAATAAGAAAAAAATCATCATTATTATCATCATCGCCATCATTACCATCACTGTTATCATCATTCACAACAACAATAACAGCGACAATGATTTATAAGCACAGCAGATGACAATATGGGTACAGTGGTATACAAAGTGCCTTGTAGTGTTTAGTTACATTCATTTGGTTATGTCTGTGATCAAATCCCGTAGGAATTGGCTTTGCCTTTTATTTTCAAGGGTTGATAAAATAAGTACCAGTAAAGTACTGGGGTTCAATTTAATTGACTATACTCTCATAGAATACATGACCTTGTACTAATAGATGAAATCATCAATTATCATCATTATTATTAAAAACAAAAATGTGGTTAGTTGGCAGAATTCTTGGAATATTGATCCAAAATGTCATACAATAATTAGTTACATTCCTTTATATTCTGAGCTGAAATTCCATTGAGGTCAACTTTGTATTTCATCATTATGGGGTCAATAAAATAAAATACCTCTCAAGTGTTAGGGCCAACTATACCATAATCCTCGTTATCACCATTTAACATCTATTTTCTATATTGGCATGAGTTAGATGGTTCAACAGAAGCTGGCAAGCCAGAGAATTGTAGCTTGCTCCATTATCTGTTTTGGCATGGTTTCTACGGCTGGATGCCTATCCCAATGCCAACCACATGACAATGTATCCTGAGTGTATTTTACATGACACCAGCACCAGTGAGGCCACCTGGTAATTCACAAACAAGACCCTCCAACAGAAGTGGGGGAGTAGTATTGAGGGAGATGACTTTGTGTCAAATGATGTGAGGTTAAAGTATGATCTTTACAAAAATATCCGTGGCTTTGTGCCAATGTTAGAAGTCTTTAGTATAATTCATAAGGTGGATACAATAATTTTTCTGTAGGGATTGATACAATTGTTTACATTCCTCCTTCCAAATTTTCCAGTCTTGTGCCTACACTAGAAACTGGTATTTCTATTATTATATTAATAAGTTGTAGTGCACCTGAGCACTGTATACAATAATTTCATTCATTATTATATTATTATATATCCCATTTCCAAAGTCAATACATAATATATATATATATATATATATATATATATATATTGTTGTACTTGGGGATGGTCATATTGCCAGTTTAGCCAATAAAAACACACGCACTGTATATTTGGTGTTAATTTT
>NC_068985.1:22027433-22028727 GCF_001194135.2 Octopus bimaculoides
TTCCAAAGTCAATACATAATATATATATATATATATATATATATATATATATATATTGGTCAAATACTAGGCTCATTTAAATTGGTTCTTCTCTCTTCAAAAATCTGTGGCTTTATGCTTATATTAAAATAACAATTATTTTTAATATTCAATCAGAAGGACGTCTTCAAACTTGAGGAGAGATAACAAATTTTATAGACACAAGTAAAATCTCTACATAAAAATACCACTATCAATTATTTTTACAGACACAAGAAAAGGCTAAACATAAAAATACTGCTATCAGTTATTCTGGAAAATACTTGAACAAAAGTGTAAATCATAATAAGGTAAATCATAAAGTGAAAATCATAAAGTGTAAATCATAATAGACAGAAACTTTGTTGGCTGTAATCTGCTAGCGTACTGTTGACAAGATGGCAGCCACCCAAGGCCAAATAGTTGATGTGGAAGAGCTGTCAGCTGCCAAGAAGTTTCAGTAGCTGAAGATAAGTGAAAGTAACAGGAAAAGAAAAAGAATAAGAAAATGGCTGGAACAGGCAAAAAAATATGAAGAACTTCTTGAAGTATTAACAACAAAAACTGGTAATGTTGTCGACACAAAATGTTTCTTGGAAATGGAGAAAAAGACATTAATTTATATGTGCTAGTATAGTTATAGTATAGTCAGTCTATCAGATGACAAAATGGCGGCTGTCTTCAAAGGAACGTGGGGGAAATGATAGACTGCATGATCTTCCTTGACTTTTGAAAAAAAAAAATTTAGATTTAGGAATATAAAAGCTGTGATAGAAAAGGCATGAAAAGTGGTTGAAATAAAAATAAAAAATAAATAAAATTATTGAAGCCATAGAATATGAATAAACGATTACTAATAACCATCATTGACCAACAGTGGGACATCAATATGTGCAAGTTGGTGATAATTTTGAAACAAATTGGTAAATTTAATGGCATCATTGAAAAAGTAAAGGAAAGGTAGGAAACCATTTACATGGTGGTTGGTTGTATGTTTGTAGTGGAAATTTCCAGAAATTTCTGAACTTTAAGAAACTTGCTTACCGGAATGAAACAGGATATCTATTTCCCCTGCCACTTCAAATGCACAGTAAAAGCAGTCAAAGTATTTCAAATGTGAATGCTGAGTCCAACAACTCCTCCCCAAGATTGAAATATAAGCAATTACTTCTCAGTCTCTATTATCTCTAATTACAGATTACTAGAATAACACCCCCAGAGAGAGAGAGAGAGAGAGAGAGAGAGAGAGAGAGAGAGAGAGAGAGAGAGAGAGAGA
>NC_068985.1:22028788-22031288 GCF_001194135.2 Octopus bimaculoides
GAGAGAGAGAGAGAGAGAGAGAGAGAGAGAGAGAGAGAGAGAGAGAGAGAGGAGAAAATTTTACTAAAATCATTAGTCCAGTTGCTGCTTTCTATAAAGGAGAAAAACACTGAAATTCTTCTTTTCCTTCAAACCCTTTAACATTCCTGTGTCATGGAACCAAGCTAGGAAGGGCATGTTAAAACTTCTTTCCCAAGAAATCATCATAACTATCAACTACAATAACTATAGGAAAATAAAAAGTAAGAGAAAAAAAACCTTTTCTCTACCTTTTGGACACAAAAAGCAATAAAACTGAACTTTAATAGTTCTTTTAAAGTGGGTTATTTCACAACAATTAAAACTAGTAGTAAAATTTCTCAGGTTGTGGACAATGAAAAGCCACCTAAAAGTGGCAGGTGGCTTAAAACTGTGAAAGGTTTGAAAGTGGTAAAAATCAACTTTTAGAAGAAAAAATTGAAAGGCTCTTCTCATAAAGATGCTGAAAAAGTCACTCATAGGCTGCCCTTGTGGAAACAGCAAAGAACAGAAGCAAAGTGGATTTTTCTCACTATAGTATTAGTCAGAATAGTGATTGCACATTTTTTTTTTAATGTCAGACTAAGTTTCTGTTTTAAGCAAAGAAGGCTGTTAAATTATTTTAGAACTTCATAAATACACATTATTATTATTATTATTTTATGTTTGACTTTTGCTTTGCATTTGTACAAGTTGGATCCAAGTCTCACCCAGAGACCTCAAGAGATAACAAGTTAGAAGTTCATGTAGGTGTTATGCCTAGGGTACCATATATTTGGATTTGTACATAGTGTTGTTCTAGAGAATGTTTAAGAAACCATAAGAAAATTATGTGTTTGTTTTATTATTATTATTATTATTAGTAGTAGTAGTAGTAGTAGTAGTATTATTATGCTGTCTGACACTTACTAGTTGACCTTCAATTAATGACAATTGAGTATGACACAGTAAGTTAAATCCAAGAAGAGCAGTTACTCCAATAAAATGGTATTTACTGATTTATGTTACACTAGTATTTTTGGTTCTAATTGATGCATTAGTGCAGTTGGTATCAATGGTATAGAAAAAGCAGTCAGAGTAGTGGCAGTCTATACACTTTGTATGAAGTAGTGAGCTTCCTTCACTGAATTGAAAATTTTTGACTTTGTATCATCTAATTTCTTATTGTAAAGGTGACTGAAATACAATTTTCGCTGCAATTTTAGACAGAGAGGAAACTAGAAAATAAATCATGAAATGTAAAGCCCTTTTAAGTCTGTTCCCTAACTTCTGTTTGATGAATTCAGACTGGAACTCTCAGAGAGATCTTGTGTGAATTTAATCCAATAAGGGTAAGGAAAAGGTTATTCAGATATAATATTTGTTAGTTCAGGTAGAGAATTAGCTTGCTTTCCAAAATTTAAGGGTGTAACCTATTTCAACCATAAAATGCAGATCAGGGAAGTTAGATTAGACAAAAATCCATAAATGTAGTCTTGACACAGAAACTGCCTAGAGGCCAGGACATTTCATCTCAAGTCAAAAGAACAGAAAGAAGAAGGGTCTGTTGCTTAAGGTGTTTCCATTTACTCATAGAATTCTATAGAGAATTAGAGAAAATTAACAATGAGTTTTTGGGAGATGAGTTAGATATGGCCAAGAAAGACCCACAAAAGCTTTCTGACAGACTTTTGATCTGAGCGTAAGCTCTCTCTTACAAATTTGTAAAGTTTACTATGTAGTAGAGTATCAAGAACAGTGACTTATACACAGGGTCTCAGTCAGCTTTTTTGGGATACTGTCACTGATACCACTTGTTGGACTTGTAGGACCAGTCTCGCACCGTAAGTAATTTTGTTGAATTTACCAGATCAGATAGATATACAGACCATAAATTTATGTTTCAATATCTTATTGACCAGTGTATCCAAGGGGACTGCATAGACAGATAGATTGAATAAGAGAGACTTATAATTATTAAGATCCTGTGTCACATTCATTTTATACAGATTAAAAAGATGAGTTAGAATAGATCCCATGCACACACCTGCCATGAGAGGTTGGTAAATGGGGTCAAATTGATATAGATAGATCAGATCTGGATCTTTCAATGGATGTATTCATCTGAGATAGTAAAGAGAGATAATTTAGCATAAGTATGTTAATATTTCAACTAATTAAAAATCTTTAGTCTTTCTTTGATTTACATTTTTTAAAACTCTTACATGTGAAATAAATTGGTTGTACTTCTACACTAAACAAAATATTTTAATTTTTTTATGCAGTTCTTAATGATATTTAATAGAATTGTTTAAATATTGAATAGCTATGAAATTCCACCCAGGTAAAATAGGAATTAAAAAGGATCCATAGGCAAAAATAGTTGAGAACCAATGCTTTAAAGGCTTTGTGACTGATAAAAAAGTTCACACACACACACACACACACACACACACACACACACACACACACACAGAGTAATTCAAGACTGGAGCAAAGTGAA
>NC_068985.1:22036288-22053476 GCF_001194135.2 Octopus bimaculoides
TGCATTCTTAATGTATCCAAATTAATCATACATGTTTGTTTCATGAATATTTTGTGATATGACACCTTGATCAATTATTGTAACTGTTAAGGGTATGTTACTGTCTATTCCCATATGATGCACCACAAAACACACATGCATTCACACACACACACATACGCGCACACACATATGAAGATATACACAAAGATATGTATTATATTTCATTCCATTCCAACTACTTTGCCCATTATTCCTGGGAGTGTTGGAGGAGTAGAGTCCTGTCACATCTCCTCTATAGGGTCCTGACAGAATCAACTGTCATTAGATTTTCTGGATGGATTCCCAAGTGTGATCAGCTGGGACTACAGATATTATCCAACCATCTCATTCTTGATCTACCCTTAAGTCTTTTGCTGGTTGGCTTGGCTTGAAGAATCTGTCTTGTGATTCTTTCCTGTGACATTCTAATCACATATGTATTATATACATACATGTAATGTACTCAGAAATACTGATATCTGTGAAATTACAAGTTCTTGTTAAGCATTTTATTCAAAATGTACCCCACTATTACCAGACATGGGAAAACCACACACACACACATGTATATATGTAGTATTAACACTTTGACTCAGAATTGCATTAAAGTTTTTCGAAAGTGAGAGCAGCATTCCAGATTGTTTGGATACCTGCTTGTGGTAATCAGAGCCTTTACAGTTTGTCATTTGGTGAAGAGTAAGGCTTATTCTTGTTTTCATTGGCTGGTCCTAGTTCGACTGTCTTTGAACAGAGGTCTGATTATTTAGTGCTGACCTGGGGGCTAAACAACAAAAGAAAAAGAACCAATGAGGAAACCTCAATGCAATTGCTCAGCTTATTAGCAGCCCAACTCCCTCATATTATCCCCTACTCTCTTGAGAGAGAGAGAGAGAGGACACATTGGATAATGTAATTTTGGATGCACACTGTCTGGAGTAAAAACTAGTCATATTTCTGCTCAATTAGAGATTAGTTTGCTCTATACAACAACAAAAGTAGAAGTAAATGTCAATTGTATATGTTGAAGAATCAGACATTTGCATGCCATGATACGGTGTAAGGTGAACAATAAGTTCATTGTATACCATCTACATCTTGTGAATAAAATAATCTAAAATGTATAGTGATTCTAAACTCCAGACTTTTGATGGCTTGTTAATAACTCTGAAATAGGAAACTATGGGCGATAAATTCCATTACTGAAAATAACTATTTCAACTAACCACCATTATTTATAAATTTGCTTCAAATCCACAAACTGTATAGTGGAGAATGAAAGGAAATATTCTCTCAGTAAAAAAAGATCCCTTACTCAAGAAGATATGAAATAATTTTGGTCTAAAAAATCTAGAGTGAAGCTAAAGATTTCAGTCATAAGACATTATAATTTAATACAATGAGAAAGAATACTATACCATCAAAAGTAAAAATACACTATCAACTTCAAAACGACTGTGAAAAGTTGCGGGAAAACTGCATAATAAAAATGCACTAGGAAGAGATTAAATAGTTATATATAGGTACAATAAATTAAATTCTACTTTACAAGTAGCAGTAGAAAACTACTCACCTGCAGGAAAACTATGGATGTAACTGATATACAAAACTAGTATATTAATAAGATACATCTTGGTTATAATAAAAAACACTCACTCAGCAGAGAATTATATTATATAAGTTCTTTCATACAATTTGTATTAATCAATTCCTTTAGGGTCACTGCAACTCTGGCAGGTGGGAATAAGCAGTACAGATATCTACTGAACAATTTTTAATTAATAAATCTCTCCAGTCTCAAGTAATAATATGCCAACCAATAACTTATAAAATGGCTTGATTAGAAAATGGTATTTAACTATATTCCTCAGTCATGACCATTGGAACCATTACACTTGGCAAAAGTGCTTTCTGCTCTAGTTACTGCCTCTGAAAGCCACTCACCTTTGTAGCTAAAGGCTTAACAATTGCCTCCAATACTCTGTCTTTCAAAAAGACAATTCCAAGGAGACTTTTCTCTATGTACTATTTACTGTTCATGAATTCACACAGAATGACATAAACATATCTAAGAATAACATACACACACACACACACACACATGCATAGATATACATTGATGTACATATAAACACACAAAATATACGAATCTGTATAAGCTAGTCATTATAAAATAGATGAATATCATTATTCTTTGATACGTGATCATCAGTCATATGAATGAAGTTGGTTCATTTCTTGTTAAAAACTGCCACCAAGCAAGGGAAAAAATAACATGTTATTAAAAAAACAAAGAAAAAACACACAGAGAGAAATAGAAATATTGAATACACACGAGCAGGGACAGATGATCAATAGACCCAGAAAATAGAAATAACATTAGAAAGTCATTTGTGTCAGTTCTGTCAAAAAGAACTAAGATATCCAATTTATGTTGAAAGCAGTCTAGAATATTTAGGAATGCCAAATAGCTAGATATAATCTCACCATTGCAGTTCATGCTTGTAGATGCAGTTTTTCTTAAATTGCATAAAATTGACTAACATTTCCTATTTGTACAAAGGAAATTATTCCTTACTCACTGACAGCAATATACAGCAGTCATGAAAATTGAAAGATGAGGTGTTGCATACAGCTAGCTTATTAGCTGGTATGTCAATAACATATTTCATATCTTTAAGTATTTCTTGAATTCTTTTCCAAGGTACTATATAATATTGTGGAGAGAAGAAGAGTATATATGAAAAAAAACAAAACTGTAAAATATCTATAACACTCCAACCACAGTTCCAGAAACTTTTAAGAGCCAACTGAAGACAGGAGACATTTCTCATTGACTGCAAAATTTATTGAGCTACAGAAATGACTGTCAAATGTAACTAAGATTTATGAGAGTGTCATAAGAAGGTGGGTGGTTTTGTGTCTAACAATATAACAATGGCAGTTGCAACATAATGGTGGCAACAATAATTGTTTTCACACAAGAAGCCCCCTTGTCAATAGTAAATGAATTTGTTTTGTATTGGGTGATCTGTACTGTAAATATTCATTGTGAGGGTCAGTTGAGGAAGGAGACATATAAAACCAAAGTAATAAATCTTTTAAGACAGTTATGTAATTTAAAAGCTACATCAAGAAAGGATATCTAAAAGTTATGTTAATGTTTTGTCTCCTCTAAACTGTTTCAAGATAAACTGAAAAAAGATTATTTAAGACTTATGTTAAAATTTAGAGAGTATGTTATGAATTCTTTTAAAAATGTAAAATTTTAGGAGCACTTTAGGAATTTTAGATCACAAAATAAAACCAAAAGGAAAAAAGATGCATAGACGCACGTTGCTAATTTTAAGATATGCTCTAACATGAATGGAGAATATTTGATAAGTACTATCAAAAGTATATATAGTGTTTCTACATATAATATAGACTCATGGTAAGATTTTGTGCACCTAAGATAACTTTATTAAAAGCTACTTTAGCATAAACATTTAAATTCTAAACCATGAAATGATATTTCGAACATGTTTGTGCAAATAGATTTCAATTGAACAAAGTTGAAAAATGTTTTGATCTATTCTCTTTATAAGCTGGAAATTTACATACTATAGCAATTAGGACATACTGGTACATGTAAGGTGAGTATATAGACAACAACTAGCAAACATAAGCAAATATCAACAAAATAAACACAGTTAAAAATTAAGACTGATTTATTCTAGTCAGAAAATAGAAATCTTTTAAAAGTATTTTCAATACTTTCATACTGAATACCCATTCAATTTAAACATACTTTGCCTGAAACCTCCTTAATTATATGTTCCTAGCAAATTCAGAAAACTGAGATGGTGAAAATTTGAAATAGCAGTTGTGAAGTTACTGTTTAGCAGCTCTATAAACTAGCAAAATTTCAGGGTAGAGAACACGGTTCTTACCATAAACAATCTATGGATATTTTCTTTTCTTTTCTAGTTTTACTTTTTACATAATGTTCACCATTGTTTTGTGAATAGAAACGAAGAAGTAACAACAAGGATCAAATCATTTAGCATTCAATTACAAGGTTGCCATTGTTGTTTACCTCTAAAATCCACTCTGGGAAGTAAGCTCTACATTGTGAAAAGGACTCCAACTATAAATTAATTGTAAAGATTTAACAAACTAAACCGATTGACCAAATCACAAAAGAAGTTTAAATAGAAACTGAGATGTACAATCTGACCCAACAACAGATTGCAGTTTAGCATTATCATAAATAGGGAAGGAAGTGTTATCTCCTGCTTATTTCAGAAGAATGTCAATTTTGTAAAGAGTGAGCACAATTGATTGAATTTACTACAATGTATCACTGGCATTTGGTTTATTGGCTTGAGAGGGGTGAAACTCAACCCACACTCCAAGCAGGATTTAAATGGTCAAATGCAAGTGATAAAAATAAATACAACAGGCAAATTATTCACCTCAATTCTACTGCTGACATCTCCACCAGAATGCAATAAATGAGATGCCATTAATAATACAATAGGCTACATCTCCAAAACATTGCAATTGAAATGGTAACATATCAGCCATAACACATTGCAGTTGCAATAGATGGTGCATTTTCTAGCAAAACACAATGACCGACAACAAATGAGCTACAATCTGGCTGGTTACTTCACCACTACACTCCAGTAGGCTACATATCCACTGCAATTCAATAGGTGATATCTCTACTACTACTACTACTACTACTACTACTACTACTACTACTACTACTACTACTACACAAAACCCTATTTCTCTATTACTGTTACACAATACTTAAAATCTCCCCCCTAAACAGAGTACCATATCCACCTTCTTACTCTTATCAACTACATGAGCTTCGCACACCTTCTCAAATCATACACACAACTTCATAAACCAGTGACACCAAACTAACATTCTCCCTTCATTCTCCAGACATGGTTACTCTTAGTTCTATGACACTCTCCTCGAACCTTCATTCCAAAACAACAGACTTAAAGCAGCACCTAACTGTTCCACTGTATTTCTCTTTTTATTAGCAACAACAGGTAACATCAAATACAACCATCACACTTGGAAACATAAACATAGGCACAGGATGGCTGTGTGGTTAGGAAGCATACAGTGCAACCATGTAGTGTCAGGTTCAGTCCTACTATAACCCCAGGCTGACCAATGCCTTGCATATGAATTTGACAGATGGAAACTGTGAGGAACACTTGCATGTATACTCTTTTACTCTTTTACTTGTTTCTGCCATTTGACTGTGGCCATGCTGGAGCACTGCCTTTAGTCGAGCAAATTGTCCCCAGGACTTATTCTTTGTAAGCCTAGTACTTATTCTATTGGTCTCTTTTGCCAAAGCGCTAAGTTATGGGGACGTAAACACAACAGCATCGGTTGTCAAGCAATGTTGGGGGAACAAACACAGACACACACACATACATATATATATATATATATATATATATATGACGGGCTTCTTTCAGTTTTCATCTACCAAATCCACTCACAAGGCTTTGGTCAGCCCGAGGCTATAGTTGAAGACACTTGCCCAAGGTGCCACGTAGTGGGACTGAACCCAGAACCATGTGGTTCCTAAGCAAGCTACTTACTACACAGCCACTCCTATGCCTATGTGTCTGAGTCTTTGTGTGTGTGTCCTGCACTATGTGACATTCAGTGTTGGTTTGTTTATAGCCTTGTAACTTAACAGTTCAGCAAAAGAAGCCAACAGAATAAGTACTAGACTTAAAAATAAGTATTGTGGTTGATTTACTGAACTAAAACCCTTCAAGACAGTGCTCCAGAATTGGAAAAGTCCTGTTACTGAAACAAGTAAAAGATATACCATACACACATTAGACAAAAATAATATTAGTTACATACAACATCTCTACAACATTCACAGCACAAAGAAAAGTATGCAAAACAACATACATAGAGCACTCACAGTTACAAGAAACAAATAACAATGGTTGTACAAATGGTACATTGATTATGCCAGTGCTGTTGTATTTTGTTCTCTTAGGTTTAAAGCACCACAAAGAACATAAAACAGTGAATTTCACATTATCACAGGTTGTAATAGACAACCCCCTTAGACTTCTCAAACATGACCCCCCCCCAAAAAAAAAGCAACTAAAAACAAAAGACATTTGTGATACAGTTTGTTTTTGTTGTAAATTCCAATTATTACAATTTTTGGCAGTATATAAAAAAAAAACTCTAGAAATATATACATCACTGAAGATAACAACAACATCATAAACCTAGCTGATTGATTGATTGACTGAATGATGAATCAAAGGTTAACCAATTGACAAATAAATAATAAAGAAGTGAAATAGAACCAGTGGATGTGTTTATTATTGGTACAATGACCCTCCCAAAGTACAACAAAGTTTGATTCAATACATGAGTTCACATCAAGAATCTTGGAAACCAAATTACAAAAATGAAATATTCTAAAGGCCCTATTTCTTCCACTCATCCTAGATAAACCATAAAAACTGTATCAATAGATTCACTAACTCCAAGCACTGTACTGGAATGCACACCCCCAATGGCAAGTGCAGAGAAACAGTAAATGCTGCACTCTGATCAAGTTCACCTTTACAACCCCTATTTGTGCCCCCATCAGAATCTACATGTGTACAGACAAGCCAACAAGAGAGCTTCTACAAGGTTACCTGACCCACAAAGATATCTTTTACTTGTTTCAGTCATTTGACTGAGGTCATACTGGGGTACTGCCCTGAAGAGTTTTTAGCCAAGTGGACCAGCCTGAGTATTTATTTTTCTTTTAAGCCTGGTACTTACTCTATCAGTCTCTTTTGCCAAACTGCTAAGTTACAGAACATAAACACACCAACACCAGTTGTCAAGCAGAGTGGGAGGACAAACACACACACACACACACACACACATTTGCACAACAGGTTTCTTTCAGTTTCCATCTACCAAATCCTCTGACAAGGCTTTGGTTGGCTCGAGGCTATAGTAGAAGACACTTGCCCAAGGTGCCATGCAGAGGGACTGAACCTGGAACCAGGCGGTTGGGAAGCAAACATCTTACCATAAACGTAATTCAAGGGAAAGTCAGCTGCTATTTTTAGCAACCAAATTTCCCTCAAATTCCATTCAAGTGTCTAATATAAAGGTCACACTGGACAATGTAGCCTCTCAACCATCATATACAATAAGTCAGTACGGCCATGGTTGGAATGATGTAATCATAGGGCTGATTGATCAAGAATGACCCAGGGCTAAACAACTATAACAATTAGAAAAACAGAAATAGATCAGACAGCAAGGAGAATGCAACATGTTCATACTGCCAGGTTGCAAGAAGCCCAGTATATCCAGAACAGTAAATCTGATATTGTTGCCATGTTATTCAGCCAACTACCTCAGTGTCATGTATCTACTCAAGTGGAATTAAACTGAGGCTACACTACAACTCAAAATCTCCTCTTCATTACAATAAGGGATGTCTCACATTATGTGATACCCTCTCTACAATATGTGATGTTTAACCCATAATATGTAGGATATATAATGTCACTACAGCATGTGATGTCTATCCCATAATATGCAATGTGTTTTCACAATATAAGCGAAATCGTCATGGCACCTGTGCCCAGCATCGCCTTCCTGGCACTTGTGCCGGATGGCATGTGTAAAGACATTCGAGTGAGATTGTTGCCAGTGCCGCCGAACTGGCTCCTGTGCAGGTGGCATGTAAAATACACCATTTTGAGCGTTGCCGTTGCCAGTACCGCCTGACTGGCCTTCGTGCCAGTGGCACGTAAAAGCACTCATTACACTCTCGGAGTGGCTAGCGTTAGGAAGGGCATCCAGCTGTAGAAACTCTGCCAAATCAGATTGGAGCCTGGTGTAGCCATCTGGTTTCACCAGTCCTCAGTCAAATCGTCCAACCCATGCTAGCATGGAAAGCAGAGGTTAAACGACGATGATGATGATGATGTGATGTCACTCTCACCTACAACATGCGATGTGTCTTCACTACAATACATAATGCCTCTCCCCCTACATTGTGACAACTTCACTGCAGTATGTGATATCTCTTTTATGATATGTGATATCATCACTACAATATGCAATATGTCCCCACTATAGCCTATGAATGTCCCCACTCCAATACATGATTTCTCCATATAATGTCCTACACTACAATATGCGATGTCTCCACTTTAATATGCAATGTTTCCTATTTAATATAATGGGAAATATCTGAAAGCTAAATTGCTTAACAGCTTTGAAGACGAGTAAATTAAATAAAAATATAACCAAATTATTTTATAAAAATACAACAACACAACAATAAAATAGGAAAACTTTAAAAAAGCCAATTAAATTTGGTTTCAGTAGTTTTCCCCTCTTGTCTCCGTAATCTTTATTTAATCGGAAGAATATTTGGATTTTTCTATTAATAAAGAATCTTAAAAACAGTCTAAAGCTTTTGTTGATGTGCCTAAGGAAACAAAAATTGTGAGTTTAACTCATTTTAACAGTGCAGTTTAAGGTGTTTTACATATAAAAAGTTAAAAAAAAGATGAATGCCAAACAAGAGAAAAATGAATGAGAAGAATGAGAAAAAACAAAAAGGAAAAGAAAAAAGAAATAGAATAAGACAAAATGAGAAGATGAAGAAAGAAGAAGGACAACAAAGAAACCAATAACTATGATGATGATGATGATGACGATGATGATAAATACTACTACTACTACTACTACTAGAGATTGCTGAAGAAGCAAAGTACTCAGGGATGAATGCCCAGTTATTCTGTTCTTTGCTTGACAAGTTTCCTGTTCATTTAGGCCCTGCTCCTTTTGTGTTTTAACACATGGAGATAACATTTAAACTCCTCTCTTACCCTGGAGTTTGAATCAAATTAGAAAAGAATTGAAAGATGAATGACAATAAAACTTTTGAAAAGAAACAGAAGCCCCTATTTTCACTAAATTTAATTAATTATTCAATTTGAAAATTCAAAAAGATTACTTTATAAGTGATTGGAAAGTGTGTGTCAGGGGGTTATTTCGCAATCTACAGAAAGATCCTAAAACACCCAACATGAAAAAGAAAGGATGTTTATGTGTAATGGTATGTGCTTGTTTGTGTGACTGTGTGTATTTGCAATATAGTAATTGTGTGTATATGTATGCACATGCACAAGTCAAGTGCATTTAACAGTATACACTTACTACTGCTCACACACACATTGGTATATACATATATATATATATATATATATATATATATATATATATATATATATATATATGCATATGCAACATAGCAATGGCATATACACACCATTTTCTCTGTGTGTCTATTGTATGTAGAAAGTAATTGTGGGTACACACTTATGTAGTGCCATAAAAGTGGCATTTACTAAATGTCTTCATGTGTTTCAATATATATCTGAAGATCAGTTACAGAGTGTATGTGATATTAACAATATCTGCATTCAGTTATGTGTAAGTGTTGTCATTGCTGTTTAGCTCCAGGCCTTCTGTTATAGAGCAGACCTATGATAAAAGGCAATCCAGTTCTGACCAACATTTCTTTAATATCAGGGACTACATTGACTAATATATCCGTCTTTAAGACTGCAGGGTATAATTTGAGCAAGGTTTGGTTGTTATTTCTACTCGATTCAATAACCACATAGAAGCTCCCTGTTGGCTGTGTGTGTATGTGCATGCTTAAAATTTAGCAACTATGTGTCATATGCTTTGTTTTGTGTATGTCTAGGCAGTTCAATAATTGCATTTTCATATCTGAGTTATGAATGCATGTAGAAGAGTGAGTGTTTGTAAATGTACGGGTGCATTCATGTGTGTGTGCATTCACCCCTGTCTTCTAATGTTATTAACAGATTGAAATCTCACTCCCCTACATGATATCAAAGAGGCTTACATTCAATCAAATTTAACAAGCTTAATTCTTTTTTTTTTAAATAAACTGAAATAAAAGACTAAACAAAATACAAAAGATATAAGTATAAAATAAAGATGTGAATTAGATACAAGAAAGAGACATTGACATAGTTGGATAAAAGGAGGGGAAGAAAGAGGTACAGAGAAATGTAACAGAAAATATTCAGGAAAGACAGGAAGATATCAGAGGAAAGATGCATGGAGATAATGAGAAAAACTAAGGATGAGAAAGAAAGAGATAGTAAGGAAAGACAAGCAAATACACACACACACACACACACACACATGCACTCAAAAAATCTGAAATAGGCTTAAAGCCTATAAATTAAAGTGAAGAAGAGAAATGAGATTATGTGACATTCATGATTATGTCAGGGTATTCCCCGACACATGAGTAGTGTATAATAATGATAAACAAAAACAAAAATGCAAAAGTGATTTAACCCACATGAGAAATTGAGTCCATGCGGTAAAACAAAATCAGATTACGTTTGTTTCTGATTTCTCTAAACTTATTTGTAATTTCTGCTGAATGTTTACATTAATTCCTGATAAGTCTATTGCTCAAGCCAGTAAGAGAGAGCTTCAGGCTGGTTTCTGGACATGCTAGAAATAGTAGCCAAATCTCCCTCACAATCACATTCTACTGTTTTATTAAAGTAAAAATAAAACACTAAGGATAATGTAATACTAGAGACAGTCGTTGAAAAAAAAGTAAAAAAAAAGGAAGAAGTGGTCATGGGTATAAATAAGGCTTTTAGTCATCTGATCTAGACTTACACAACAACAATAATGAATCTGTCACTTTTCTCTTCCAGAAAACAGTCAACCCTTCGGATACCAACGCCACTCAAAACCACCCTGCTTCTATGATATCCTGTTTTTAAATGATCTAAATTAAAACCTTCCATCAAAATTCTGTGTTAATTTACATTCCAGACACCAGCATAATAATAAAGTTATTCTACTGAATTCTTCGTTATTTTAACAATTAATTGAAACAGCAACAGTGTATTTCAACAGAAATTTGGTAACAAAAGAGTTAATCACCATAGAATTTATGAATCTATGGTCTTCCAAACTTTTCATTTAAATCATTCTTGCAGTTAATTTTCTCTATTTGGAAGAATTCTGCTAACTATGGTACTACACAGCTTTGTTCAACACCAATCTACATTAAGCTATTACAAAAATTGTTCAATATATTGCTTCTCCCAGGATACCAATTTATTACTATTTAAGAAATCATTTAATGTAATAACAGAATTAATAATGACCTAAAATGTCAATGCCAAGAAAGAATGCCAATAAAATATTCTAAAATGTACATAAAGCATATATATTACTTGAGCATATGTAGATACCAATCCCATAAGGCCTAAAGTTGAACAGAAATGAGAGGAAACTATTTTGATGATCTAGTCAAGTACTAAGGTTGATTTAATCGACTAACCTCTTACACCAAATTTGTGGTGTTGTGTCTATCTCAAAAATCAATGATCTAATAAAATGATTTTTTCCTATTGGCACAAAGTCACAAACAAATTTTTTGTGGAGGTGTATAATCAATTAAAACACCTCAGTGCATGCTGGGTACATAATTGAGTAAACTTAGCTGAAGGAAAAGCAAAGTTAGATTTTGAAGTTGAACGCAAGGACAAAACTGAATATTATGTTATTCGGTTCTACTATTTTTACCAACTTGCCATTTCTAAAACTGTGATGTATATTAGCTAGTTTGTCTTCGATTATTCTTTGCAGATAATTTTGCAGGATAAGAATGTGATATCAAAGGTTCTAAAGGAGATAATTCAAATAATTTTAAATGAAATAAATAATTCTAAAAAAAAGAATAATAGCTTTACTTTTTACTTGCTTTAGTCATTGGACTGTGGCCATGTGGAGTCACCACTTTGAAGGGTTTTAGTCAAAGAAATAGACTCTGATACTGATTTTATTTATTTTGGTAATTATTCTATTGAACTCTTTTGTTTACAGGGACATAAATAACCAACACCAGTTGTCAAACAGTGGTGGAGGTACAAATACAGACACAAAGACACACACACACAAATATATATATGATGAGCTTCTGTACAGTTTCCATTTACTAAATCCCCTGAAAAAAAAGCATTAGTTGCCCAAGGTGTTGCAGTGGGACTGAAACTAAAGTCATGTTGTTGCAAAGTGAGTTTTGTAACCACACAGCAGCCATGCTTGCATCTATAATATGCCTAAATAAGTGCAAAAGACAAAAAAATGCATCTGGTCTTCACTTAATAACTAGAGGCTTTTCCAATAATTACAGAAAGAGAGCAAAGATAAAACAATCCAAGAAGAAAATATTAAAATCATACGTATTAAAGTCATATAGGCATAGATGTGGCCATGTGGTAAGAAGTTTGCTACCCAACCAAATGGTTTTGGGTTCAGTCCCATTGTATGACACCTTGGACAAGTGCCTTTTACTATAGCTCTGGCTAAAGCCTTGTGGATGGATTTGGTAGACAGAAAATGAAAGAAACTTGTTGTATGTGTGTGTGTGCATGTGTGTGTGTGTGTGTGTGTGTGTGCGCATGTGTGCGTACGTGCGTGCACACAAGTGTGTTACTGTCTTATAGCCTTGACATTGCATGATAGTTGTAAATAGATGTTACTGTCATACAAGCAGTGTCCACCGTTTCCAATGTCTGGTCATGGGAAAATAATACCTTACTGGAGAGCGGGTAAGGGTTGGCAACAGGAAGAGTATCTGGCTGTAGAAAACCTGCCTTAAGAAATTCCAGTCAACCTATGCAAGCATGGGAAAGTGGATGCTCAAATGATGATGATAAAATGTAAATACAAGAAGCCTTCTGCAAGTGTCTTCTACTATAGCCTTAGTTGATCGATATCTGTAAATAGAATTTGGTATGCAAATAGTGTGCAGAAGTTTGTTGTGTGTGCATATGTACATATATGCACACACACACACACACACACACACACACACACACACACATAAATATATAGTTACAAATGTATATATTTAGAAGCATAAAAACAATGAACATAGACTTAATAGAAGATTCAGTATGTGTAGAGTCCACTATTTATCATAAATGTATTGACAATTACATTGAAATTACACAAGGTTTGTAACTTTTTGAAACAGTTTGAATAAACCACAGAAGTAGTGAAATTTAGTCCATCACAGTCAGAATCAGTTATTATTTAAAGTTATTGCTCTTCCAGACAGGTTGGAGGACCATGCCTTGTTTGAAACTTCTATTTTTAGCATGGTTTCTACAGTTAGATACCCTTCCTATCACTAACCACTTTACAGAGTGTACCAGTTGCAATTTATCATGGCATTAGCATGAGAGAGGTTGTCATGTCTTTGACACTACCAAAGTGTATTGTCAATCCTACATTATTATTGTCTGATTGCCAACCACTTTACAGAGTGTCCTGGGTGCATTGTATCACGGTACCAACACTAGACAGGTTGTATTGTCCCCTGCAAGACTACAAAGTCCTCTCTGCACTATGTAATCTCCATTCTTTCAAAGAATATGTGACTGATAATGCAAATAGAAAATGAGTGATGATCAGGAAAGTGCAAGAGAATGTAAGTATGAAGGTATAAGATGGAGAAGACAGAGTGATAGGATGGTGGTGTGTGTGGTGGGGAGAGACACGGCAAAACCTATAAGTTGGTTGCTGGTAAGATGTTGAACAGGAAACAGCGTGAAAAATGTTTTGGGGATAGCAGCAATAATAATATGCAAAGATCGGAGAGAGAGTGAGTGGTGGATAACAACAGAGATGAGTGATAGTGAGAGTGGCAGATGTTGGTAAAGGTTGAATGAGGGGAGGGAAAAACAAGGGCAGTGGAAAATGATGGGTTGCTGTAGAGGGTAATGCTACTGAATATGGAAAGCTCTGTTATCCTTTTGTTTCACAGGCATCATGATGAAAGAAAAATAAAGTGATAGAGGGATGATGGTGGGAAAGAAGTAGAATTGTAATGATAATGGGTGATGGTGGGCAGTTGGATGAAATATCCCTGAAGAGAGAATAATGGTTAGGAGTAGTAAAGAGCACCAGTAAGGGATACTGAATATTAACAGACCTAATGTCTTTTTTTTACAATTAAGTAAAATACCAAATTGTAATATTTATTTATGCATATGCTTATCAACAAGACTATATTCGAACTTTGATATATTTTTTTCTATCAATTATGTCCTTTTTTTATTAAAAATAAAAACAACAAAAATAGAATCATTATCACTTCTCATGTTAATACCAATGTCTACAGACAAAAATTCCAATAACTAATCTATGCAACAATTCTTCAGATCTGTTTTCCAAACATTTAAAATGTCTTTACTGAAAGCAAAAAATTCTAAACATTTTTTTCTCAAAAACGCTATATAACATTTGGATGTGCCGTTAGATGAAAATTTCCATGTGAAATCTTAAACATTTACTTTATTTAGACATTAAATATTTAACTATTTCAGGGGAAGCATCCACATTTGCATCTTCCTTTTTTTTTCTTTACTAGAGTGGCATTCCTCATTGATTAATTTGGCTCTTGAATGGAATAGATTTTGATAATTTTGTTATTTATTTACTTTTTCTTTCGTTTGCTTATGGTGATCTTTCAAATGATTATTAGATATGTTTCCTTTCCTTTGCTCTCTTCCACACCCATCCATCTCTCTGTCTCAATGATAGTAGCACAGGAAGAAGAGAGAAATAAAAAAAAAATATGAAAAATGAGAGAGAGAGAGAGGCAAATCAACAATAAAAAAAAAAACAGAAAAACATTCAGAGTGGAATTTGGGGATAGGGAAAAGATGATAGAGGTGAGAGGTAAGGGAGACATTGCACAGGAATAAAACATTTATGATCAGACCTCCCCCACTATACATTAGGCAGATGATCAAATAAAATGTCCTAATAATATTTATATAGCTCAGCCCCTGTCTGAGAGGGAGACTAACAAAACCAAAGGGTAATGTAATTTGCGACATGTTTGAAACATTTTTAAGGGACAATGGCCAGAATTGACTGTGGTAAAGATATTTTCAATATGAGGAGAGTGACAATCCTTAAAATAAATACTTTACTACACAATCCATATGGTTTATTTCACAGTAATGATGCCTATGTTTATTTAGAGCCTCTCAGGCAGGCATAACTGTGCACTGATTAGTCATTGAAATCTGGGAATTTATTATCGAAACACACATGCTAAATTACATTGTCAATGAATTAGAATTTTACTTTAATGATACCGAATGATTTTAGGATTTCATTTTCTTTCAGAAAAAGAGTTTAGCATTATTTCAGGAAAGAATATTTTCAATATACAGAATATAACAAAATAAAATTGATGTCATAGTGGTAATTTGGTGTAGAATCCTTTCCCAAAATAGTTGTAACTATGTGTATACAGTGGTTAATAGATTATGATTAATCTTGTTTAAATTGGTGATGTCTCAGATTGAATAGTCAACATTAACATGAAACAGGTGTAATGCAAATAAAATTAGAGCATGAGATGGCAATGTTAAGAGCACAAGCAAGAAGAAACTTGTACAACAGCCTGTCATTTTTTTACTTATCTATCTTTTCATAATTATTTCAGTGCTTACTTTCCTTGACACTGTCACAGCAACTTTAATTTCTAAGAATAAACCTTATAATAATATTTTTCTTTACTCCTGTTGATTGGTGTTCTTTTATATAACTAAACATTATTCTCTGCAAGGTATATGTTTTTTTAATTAATAAGATATTCCAACTGACATAGCAGCCGACCAGTTATTTGATGTATTTATATAAAGCAATGATTATAGATTTCTTTGTAATTCCAATAAAATGGTTCTTCATTATATTTACGATGGAGGTTGCTAGAATAAATAAATATGTAAATAAATAAATAAGGTAAGAAGCTTGCATTTTTATTTTTATATACTAGACTAGTGATTTTCATTTTTTTTTTTTAATAATATTATCTTCAACGGTAACCATAGAATTTTGAAAGACTTTTCCTAACTTAGAGTTTTATCTATATTCCAAACTTATTATAAGTTAGTATTTAGAAATCTGATAATTTGCCAACATCCTCAGATATTGTCTGCAGCCTCCTGCTGGGGAAGCCCAGTTTTAAAACGATGTATTCCACTCTGAGAAAAACCATGTTAAGATTCATCTACTGACAGGAAATTAACCTCTTATGGTGAAGAATGGAGATAATACAGAATAGCAGTACAATAACAAAGAGGACAGTTACAACAAACTTCAGCTATGGCTAAATTATAGAATATGCTTTTGTCTTCAGTGTCCATCGATCTATCAAGTCTCATTTATAAAGCTGGAATAGAAGTCAGGGAAAAGTGACATTTTCCAATTCTTAATCAGACTCCAAATAAGCTGTAAAGGAAATCAATGTATTTCAACAAGAAGGTCACCTCTGTTGAAGTACAAACATATTGCATAAACTAATAACAATATAAAAACAGAATCTTCTTAATACATAATTATAAAGAAGACATGCAGATAACTTTATGTAAATTGTCCACATTAAGCTGCAGAGTCTGATAAAGGTGGTTAGTACAATACAATACAATGTTGCCCGTCTAGGTAATGTAATAAAATACTGTTGAGGTTAACTTCTATTTTTAATGCTTCTTAGTTTAATAAAGTCAGTACCAGTAGTGTACAAGCAATTATGCTTGTCTCCAAAAATTAACTGTGTACCTGTGTATGAAACTAATTTTATTAATCTAAACATGAACAGTTTATATTACAATTATTTTCCTTTTATATTATCATCCTAATCTTCAGAAGTAGTAGAGTTAAAAAAAAAAAAAAAAAAAAGGTAGCATGATTAACTAAATAACTCACAGTACCTAGTTTCTATGATCAGATCCTGCTAGGGTCAACATTGCTTTTCATCTTTCATAAAACAAGTATCAGTTAAGTATATATATGATTCCACAATGTAACCTCGTGGATATCGTTGACGATTTTTTCTTCCTCCGTCTTCCCTTCTTTGGACTGTCCTATGTTTCCGACAAAGAGCTCCGCTCGAAACGTCATATTCTCTTTCTTTCCTTTCCCGAGCGTCTAGTAACACAATCTGTATCACGTCCTTGCGTTGTTGTCTTTTGTCGTTTTTCTTTTTGAACTTATATAT
>NC_068985.1:22053564-22061223 GCF_001194135.2 Octopus bimaculoides
TATATATATATATATATATATATATATATATGTATATATATATATATATATATTTACTTACACGTACATATGGAGAAAGCCACTTAATTTGATCACTGTTAGATAAAAAATAACCAGTTGATAACATTAAGTAAGTAAATGATATAACACTATCATGAGCATGTAGGGGACCCACTAACTTTGATATCATTATTGGTGATTATAATAGATAGCTTTCACTGAAGAGTTACCTCAGTTTCCTTGGAATCTACTTTATTCCAATATATCTTTTTAAAGATAACTAACAAGAGAATAGTTTTTAAAAAACATTATTAAATATATTTTCTACTTTTTCCCTTTGGTATATATTCTAATTATTTCAAAACTATCTGCATACACAATAACATGTAAATTAACATCATTTATGGATGATTTACAGTAGGTAAAAATAGTTAATCTTTCTCCTGCTATTACACTCACTGAATTACTTTTTTTTTTTACTATCAATGCATGGCTGTGTGGTTAAGAAGCTTGCTCTGCAACTATGCAGCTTCAGGTTCAATCCCACTTTATGGCAGCTTAAGCAAGTGTCTTTTACAATAGTTCTAGGATGACCAATGCTTTGTGAATGAATTTGGCAGATGGAAACTGTGTGGAAGCCTTTAGGAAGGGTATCCAGCCATAGAAGCCATGCAAAATCAGACTGGAGTCTGGTGCAGCCCCTCAGCTTGCCAGCCCTGGTCAAACTGTCCAACTCATGCCAGCAAAGACAGCAGACATTAAATGATGATGATGATGATATGTGTGTGTGTGTGTGTGTGTGTGTGTGTGTGTTTGTATGTATGTATAAGTGAATGTATGTGTGTGTATGTATACTCATGTTTCTGTGTGTCTTTGTGTGTGTGTGTGTGTGTGTGTGTGTGTGTGTGTGTGTGTGTGTGTGTGTGTGTGTGTGTGTGTGTGTGTGTGTGTGTGTGTGTGTGTGTGTGTGTGTGTGTGTGTGTGTGTGTGTGTATCTTTCTCCCCCACTTAATGACCAGTGTTGGCTTGTGTATGTCCTTGTTACTTAGTAATTAGGATCTCGTTGATAACAAGAACTCATCAACAGATGAACACCAACAGTATTGTGATGTCAGCAGCTGGTTACATGACCTCAACGACAAGAATGGATTAAATCAGTTAAAAGTACAGAAAAAAGATTAAGCAGTATTTCTCAGGAGCTGTTGTTTAATCCCAGGCCAGATCAGCCTTTATTGAGTAATCCTATCATCGAATATTCCACCCATGGCCATCCCATCTAATTTTAGACAATATATCAAAACTACTATCAAAATTGTATCTTTACTTTTTCTAAGATGGTAGGATAGGTTTGAGGAAAATTTTGCTGCTTTTTCTAGCAGGTCTAGAGACCAAGTAGAGACTCATCTATCTTTTATGTTTCAATTGTTTCAGTCATTGGATTGTGGCTATGCTGGAGCATCACTTTGAAGGGTTTTAATGGAAGAAATCAACACCAATATTTTACTTTTAAATTTGGTACAGTCTTTTTACTGAACTGCTACATTACAGGGACATAAACTAACAAGTTGTCATGCAGTGGAGTGATACACACAAAATACACACACACACACACACACACAAACATACACACACACACATATATCTACATATATATGACGGGCTTCTTTCAGTTTCTGTCAAACAAATCTACTCACAAGGCTTTGGTTAACCTGGGGCTATAGTAGAAAACACTTGCCCAAGGTGCTACATAGTGAGACTGAATCCATAATCATGTGGTTGGGAAGCAAACTTCTTACCACACATCCATGCCTATGCTTATGGTAGGATATGGTTTGAGGAAAATTTGCCTGCTTTTTCTAGCAGGTCCAATGACCATATAGAGCAGTGGTTCTCAACTGGTGTTCATATGGCCCTTGTAGGTCCGTATAATATTTTGTTGTTAAAATTTATGTGTAATAAATTGCTTATACTTCTAGAATGTGGAGGCACAATGACCCAGTGGTTAGAGCAGCGGACTTGCAGTCATAGGATCGCGGTTTCGATTCCCAGACTGGGCGTTGTGAGTGTTTATTGAGCGAAAACACCTAAAGCTCCACGAGGCTCCGGCAGGGGATGGTGGTGAACCCTGCTGTACTCTTCCACCACAACTTTCTCTCACTCTTACTTCCTGTTTCTGTTGTGCCTGTAATTCAAAAGGCCAGCCTTGTCACACTCTTTGTCACGCTGAATCTCCCCGAGAACTACGTTAAAGGGATACATGTCTGTGGAGTGCTCAGCCACATGCACGTTAATTTCACGAGCAGGCTGTTCTGTTGATCGGATCAACTGGAACCCTCGACGTCGTAAGCGGCGGAGTGCCAATAACAACAACAACTTCTACAATACATAATTTTTTTTTTAATACAATTCCTGATAATGTTTAATTATAAAAATACAGTAGGAATTTTTGTTATCTACATCAAATGGCTATGGAGGTCAAGTGGAGAAAAATAGGAATCAAAGGAGTCCATTGATAAAATAAATGGTTGAGAACCACTGATGTAGAGGCTTGTTTGTTGGTTTGTTGGTCAGAGATATTTCCCTTAAATCACTTTGTAAAGATTCTCCGTGTCTATGTTAAGAAATCAATATTTAACAGGTAGCAGCACAATCAGCAGACGCAGCAAATGAGTAATGAGGTTTTAGACAGAAAGAAACCAGATGCTTTCAGAATTACTGATTACACATCAGGTAGTACCCAGTGGAGGTCTGAAATTACAGGTGGTGCCTGGTCATTTGATTGATTTAACCAGCATTGCTGTGGTGGTGTCATTAATAATAACTTAGTGAATGTTGAGAGGCCTGCTTTTATTGATAACAAAAATTTTCTCCATCACAACACAAATGTAACAGTCGTATTTATAGACTGACTGTTGTAATATATTCAAAGGTAAGAAAAGAATTGAAAATAAAGATTACAGTGTAGACTGAAGTCAAGTTAATATATAAAGCCATAAAAAAAGAGTCTCTGAATTTTATAGTGCATTCATGCTGAGAACAGATGATGAGAATTGGATGACTGACAGTAGTGGGTTGGGGATAGAATACCTACTTAAGAGA
The DNA here is from genome assembly GCF_001194135.2 of Octopus bimaculoides. Lineage (NCBI taxonomy): Eukaryota > Metazoa > Mollusca > Cephalopoda > Octopoda > Octopodidae > Octopus > Octopus bimaculoides. The sequence goes on from NC_068985.1 coordinate 22,056,664, forward strand.
GGATTACCTGTTGAGATGACTAAGATCTCAAGTGAGGGAGCCTCGAGGTGGCGTGTAGACATGCTAGAAATAATAACCAAATTTCCTTCTAATCACACTGTACTATCTTAAAAATAAAGGACATATCGGATAATGTAATCCTGAAAATAAGAAAGGATGGTTAAGGTTGATATGCCTTTGATGAGAGATTTATCTGATCAGGGTTGACTGAGAATAAACAACAAAAACAACAACTAAGAAGTCAACAGGTTGTGAGGAGATGCATATAACTAGTGTGGTAGACATGAAGAAGGAGAAGGGGAAGAAGAGGGGAGGAGCAGGCAAAGACGACAGAAGAGAATAATAGAGAAAGGAAAATTAACATATTCGATGGCATGTAAGATGCATTTTTTTTTTCAGAAAGATGTCTCCAAAAAAAAAAAAAAAGAAGAAGAAGAAAAGCACCCTGGGTCTTATGTGTAAGGTTGGGCTTCCCATAAGCTTTAATGCACTAAAAACATTTTATCCTGAATATACACTGTTGAAATTGGGGTGTGTCTAATATGCCTGAGAATCTTTCAAGCCATCAAATATGGTAGAAAGAAAAATAGAAAGCTGATAATCATTAAATAGATAAAGGTGATATGAAAATAAATATCTTGCCCCTCCCACCATAATTATTTCTCCATAATTTGAAAAGACAACCATTTCGTGTATAATTTGTTTATTACAAGCCAACATAATGGGATGGAATGGGGACTCTTGATGATCACTTGACTAGCTAAATATAGAAGCTCAATCTCCTCCATATATCACAACCTCTGTCTAAAAAAAAAATGAAGGGAAGACATATTGGATAATGTAGTTATTGATACATTGGTTGGAAAAAATATAGTCACATATAGAATGTCATTGCTCATAAGTTTGTTTGTCCAGACAGAGCTGCCCAAGGCTATGTAACAAGAAATTACTTATTACATCAGTTCTGTAAACAAATGAACAAGATTAATTGAAGTAATTACAGAGACAGAAGAATTTAAAAAAAAAAAAGAATAAAATCGATAGAACAAGTTAGATGTGAATAAATCAATAGCCACAGAAAATGTGTTTACCTTGACCAAATAGCTTTATGAAAATAGGTGTGATATTTGAAGTAACATACCTGTATTCTTCTTCAGGATATTCTATGACTTTCAAAACATTATTTTTCCAAGCTTCTAGCTCATCAAACTCCAGTTTGGCTTCAATGGCAGCCAAAGACTGTTCAGGTTTAATCTAGGTATAAGAAAATAAAACAAATAAAAAAAAAAATGAAAATAAAAAAAAAAATTACTGCTGCCACCTCCAAAACCACCACCAAAGCCACCACTACCATCACCAAGCATCACCTGTACAGATATTTTTACATTGGCCCATTGTAGGAGTAGAAGCATTATTGATTGAATTAACCCAAGTTTTTTTTTTTTTTAATTCAAATTTTAATTTCATAATGCAGTTTGCAAACAATAGTTCTAGTTCAGTGCATTTACAATGAAGTAGGCATCTAAGGACTGCCTACACAAATTGGTTGGAACAAACATCACAAGGAATTTTCATTTAACGGTCATCAGTTTATTGCATTCCTTGCTAAAGCTTATATCATTTGCTGCAACATACACACTTACACTCATACACACATATACCATTCGTTCATTCAACATCTATTTTCCATGCTAGCATGGTTCAGATGGGGAACTGAAGTAGGGTTTTTTACAGATGCCCTCCTTATAGCCAACCCTCACCTGTTTTTCATGAAAGGGAATTTTTTTTTTAATTCCTGAGTTTTAAAAGGAATTTGAAAGCTTTGAGCTAGCAGATTTGTGGGCAGGAAATATCAACAAACATCACCATCTTTCTTTTTTTTTTGCTGTATGTAGCTCAGTATGGATTGTAAACATTTACACACATACACACATAATGGGCTTCTTTCAGTTTCTATCTACCAAACTCCTTCACAAGGTATTGGTTAGCCTGAGGCTATAGTAGAAGACATGTGCCCAAAGTGCCATGCAGTGGGACTGGGCTCAAAGCCACATAGTTGTGAAGTGAACTTCTTAACCACACATCCATGCTTGCGTGTGCGCATGCACGCTCACACACACACATTAATTTGGTGGTCATTAAGAAAATTAGGAGTTGAAGAATAGTTCAGCAGAAGTGCCAACCATGTATAAAGATGTTATCAGCTAAATCAGGGTTGGAATTGAGTTTGGAATTGAGTTTGGAGTGCAAGCAGGGGTCCCCTCCTATTTATTATGGTCCTGAAGACACAACAGAAGAGGTTAAGACTGGCTGCTCATGAGAGTTCCTATATACTGATGACCTAGTGCTTATTAGCTGAGACTGTGTAAGATTTAGAGTAAAAGTCCTAGATGTGGAAACAAAATTTAGAATCAAGAGACCTTAGAGTAAACTTAGAAAGATCCAGAAGATCCATGTGGAAAGATCCAATGGAAAGAGAAAAACTAAGGAAGACAAAGACAGAAATAGTGAAGGCTGATCCCAGGAAACTGAACCTTACACAAATGATGATTAAGGAACACAACCAACAAGTTGGTGGAATGCTGTATAGGAGAGAACTTATCCAACCCATGCAAGCATGGAAAAACAGACAACATTTAAATAACAGAGAGAGTGTATATTTATATGTACCTCACTGTAGAATTGACTATGATGAATTAAAACCTTGCTGTTATATATTTCTTGTAAGAAGTGTGCATTTTAGAATTTAAAATGCAGTGTTCGATAAAAAATATTTCTAACAATGTGTTTAATGTATTTTGATTCAATGAGAAATATAAATTTTTTATGAGACAAAAAGCCAGTTACTTTAAATGAAGGGTGAATAAATATACCTTGTACCTTAACGTCTTAATAGCATTTGTTTTATTGAACCAGGAGAGATGAAAGGCAAATTCCACTCAAAAAGGAGGACACAAACACAATGAAGCATTATCCTTGCCCTTTTCACTACCATCAAAGTATATTTTAGGGATCATGATCTATAAATGCTGAAAGACTGAAAATAATTGAGGGAAATGGAGAGTAGGAAGTTAAGGAGAATTAGCAAGAAAAGAGATTTCATTTACAGTGAAGATTTTAACTCCTTCTCCACCATTGACTCCCTTCTGACCTACTTGCCGAGAAAAAGGGATTTATTATATATCAGAAGTAATGGGGATCTATTATATATTAGAAAGGTTTTGCACTCAATCACTCATATTATGAGATAATGTTTATTTTGTCTTTCCATTAAAAATTAGCTTTAATTCTGAATAAAAGCAGCATGTGCTGTGTAGAAATATTCCTTATATTTACACAGCTGTTATAAAAGTGTGTCTCTTCATACATTATCAACAGACCACACACCTTTTCTAAGAATATAAATTGCTCAAATACTGCAAAATGATTTTAACAAGTTTAAATCATTGGCCATAGTTTGAAGGAATATAGTGAACTCCATCTGCAATATAAACATGGGAATATAGCATTCCAGTTTATTGTGCTTAACCAAATCTTAACACTTCAAGGGTGGCAATCAAGATGAAGACATCTTCCCTGTTAGATTTTGGTTTACCACCTTAAGGGCATAATGTTTAGAATCAGCAGAAAGATATTGAACAAATGAGATGAAAGAAAACAGCTTTTAGCTTATATGTATAAAACAAGAAACTATTTCACATGAATGATAATAGCAATGAAAATTATACCATACTAAGACATCACAATCACAAGTCAATGAAAGATTCACTATATGATTGTTTGATTAGGTAGAAATAGCCAAATCTTCCTCATCTCTGAAGAACAACAACCAAAGGTCAAGTGTGTTTGAAGCAGGCTTTAAATTACTAAATGGTCTGAGTGTCTAACTGACAGAGAAAGTCTTTTACATTGTATTCATAGCAGCAACTGCATTGTGGAGATTTAACCATTTCTATTATTTTAATAACATGAAATTATCACTTTCTTCATCACAGGAAAGAAGAAAAAAAAAACATATGAGGGGGTACTAAAAAGTTCCAGGCTTTGGGTGAATGAAAATACAGGAGGATCAGTTAATTAGGATTTTATTCAACATATTTCCCTCTCAGATTCACACATTTAATGCAGCAGTCCTTCAGTTTTTCTAAGCCCTGTAAAAGAACTCAGAAGGTTGGGCCTCCAACCAGGCCTTTCATGATACCCTTAAGGCCAGGAACTTTTCCGTACACTCTTGTATAACCTAATTTCATTAGAACAATACCAATGACTAAATGAGCAAATCATTAATCTTTACTCTTTTACTTGTTTCAGTCATTTGACTGTGGCCATGCTGGAGCACCACCTTTAGTCGAGCAAATTGACACCAGGGCTTATTCTTTGTAAGCGTAGTACTTATTCTATCGGTCTATTTTGCCGAAGCGCTAAGTTACGGGGACATAAACACACCAGCATCAGTTGTCAAGCGATGCTGGGGGACAAATACAGACACACAAACATACACACACACACACACACACACACGCAAAAACACACACACACACACGCACACACACATATATA
>NC_068985.1:22061293-22071372 GCF_001194135.2 Octopus bimaculoides
ATATATATATATATATACTCATGCTAGCATGGAAAGCGGACGTTAAACGATGATGATGATGATGATGATATACACATATATACGACAAGCTTCTTTCAGTTTCCGTCTACCAAATCCTCTCACAAGGCTTTGGTTGGCCTGAGGCTATAGTAAAAGACACTTGCCCAAGGTGCCATGCAGTGGGACTGAACCTGGAACCATGTGCTTGGTAAGCAAGCTACTTACCACACAGCCACTCCTACGCCAATATTAGACCAATATCTCAAACTACATTTTTAAGGGTGACCATATTGGTCTTCTAATGTGGGTAGAATGACATAGCACAAAATTCATAGAATATCCCTTAGTTTGATCAGGTTCTTATAGCAGAGCTTTATCAAGACTGACCTGGGGCTAAACAACTACAACAGTAATCACAATTTCGGAACAGAAAGTAAAGCAATCAAGTAGAAAAAATAAAATTTATGCTTACTTGAAAAAAATAATTGGATGCAAGCCCAGGTCCAGCAACCCTCCGAGCAATGAAACCATCACTGGCTGGTATCCTTCCTCGGCTTTTTATCACTGTATGAAACATAACACTGTCCCATAAACCACGAAAAGCCCGACGCAGTGTGCCGACTGGAATAAAGGAGAAAGAGACAGAAATCATTAAAAAAAATAGTATTTTATAACAGCTTTTAATGAATATACTAGTAAATGAATATTTAAAACTTAAGATCACTGATGATAGAGATGGTTAAACCAAATGTGACAGAATTTTCACATTTACATTGTATCACTAAAGATTGGGTTTTGAATTCATTTGCGCAATATTCCTGGCAAAATAATTTAAGTCAGTTCCATACAGGCATTCTTTGCTAAATACCATAAAATAGAGGTAGAACTAACTCGAATATGGAGAAGACACTTCAAGTGAGAAGTATTGATCATTTCAGTTAACCCGTGAAAGAAATTAAAGTATAAATTATTTCCATACAATACTTTCTGTGCTTGACACTTATAAAAAAAAAAGGTATTGAACTATTAATTCAATGATGTCGACGGTATTTTTCTGTATTTCTGGGTGAAAATACTTTTTTTTTTTTACACGTGCTGTGAATGAGATTCAATAAAGAATAAATTATTTATGTAAGATGATTTGTGTTTAACGTATAAAAAAGACATTGAACTATCAACTCAATAATGTTGATGGTATTTTGCTGTATTTCTGAGCAAAACACTATATTTTGCTTGCACCAGTTAACCTGATTGTATAAAAGTACTCAAACCTAAAGGAATATTCTATGCAATTGACAAATCTTCAAAGGGAGCTACATCTCTTGTGCACAAAATCAGATAAATTTTGGAACAAAACATGTTCCATGAAAACCCTGTAGTGAATGGAAACATGATGGTTATGTAACATACATGAAAAATATGAAAAAGAATTCTAGTAGAGATTGTTTTACATCAAAACTGTGCTTTCTCTTTCATTGATTACTTATATAAGGCTATTTTTTTTTCTTTGCACACCAGGTCTGGAAGTATCACTGTAATAAATTGTGTCTAAACTTATCAGAAAACTGCAGGACCTAAGTTTATTCTAATTAGTTGGTAGCTCAGACTAACTCAGAGGAGACTATCATTCATTTTAATCTTGTAACAGTCACTTTTCCTTTATTTTTATTTTTTTATTTTTTTTATTTGAGGAGGTAATCTTTGTAGATGATGTATAAACACTTTCAACTTTCAACAGAACCACTTAAAATTGCTTTTAGTCTTATTGACCTTAATCCTGCTATCAATGTGTTTTGCTGCATTGTCAATACAATCACATTTTTCATGTGGAAAGGTTTAAAAATCAGACAGGACATCATTATTCTTTAGCAGTCAAACTGACAAACTATTCTCTATCTAAAGCTGCTAATATATCTGTAACCTCTTAGCAATAACAACATATTTCAGCTGACTTAATTAGCATCTTGTGTCTCATGAGATGTACATAATATATTGAAAAAGTGAAACCATTTGTAAGACTGGCAGAAAAATCTCCTGAAATATTTAAAACTATCTGTTTCTCAATATGGGTGGGTGAGGGCAAGAACAAAGCTAAAACAAAATCTAGAAAGTTTTAGTTATTTTTATTCCTATTGTTGAGTTAACTGTCTAAAAGAATTAAAATAGAATTAAACATTCTTTTTAATCTGAATGCTCATAATATAGGTCTTTTTGATGGTTACTTTTTTTCAGAAAGAGACAAGAGGAATAAGAGAGAGGGAGACAGAAAGAGAGAAGACAGATAGGAAAGAAGAGAGAAAGGAGGGAGATAAGGAGAGAGAAAGGAGGAGAGGAGAGGAAAGAGAGAGAGAGAGAGAGAGAGAGAGAGAGAGAGAGAGAGAGAGAGAGAGAGAGAGAGAGAGAGAGAGAGAGAGAGAGAGAGAGAGAGAGAGAGAGAGAGAGAGTTAGAAAATATCAACTATCAAATTAGAAAATTTCAGAATATTAATTTGAGTATAAGGCTTGTATTGTGAAAACTTATTGAAGAATAAGTATGTTTTCAATGTTGGCTTTTGAGAAAGAAATAATTCTTGAAGAATAGATACTTACAAAGAAGACAAAAAAATGCTGCCAAGGGACAGAGTATGACACCAAATATAAGTGCCGTTACAGGCTGAATGCAACCCTGCAGGACAATGTGCCACAGAATGGCTTCCATCAGAACAAGAATTTTGTTACCAGACAGCTCTGAAAATATAACCATTTCAATAATTTATAATGGAAGTTTTATTGATGATTACAATACATTTTTCTGAAGCTGAAAAGAGATTAAGTCACAGATGACAGTTTAATAAGGGAATGTCAAACAAAATAATCTACAAAAAAAGATGTTTTCTCCAAGTTGATGAATTCATTAAGAAGACATAAAATTTTAGAGATAATTATAAAACAACAATGATACAATATAAGCTTAGAAACAAAAAAAAAAATGTTCTTATTTGACAATTAAAGACAATTTGCATTCTCTATCATTTTATAATAGATGCTTATTTTTATGACTGTATTTCATAGACAGGCATTCCTCTATTAACATAATTCTGTTCAACATTGTTTTGCTATAAATGTTAATGAGAAATAAATAAAATAAAGGCAAACATCTTAAAATAAAAATTTGAAATGTGTTTACACCTCACATACTGAATTTTCATTTAATTTTATTTTTCTATTCTTTCTTTTGTAACCTGTTACATTTTTCAATTCAGTAAAATAAAACTTAAATAAAAAAAAAATACTGAATAAAGATATGAATCATTAATCATTGAACTTCTTTTATTTCATGATCAACACTAAGATACAATCTTTATATGTCTAGCAACTACTTCAAGGAGATGTTAACTTGTTTAAAGTACAATACTTAAAATATAAAGTCAAACATTGTAAAGAACAAAACTGTATGTTATAGATATCAATTAATATACTTCTAAAGCAGGGTCTGCTTCATCTTTATTAATCCACTTAAAATTCTAAATAACACTACTTTCTTCAATGTACTAAGTGCAAAATGTTTTCCTTTCTAGTCTTCTACTAACAAGTTGTCTTTCTGCTGGGCTTTTAGACATGACATTAAATAAAAATTATAACAAACTAGGATAAATAAACCAATGTAGAGAGGGGCAAGTGTGCAAATTAAAACAAAATGGCCAAATGGTAAACTACAATAAAGCCTGCCAAATTCAGAATTAACTAGTTTTTGTTACTGTTTGGAGCTGAACCGAGTGGTGGTAGGAGGTGCTCCTTACAATTTTCACTTTGTAAATTATTTACTTCTTAATTTATTGCAGTTGCAATGACAGCTAACTGTGCACCAAGCACTGCTGCTGGCTATGATTTTCCTTGCCCACCCCCACAAAAGAGAGAGAGAGAGATTATAACATTAGAAACTAAATTAGAAGTGTTACTATTCAACAATGGACAGTGATCTGTAGATATTGGAAGAGCTCTCAGTTTGCAACTGACAATTTGCAGTAATATTAAATGAATTAAAGCTTGTATTGAAAGTGTAAGACTTTTATCTATTACAAAATTAACTAGGAACACAAGCAATATAATGGAAATAATGGGCAGAGGACATGCCTCAACATAATTCTCCATGTTTACTACTAGCCATACAAATCTCATCAAGTTTATTTGATGACCTAAAGAAAAAAAAAACAGAATTCTAGAACTGACACTAAAATGTTAGTGGCAAATTGTAGTTGCCTTCAGCATTTCAAGAATCATAATTAACAGGTGAACATGCAAATGCCAATGAAGTAACCACAGCTGCTTTTCCAGTTTTACTGAAAAGTATCATTGACAACTGCATTGCTGATTTCCTGGGTTTAGAGGAGCATTTTCTGCCTCTTGATGCAAGATGTTCATCAGGAGTTTGTTGGGTTGGCACACAAGTTGCATTCAATGGAATAAATGTTGTAGCAGAGTTATTTGAATCAAAGAGTGAAAAAATACGAGGACCCTATGAAGATGGTACAATACCACTCTAAAGAAAATGAAGATGGAAAGGGTGAGGCTGCAAAACAAACAGGAATTTTAACCAGTAAAGATTTGCCCAAGGCTTTCCAGTTTTTAGATAAAGCTATTCGACCCCTTGTGGGTAATAAAGAAACCAGTTTTTAGATAAAGCTATGACCATTTCCACAAATAAAAATGAAAATAAGGTCCTCAAAGACAAAGAAGTTCAGAAGCAATCAGGTTAATAATGAATGGATACAACTATCATTAGTTATGCAAACACAAGAAAAAAAAATGCACAATAAACCATGAACATATTTTAAGTAAAAAATTATTTAATCGTTTTATTTTCATCCTTTTTCAAAGTATGTGTCGCACACATATTTGATTTTAGAAATATTTCATGTTTTTATTTAGTTATTTGATAAAGTCTTTTGTGATTAGGAATATACTGTAAAATCATAACTCGTGTGTGCCTCTCTCTTTCTCTTTCTCTCTCATATATATATATATATATATATGTATGTATGTATGTAGGAAGGTAGGTAGGTAGGTAGGTCTGTATTATTGAGCCTATCGTTAAAATGGTATTTTGCTTTGCATCATTTCACTTAAAGTCACATTTCACAAGAACCTATCAACAATGTTAAGTGAGGAGTGACAATATGTGTCATCTTTGTGTGTGTATTCATTAATTTCCATTTCTATCTCTATTCTTATCTGCTCTGATACTAGTTATTGATGCATGAAGACAGCACAATATCAGTGGTGGCAAATAAACTCATCATTATTACCGGTGAGACTTATGAAGGAATCTCTACATGGTTGCTCAACCTGCTAGAAACAGCACTCAAATCTCACTTGTATCACAGAATCATCATCAAAACGATAAGGACACACTGGATAATATAATCCCGGATATTCTATGACTGGAAAATATGTGATGTTCACATCTGGAATGCCTTTAGTTATAAGTCTGCTGGATTAGGGCTCACCTATATCTAAAAAAAACAACAGTAACCCTTCATGATTGTGATGGAACATAACTATCAATGAACATTTATAATGTATAAATTATAATAAGTGAACCAGATTGTATAGTTTAAGCTTTAAAATATGCTAGCCTATTGCATGACAAACTCATTGTATTTCATCACCAACTCACTTTGTCATATCTCATACATCAGATTAGGATCAGCTACAAACTGGAATTCAAAATACCTTCTTTCAGTTTTACATATTAATGTAATCATTATGTCGAATATTTTAACTGAGGGTCTTAATTTCCAGCGTTTTAACTGAAGAAAGAATGTAAAATAGAACTATTATTTAAAGAAGCCATAAGGATTTTATAGTACTCCTTACAAGATTTCAGGAACATTAAAGATTTAGCTCTTGCTACTGAAATACAATACATATTCAAGCTTAAATTTAATCTCCAAACATCATTTAATAGTCTCAACTAAATGAAAAATTAGATTTTCAGTTTAATTACTTTCATCTCTAGTCTATTTCTGCTAGATGAACTAGAGAGATTTGACTCAGCATTTCCTCTATAAGTCTAAAAATTAATTTTGAAAATGTAATTTTTTAATCTGTTGAGAGCATTAGGTGATGCTTGAAGATTAAAATAAGAGATTAAGCTTCAATATATATTACATTTTAGCAACAAGAGATGCATCATTATGATGTTTCTGAAATCTTGTATTTTTATCATAAGAAGTATTATGAAATCTCTGTAGTTTCTTTGTACAGTGACTCTAGTTTTTATTCTTTCTTTAGTTCATTATCTCAGTTAAAACACAATAACGTTTACTGAATATAATGATTACATTCAATTCTAGTAACTATCAGATTGTTTGTAGCAGCTGTGATAAAAATTTTATACTTTAACAAATTATGGATGAGGTCATTCTATGTTGCGAATGATGAGTTACTGCTTTCATAGACTTTAAAGATATATTTGATAGTGCAGACCAGTGGTCCTCAACTGGGGTTCATAATGACCCTTGGATGTCCATATAATATTTTGTTGTTAAAGTTTATGAGCAATAGATTGGTTAAACATCTACAATACATAAAATATTTTAAGAATATTTTTATACAACTTCCAATATGAGGTGGCATCAAAACTAGTTCTGAAGTGTGCCAACAGATGACAGCACATGGTTGCATGCACAGTGAGAGCTAGAAGTGACCTTCAGGAGGCAGTATGCTGAGTAACATCACCGTGTTTACTTAGCAAGTTGTGAAATTTGTTTCTGTGATCACATGTATGCTGTAATCTGCAATTTTGTCATGGACAGGAAGTTGGAACAAAGAGCCAACATGAAATTTCGCACTGAACTTGGGAAGTCTGCTACAGGGACATTGAGCATGCTTCAGCAAGCTTACAGCAATGAGGCAATGGGTCATACACAATGTTTCAAGTGGTATGGGTGCTTCAAAAGCAGAAGAATGTTCTTGGAAGACCTGTCATAAGCGTCACCTCCAGAAATGTAGAGAAAATTTATCAGCTTGTGCTTGAGGATCACTGGAGGACAATCAACAACATTTCTGATGTTGTTAGTTTATTGCATGGGTCTGTGCAGGCAATCCTAACATCTGAATTGAACATGTGGTATATCTCTGCCAAGCTTGTACCCTGTCTGCTGACCACTGATCAGAAAGAACATCACATCGAAGTCTGTCAAGATCTCCATCAGCGTGCCACTGATGACCCATCCAGCATGTCAAGGATGATCACTGGTGACAAGAATTGGGTCTGTGGGTATGACCCTGAAATGAAGAAGTAGTTTTCACAATGGAAGAGCCCTTCATCTTCATGACTGAAGAAGGCACAATAGAGTCACAGCTCAATCAAGAGCATGCTCATCACTTATTTTTTGACATCCATAATATGGTGCATTGAGAATTCATCCCCTAGAGCCAGACTGTCAATCAAGAGTTCTACTGTAACGTTTTGAAGTGGTTGAGAGAGAACATTTGGTGAAAGCAACCGGATCTATGGAGCATGAAGAATTGGATTCTTCATACTGACAGTGCACCTTGTCACTGAGCTCTACTCACTCATGAGTTTCTTGCCAAAAACAAAATGGTATCACTTCTGCACCCACCCTATTTGCTAGATTTAGCACCTGCAGACTTCAACCTCTTCCCCAAGATGAAAAGGTGGCTCAAAGGTCGCAGTTTTAACACCATTGTTGAGATCCAGAGCAAATCACAGAAGGTCTTTGACTCACTTACAGAAAATTACTTCCAGGTTGAATTCCAAAAGTGGCAGGAACACAGGGACTGGTGTATTTGCTGCACACGGTAACTATTTTGAAGGAGATGATGTTAAAACCTAGATAAATAAGTTAGTTTTTATTAAACATAACTAGTTTGGGAACTTTTTAATACCAACTCATAATATTTATAAAAATACGATTTTTTAAAGCGTGTTTCTATGACACAAAATTCTTGTTTTAAAAGTGATCTAAATTAAATTCTACCTTCAAAATTCCATGTTGTGTTCTAAACACCAGCTAAATGATAACAAAATTATTTTACTAAATTCTTCATTATTTTGTTTCATAACTGAAACAAAAGCAGTATATTTCTACAGAAATCAGATGTCTTCTCTGTCACCAACCTTTACTTGTTTCTAAGCAAAATAATATTTTCCCCATAACTAATGTTTTTCATGGAAGACTAGCAATGAACAAAGCTTGTATCACAGTAATGCATGTTTACAACCATCACCTGATTTCAAGTATGATTTCATTAAATGATATGTTTGAAGACAATAGAACATTTCATTTACACACCAAAATCTACTTTTATCTACCATCTATATTTCCTGTGTTGTTGTATGCTACTGGACCATAAATATTACCCTAGAACGATTTGGATATGTTGAAAGTCTTTCAAATAGGATACACTTGCCAAACACTTGGAGCATCACAGATTAACCATTTGCAGAATTATCAAATTCAACAAAGTTGCATTTGCCAGCCAACTATTTCTGAATTAATTCAGAAATAGTGGTTGTGCTGGTTTAGTCATGTGAACTGAATGGATCATTTTCTGGACAATGGACACCTATGGAGATGGAGATAGATCAAGGAAAGCATCCTAAGAGCATTCTGTTTAAAGAATTAATGATAACAATCAGATAGTACAGCTTTCAATTCAGTATCTCACACAGAGAGCGTGAGTGGAGAGAGAAAAGCTCAATTCTTCAATATAACTAAGATAACATCACAAAGGTGGGGTTTCTTCTTCAGTCTTAAGCATCTATTAACATAAACACTGTTAAATACCTTGGCTACTCGCTAGATGCAAACATACACATACATACTTGATGAGCTTCCTTACCAAATATCATTTGTTGATAAAAATAACAGCTTAATAATGACAAAATTAGTTGGGCATCCTATGGACCAAAGAGCATTTAAAGGTAAATATACATTGAAGTTAAGCATCTGAGAGACACATCTCACCTCAGATAAGACACTCGTCTGTAGCACCCAAGTATACAACAAAAGCTTGCAGTGGATTAGATATTGATACCTCTGAGCTGATAATGTGATGCTATATATATCCTCTTGGTCATTTTACTTCTGTTTGATTGGTAGGTCAGCCTCTACTCACAGATGCACTACAAATTCTTGCCCATCAATGGGCTCTGGCCTCTTCCTGTTTCTTTTTTATAATTACATAGCCTCACCTAAACACCCATCTGATACCATTCCATTCTATTTTTCTCTTTTTACATTTGCTGCATCTTATTACTCAACATTTGGGTAGGCTTTTTACACACACACACACACACACTCAGACACATGCATGTACAGACACAACTTGCCATGCATGCACAGACACGCATGCGTGCATGTATGACAACACATGCGCATACATACACACAGGTTAAGCTAATGTATTTAATTGAAAAACACATAGAATAATGTTTGAAGACTTTCAAATTTTTCAGAATAATAATTTATACATGCAATTAAACTGAATACATTTATGGAAATTAATTTGAATTCTCTGAGAAAAGAATCATAGGAAAGTGATTTTAATGGCAAGAGAGAAGAGTACTTTTTTTTATTAAATTGTAAATGTTTTCCTTTGATCATTTAATAGAAAAGATTCTCTTATTTACTTGACTGAAAATATTTCAAGTTTTTATTCTTTCATACAATATGTATATATATTTTTTTTTAATGTCTTAAATTATTCTGAATCTCTTTACAGAGTGATATTGATTTTGTAAGCAAGATATCTATTTTTAAATTTCAATATGTAAATTCTCATATAAACATTACTTTCATTTGTTAATACTTGTCAGAATTATACCAAGATTCTTATCAAGTAAGAATTATTAAAATATATCTAAGATTTTCAGAGCAGACCTTCCTATCAAACTAAAACAGGATAAACTGCTTTCTTCTATAATCACATTCACACACACAGACACACACACACACACACACACACATATATAATCATCGTTATCATATTATCATAATCATTTTAATGTCCACTTTCCCATGCTTGCATGGGCCATATGAATGTGTGTGTGTGTGTGTGTGTGTGTGTGT
>NC_068985.1:22071689-22115259 GCF_001194135.2 Octopus bimaculoides
CTGAGCCCATGAGCCTGGTTAGGCTTTAAAAGGGCGCATAAAAAAATAAAATATATATATATGTACACATACACAAACATATACACATGCACAAACATATATATATCCTCACTATCTAGATGCTTGATGAGTTAGGTTCATTCTATAAGTCTACAAAATCGCAACATTCATGATGACGAGATCTTATAACACTCAAACATCTGAAGTGGTCACACTAATACAAAAGACCAGACTCACCTCGCACTACGTACTATAATAAATAAATACGCATTAACCGAAATTTCAGAGTTGTCTTTCCTGTCATTTTTGTCAAGAATTAGTCACTATGATAATGACTGTTCTTATCGCTAAGAGTACAATTTTATTCAACTCTTTTGTAACAGGACACAAACACATATGACATGACATATTTTAAGTAAAGATTTGAGATAGAAAAAGAGGAAGAAGGACTAATGATAAATACTCTGGTCAGTTTAATTAACTACATCCTTCCCAAAAAGTTGTGGGTTTTGCAAATATTAGAGATCATTATCAATACAAACGAGAAAGTAAGAGCTATTATTGAATTTGAATAACTCCACCACCAATCGAGTTACATCTGGCAAGTGAATGTGATGTAAGATTATAGTAAAGTGGAATCTACCTTATTTTGGAAATATACTCAAAAGCAAACATTTAATTCCAATACCAGAAGACCTAAGATCACAGCATTGGGGAGGATTTTGAGACCTGATGATATAAGTGTAAATACAAGAGTGAGACATTCCACAACTATATATATATATATATATATATATATATATATATATATATGTGTGTGTATGTATGTATGTATGTATGTATGTATGTATCAGGCTTCTTTCAGTTTCTATCTATCAAATACACTAATTGTATTTTAAATACCTTAAACAGAAAAATTAATGCATATTTTCAAAATATTATGTGTAGACAGAAAACCAAAGACTTTTGTGCTTTAAATTTAACCAGATAGATAAAAACATAATCAAATTTTTATATATATATATATATGTGTGTGTGTGTGTGTGTATGATATATATATATATACATAATGGCATGTTTGGGAAAATTTAATTTTGAATAATACTTTCACATTCTTATTTATGATATAAAGAAATATAGGAACACACACATACACACACATACACACACATGCACAAATATAAACACATTAAAAAATGTAGAATCGTCTTAGGTGGATCTGGGGAGCAATTCCATTTACATAAATTTCTACTTATGGTATAGCACAAATCTGTAATACAAACAAAATTTCTTTATGATGCAAAAAAATGAAAGACCCATTTAAGTAAAACTACTAATAGAAAATTCAATCAGGTAAAAAAAAAAAAAGGAACCAAGTTTCAATGACCCCCTAAAAATTCAATATTTTAAAATATTTATGGAGCAAGTAGATTCAAATGTAGCATTCAAAAGATGCGATCAAACACTTTTCCTAATTACTATAATTAAACACAATAAGTCAGTATGAAACCAAGACACATACACCTTGTGTTAAAAGCACTGTTACAGCAAGTAACTATGAACAGAGGAAAGTTTCAGCTTTAAGAAAAATCACGCAAATTTACCATAAAAGTACAATAAAAGTAAATCATTATTAGGCGAATGCTCAGAGAAACATCCCTTTGTTAGATACAGCTTAATGATAGATGGAGCTTCAAGTGAGATTTATGCTTTTGAAATCTTTTACATTTTCCATGCTAGAATAGATGTATTTTTTATCTTTTACTTGTTTCAGTCATTAGAATGAGGCCATACTGGGGCACCATCTCGAAGAATTCTATTGGTCTCTTTTGCTAAACCGCTAAGTCACATGGATGTAAACCCACACACATACACATCTATCTATCTATCTATATAGCTACCTATCTATCTATCTATCAAAATCAAAAAATAAGCAACACGGATTTCAAAGGTGATTGCAGTACGCACGTTTCATGCTACTCCAATTTATTTAAGTAATGCGAGCATTACATTAAATGCAATATAAAGAGCAATCTTCAGCTGCACGAAAAAGCAGAAAATTACTGTAGAAAAGACATATTATAAATGTGGCAACATTTCAAATCCAAGTGGGAGAGAGAATACATAAAAATCCAAATGTGAAGAAGAATACATAAGACCATCTTGACATAGCCGAGTCTATCTATCTATCTATCCCTCTCTCTCTCTCTCTTTCTCTCTCTCTCTCTCTATATATATATATATATATATATATATATATATATATATACACACACACAATGGGCTTCTTTCAGTTTCCATCTATCAAATCCACTCACAAGGCTTTGGTCAACCCAAGGCTATAGTAGAAGGCACTTGCCCAAGGTGCCAACAGTTAGACCGAACCTGGAATCATGTGGTTGGGAAGTAAGCTTCTTACCACACAGTTATAACTTTTTTTTTTTATTAAAATGGAGCCTATGAATAACAATTGACTGACCTTTCTGATATCTACCATTCAACTAACTGCAAAGGTGGTAATTATTTATGTTTAGCCAGTTAGATTGAAATGAGAAATATCTTGCTTAAAGGTATACCAGCATGATGACTAGAAAATTTGCAATGATAACCATTAATCCAACACTACAATTTAATCTGCCGCAATTATGCTCCCCAGTAAAAGAAAATATGAAAAAAACTATTGAAATTGATGCCATTAGAGATAAAAATTTTAGTTCTAAGAATATCTTAGGCTAAAGAGCTGCAAGCTTTTTTTTTTTTTTTTGATAGTGCATTATACATAAGTTTTTGTGTCCCCAAACAAAGTATTTATTTCATATTAATTTCAAGCATATGATAAAGTTAAGGCTCCTAGAAAGTTGATTTCATGAGAACACCAATAAAGTAACAATCTATAATAATCTAAAAGAGAAAACAAAATATAAACTGTCCACAAGACTTCACCTTCCAAGGCAGTATTCCAACAAGTTGTTTTGAGGCTACAGCTTGATATAATAAAATCTAAAAATTGAGATACTAAAACTTTAACCATTGAACCATCATACAGACTTGAGATATTTTCTATAATTTACAGTACTGTCTTATGTAAAAAGAATATCATAATCTATTTATTATATTAGTTTTGTTTTGAGCTGTTTATACAGTTCTAAAATTACAATCATTGAAATTTACTGTTAAATTTAATTACTACAAAATAATAAATAATCATTATGTTTATGCATTTGTTTTCCAAAATTCTTGATGTGAAATCATGTGTTGAAACAGATATTGTTATACTTGGGGATGGTCATATTTTGCCAATTAAACACATGCATTATATGTTAGGTCTTTACTTCAGTTTTATTATTATCATATTTGTTTCTTTGTCACAGTTTTTATAACACATTCTGTGACCTCTTCAATGACTCTTTATAAAGAGTCACTGAAGAGGTCACAGGATAATAAAGTTGAAGTAAAGACTAAACATATAGTGTGTGTATTTAAATGGCAAAACATGACCATCCCTAAATATAACAATAATAATAATCATCATTTCTTCTATAGGAACAAGAACTGAAATTTTGTGAGATGCAGGCTAGTGTTGATTACATTGACCCCAGTGCTTGATTGGTATTTAATTTATCAATCACAAAAGGATGAATGACAAAATTGACTTTGATGGAATTTGAACTCAGAACATATGGGGCCAGTAAAAAACATTGCTAAGCATTTTCTTTGACAAGTTAACAATTCTGTCAGCTTACTGCCTTAATAATAATAATAATAATAATAATAATAATAATAATAATAATAATAATAATAATAATAATAATAATAATAATAATAATAATAATAATAATAACAATAATAATAATAATAATAATAATAATAATAATAATAATAATAATAATAATAATAATAATGGATTTCTTATACTGATCACTAGGGCCTTTGAAGCAAGGGACATTACACAAAATACATAGAACAGTGGGGGATTTACATGACAGAGCAAAATTCTCAATAACAATAATAAAAATAAATTACAATAAATAACAATAAAGAACAACAAAACAACAAGAAAATATCTCAGTAATGGGAACAACCACATAGAAGATTTGGGACACCTCACACAAAACACCAGATTTCCCTGACGCACTAAGGACAGGCAGTTTCTCTTAGTTCTTGCCATCAGCTTATAGCAGCATAGCTAGAGTATCCCATTTAACCATATCTATTTCGCCACTCTCATCCACCTTTCATTCATAAAGCTTACTGGGCATGGGACTGCATTAATAATGAGTTATGAAGCAGAAAGAAAAAATATATATATGTATAGAAAAAAGTTTTTAAAAAGCCAGCATTGTCAGTTACTCATAAAAGAAACAGCACTTAAAGAGAAATGGTTTGAATAGGAAATCTCACAAACATGTCTATATTGGTGATGGAATAGCATTCTAAATAGAATTTATTAATATTGGGGAAAGTTGTAAACTGTAAGCTAATCTAATGTAATTTGAGCTGAATGGTATAATTTAATTAATTTTAGCAAATAACTTCACTAGGCATCAACCCATACAAAACCAAATCAAGAGAACTCATTCATAGAAGCTTACAATTTAATAAACTGAACAATTGGCAATTTAGAACTATTGACAGTCAATGTAAGAATACAATGTGAAAATTACATAGAAGTCATTGTCATTCTCTTTCTGTGTGTTGAAAATGCTTAACTACATAATATGAGAGGGAGAAAAAGCAGGGAAGGACGTATGAAAAAGTGAGAGTCTAATTATGATATCTTTCTTTTCATACATTTAACTTGTCATCTTTCTTCAATAACAAAAAAAGAAAATATTAAATTAAAATATGAGTAAAATAAATTTAGACAGCAAGCTAATGCAATATGGCAAATACCATAATTCTAGTTTATTAAAAACAATGAACCCTGCCAATATCAGGTATCTGGATAAGTTATTATACTTGCCAGAACAATATGGCTTAATCTTTTTGCTATTTTTAATCAGAAAGCCAATGCACCCTGGGGTTTCTGTTCCAAGTTACTTAAGCCAAACATATCAACCCTCTTCACCGAATGTCAAACAAAAAGAAAAAAGAAAAAGAAAGAAAAGGGGATTATGCTTTGTCAGTGATTTACTTTGATTCAGTTATTTCATGCCCCTTTGTTTTGTTTTGTGTGTGAGTTTTTTTTTTTTTTTTTTTTTTTTTTTTTATCCATGAAACCTTATTGCTGTTCATATATTTTCCTTCAGGAAAATATCTTATTCCATCAAAGTGCTGTTGTTGTTTTATTGTTTATTATTACTGTTCCTTCATTCTCTGCTGTGTAATAGATTGTTTCATCTTTCCCACCCCCTTTTTTCCCTTTTCCTGTCTGTTATTTGAAGATAATTCCATATTTGCAATTCTATGATTTGTGTCTCCCCACCCTCACACCCCCATTCTTCCTCTTACAGAGATTGTGTGCAGCTGCTGAAGTTGCAGTTAAGGATATACATACAAATGTAGGGCAGCAGAGTATGTCCAGGCATTATAGTGAATACATGCAGATTAAAATTGGTGCTAAATGAATGTTATTTCATGTGTTAACAATATCAGACGAAGAGAACAGATAGACATTTAACAATGCCTATGGAATTATGGAAAAAACAAAAAAGAAAAAGAAAACTAATGTTAAACAAATTCAAAAGAGGATTTCAGTCGAAGTAAATATAATCTATGCAAAGCTTTTATAAAGCAAAAATATAAAATTTTGAAAACACTTAGAGATGAATTCAAATAATGATTGAAAATAGAAAAATAAAACTAAATAAACAATGGATATGATAAATTATTTTAACAATACAACACTGAAAATGTAACTGATTTTTAGTAGTTAAAACCATTTGTGATAAGCAATAAACTGTCAATGTTTCATTTTAGTAGATGTAGGAAATAACTTGAGGTGAAAAAAAAAAAGTTTTGTAATTTATCAGATTGTTTAGATATCATCGATTCAATGTAGAATATTCTTGAGTGGTTTCTTCATTCTCTTTTCTACATTCATATGAGGACTTGTGCTCAGCAATGTAAACTAACAAAACTTGTCAGTTATATAGTTTTCATTCTGCTTCCATCAGTATAGTTTTCGTATTTGTTGTATATATTTACAACTTAAAAGACTGAGCTATTAAGACTTAAGTGTCTTTGCCAACAGAGAACAGTGCTGGAGGAGAGAAAGAGATGAATGAACTGCTGCTTTGCCTTTTGCTTTTTTTTTTCTACAGATAGCTTTGTACATTTAATTATGTGCTCAGCAAGCAAGATTTGGGATATATTTCACCATAGTCAAAGCATATATATATATATATATATATATATGCTTTAACTATGGTGAAATATATCCCAAATATATATATATATATATATATATATATAAGAACTGGTTTGTTAATTTAGCTTAGAAATATGTTAATAAAATAATAAATATAATCAATAAGTGAAATGAAGAAAGAAGGAAAAATATTCCAGTGAATAATTTCTGAAAATTATAATCATTAATAGCTGCAAATTAGATTTAATTTTAGAACCATAGTTTTTTATGCTTTTATGATTAAATTACTTTGAAGACATTTAATTATTTTGTTGGACTTGCTTATATTATTTTCACTAATTTCATTTTTTCAGTAATAAAATATTTTTGAACAGATGAAACCTTAAGAAAAATCCAAAAATTAGAAATAGCTATCAATTTCTTTTTTTTTTTTCCTAAATCGATTTTAGCATTTTCATTACTAACAGATAATTAACAATAAAATATATTTAGAAATAAATTACATTTTCAGTATTCAGAAATAAATGTATTCTGACCAGTGGGTAGTTTAGAAATTAAAAACAGTTTGACTGGAAATCTAAAAGTAAAAATCTGTATTTCTGAACCCACAGGTTCAGAAATGCATTTTGTTTCTAATTATATCTCAAGATAATTTAATGAATGTAATCGGTGAATTAGTTTTAAATGAAATTAGAAATTGAATTCAAGGTCTGTAAATAATTAAATAGAATATTGCCAAGAAAAGAACTATTTGTACTTAGCAAGTAACAGTAAGACAGTTTAAGTTCAATCCTTCTGTGTGTGTGTGTGTGTAGCATGCATTTCTGTGCATGTGCATATGTGTGTGTGTGTGCCATATGCACATAAATTCTCATCTCAAATATTTAAGCATTAATTTGTTATTAAGTATTAGAATATTTTTTAAAAAATGTATTTCAGACTAATTTTGATTCCTGACATCAGTTACCAATGCACCAATGCAATGAGAAATGTAACATACCATGCAGTTTGTAACAATGATGAATATCAAAATAGGAAGAAAGGCAATTATCAAAATAATTAATCTCCAGATGTGGTGTATCATTGTAAAAACAGACCAATTTCTGTTGTAATACAGAATATAACTGAGGAGTTGGTCTTAACAAGACACAGGGTATATATCAATTAACATGTACAAGCTATAATGTATTGATTGATTGACAATGTTTGACACATGTTTTGGTTAGTTTAAACTGGAAGTAATCAAACAATTCCATTTATACTCATTTATTATGATCTAAAATAAAACAGGGCAGTATTTACTTAATCATCATTTCTTTCTTTAATGGTCAAAATGGTTCTTTTTCTGGTTTATATTCTCTTTTTCAAACAAGTACGTTTCTCACTTGAAGTAATATCTGTTCTTTTTTTTGGATATAATTTTCTACGATTATATTAAAATTTCTTAGGAATGAATTTGTTCTCCAGATCGTGTATTATGCAAAGAAAAGGAATGGAAGTTGTAGCATCTATGCCCTTCTTGCTAAAATCAAGGACAGAAGACATTGTGGTAGACCAGTGTGCCGAGGAGTTAACTCCTATTCTATAACAATCAACGAATGCAGTGGTATTTGGTTACAAAAAAAAAAAGCAATGACATTTTGTTGTCTGATATAATTAATTTTTAAGGTAGAAAGCTGGCAGAATCATTACCACACTGGGCAAAGTGCTTAGTGACATTTCATCCATCTCTATGTACTGAGTTTTTAATTCCACTGGGAGTCAACTTTGCTTTTTATCTTTTTGGGGTGGATAAAATAAGTACCTGTTGAACACTGGGGCTGATTTGATGTAATCGACTTACCCCCTCCCTTAAAATTGCTGGCCTTGTGCCTAAATTTGAAACCAATATTACAATTAATTTTAGTTTCTCTATTAGGTTATAAAAAACTGGTGACCCAATAAATAAGAAGAGACCGCCTCATCTGGAGATATTTTACAGCTTAATGGAGGCATTATAAAGTACTTTATTATTCTTTATTATTAAAATAATTAAGGAAGAATCAGAGAATGGTAAGTTTGTATCAAGTTGCTTTGTACATGAATCAGTATGCTATATACTGAAATAGATAAGACATTCTAAAAATTACCAACCTGTTTTTGCAGGGGCTGTATTTTAAATATATAAGAAACAGATAAACAGTGAATACACCTTTCATAGAACAAAAATACCAAAATCAAAATACACTGCATCACCCATATCAGCAATTTGTATAAAATCTTTTGTAAAACTGAAAATAGCTTGGATTTTTCAAATAAATGCAAGGTATTCAAACTTTCTGAGTCCACCATATATGCTTGGCTCTACACCTCATTCCCAGTTGCCACTATCATGGAGCATTACCAAGAAATGAGGATCACATAATTCTAAAGATTATTGTAAGATGAGAAATTTCTAAATGTGTGTTAATAAATGTGATTCCTTCTCAACCACATGGTTTGGGGTTCAGTCCCACTGCATGACACCTTGGGCAAGTATCTTTTACTGTAGCCTCAGGTTGACCAAAACCTTGTGAGTGGATTTAGTAGATAGAAACTGAAAGAAGCCTAATGTGTATATATATATATATTATATATATATACACATACATATATATATGTATATCTATATATGTACATATGTATGTGTGTATGAGTCTGTGTGTGTGTGTGTGTGTGTCTAGGTGTGTATGTCTTTGTGTCTGTGTTTGTCCCCCCACCTCCCATCATTTTTTGACAACTGGTGTCGGTGTGCTTATATCCCCATAACTTAGTAGTTCGGCAAAAGAAAAATAAGTCCTAGGGTTGATTTGGTCCACTAATAACCCTTCAAGGTAGTGCTCCAGCACGGCCACAGTCAAATGACTGAAACAAGTAAAAAGATTTTTAAAAAAAGAATATGAGAAATTGCTCAAAACTGCTTTTAAAACAGTGCTGGGAAACCGGAAAACACAGTAAATTGCTTCAAGAACTACTGCTACAGATATGTGGAGTAAAGTACAGACTTCAGCAAATAATATAGAAAGAAATATTGAAGTAAACATGGTATATGTAAGAAAAGTAAGAAATAATGTCTTTCAAAGGTAGGAAGAGCTTATGCAAACATTAAAACAACTTTTCACCCATGTAAAGTAGATAGTTTCATAAGAAACCAGCTATTCACACAAAATAAATACAGTATAAAAAAATCAATATCAGACACTCGATGAACAAATATATATTTAAAAAATATATCATTAATTTTATGACTGTAATTATCATCTTTATGTATGGCTTTATCAGTAGGAACCAGAAGATACAAAACATGCTGAATATTAAAGTAAATTTAACATAATTTAGCATGTAAATTAGTGTGCCAATTTTCAATTGAGCAGAAAATATGTAAAAAGTGTTTTTAAAAATTTAAGCTATCAAAAATAAACATAAAGAGCTTTATATATAGATGAATACCACAGTTTCACAATAAATTAATACTGAGAATATACACTTTTGGACTTTATAATTCCTATATATTAAAAGAGCAACTCTTTGTATAATCTAAACAAAATTAGTTACCTCAGATAGAATAACTTTGAAAATTATAAAGAACTACCCACTACACCTGACATTTAAACAAGTCTAATAATTATTGATTATAATATTTATCATATTTAAGGTGGAGAGCTGGCAGAATTATTAGCATTTCAGGCAGAATGCTTACTGACATTTCATCTGTCTTTATGTTCTGAGTTCAAATTCCACCGAGGTGGACTTTGCCTTTCATCCTTTTGCGGGGTTAATAAAATAAGTACCAGATGAGCACTGGAGTTGATTTAATTGACTTAACCTCCTCCCTCCAAACTGCTGGCCTTGTGCCAAAATCTGAAACTAATGAGTTGGCAGAATCATTGGCATGCCAGGCTAAATGCTTAGCAACATTTTGTTTGCCTTTATGATCTGAGTTTAAATTCTGCCAAGGTAGATTTTGCCTTGCACCTTTTCAGGGTCGATAAAATAAGTACTAGCTAACTTTCACCCTCCCTTGAAATTGCTGGCTTTGTGCCAAAATTCGAAACCAATATTTATCATACATAATCATTAATATTTTCTTTTCTCTTCATATGAAACTGAAGTATTAATATAATATTGTAAACTTACAACAACCAAGAAAAGGGAGGGAAAATGAAAGATTAAACATTATGTTTCCAAGGGATTCCATATAGCTATGTGACCTACTTAAATACAGTGGCTAATACACTTGCAGTTGTCTTTCAAATAGGAGCTAAATGCTTTAAGAAATACATCTTAGGACAAGCATTCTTAAAATTAAGACAGGATGACCTCAGTTAGAGACAGTCCAAAGGACAGTTTTAGCCTAAACTGTCAAACAAGATTTCTCATATCTACTTATCTGAGGTGCTGAGCTTGTGGATTGCCTTTAAGGCATTCTTTGCAGAGATGACCTACGATAATCAACAACAACAATCTCTTAAACATCATTTTTACTGTTAAGATCAAGTGAAAGTCACATTTTTTTGTGTTATTTAGGCAGCACATAGGGGCAATGAGTATAATAAAATCTCAATTACAAAATTGGGTTGAACTTCCTATTTTGCTGATTGTACTCTTTGACTATCTTTATCAAACTGAATCAATGACTTGTATAGAATCTTTGACTTAACAAACTTGTCTCAAACAAGGATGGTAAATACCTACGGAAGCTGGGTAATGTTGATGATAACAATGATGACAGTGAAGGCAATAATATCTATAACAACAAGAATGATGATAATATGGGGGTGCAGATAGTGGTAGTCATGGTGGGGTAGTGGTAACAACAACAGTGATGGTCACTAGCAATGATACTGATAATAGTAGCAGTGGTGGTGGTGGTGGTGGCTGCAATAGCAGCGGTGGTGGCTGCAATGGTATTGATAGTGGCAGTGGCAGCAGCAGCAGTGATGGTAGTGGCACCAGCAGGAGTGGTGGTGGTGGTGGTGCTAGAAGCAGCAGTGAATATATTGTGACAGATAATGCCGGGAATGGTGATGGTGGCGATGTGACCTTCCACTGAACAGGCACAGCTCTTAGATGTAAAATTTAATACATAAATTTTTATGTGTTTTCAGACCATAAAATATGTATATATTGTCCCACCACTATAAACCACCCACCCCAATGCACATGCACACACACACACATTTTCATTTTTTATATTTCTTCACATATGACATGCTTCTGGAAATATCCAAGTTTCTAAACAGAGAGATATTTCGATATTTCATTGCAAACTTTTATAGAAGAAAAGGACCATAACGTATAAATATTCTTCATAAAGTATAACAAATATCCCACCCGCTTTTGAGTGGGGAAGGCTATGAAAACACTTCTTTTGTCAAAGGGGGTCTCCAGAAGTTTCCTCAACCATTACTGAGCATGATCATTGTGTTGGGTTACTTTTTCCCTCTATGAGACTTGATAATGTCCCCATAAATCATATGAATGCAGTTTTATAATGTAGAGAGTATAAAACACATTTCTAAAGATTTTTATGAACTCAGGGTAGGAAAGAGGTTAAACTTAAGTGAACACATGACAATGGAGACCAATAAGATAGGAACAAAATATCTGAATACTTTTAAATAATCAAGTGCCAACTTTGAATCCATTTTTTTAAAACTTCCAAGTGTCAAATATTGGAATAATAAAGACATGCAAATATTCCAAGGGAACAGTGCTTACAATGGATCTGCCACTAATTTAGTATGTTTTATACATACATACAAAGATACATACATACATGGATACATACACACATGGATACATACATATATATATAAGTATATGTAAGTATTTGAAGAATTTGAAATGGCCATATTCAAATAATGTTTTATGCTCTTCAATTGCTCCCAACAGTTTGATATTGCAATTGGACAATTCCACATTTGTAGAAATTTATCAAAGAGCTGCATTTTTGTGCAATTGTTAAATTCCTTTTGATAAATGCAATATAAAAAATACTTTATTTGCTTCTATAAGGTTTTATTTCTTATTTTGCTATATGCTGCATGGTTTCTTTCTATGTATGCCATGATTACTATAATTATATAATAAACAATCTGAAATACTGGTTGAAGAAGAGAAATGCTTCTCAGAGCAATAGAATTTAATGACAATGGTGGGGCTGGGGTAGTGATGATGGTGATGGTCGTCGTGGTGATGGTCGTCGTGGTGATGGCAACAGTGGAAATGGTAGCATTCAATGAAGATAAAAAGACGTACACAAAGACATTATTGAAAGAACTAAAAGAAGTGTGTAATATCAGAGAAGAGCATTAGCAGAAATGAATTATAAGACAAAAGTAGAAGATTATGCAAGAGAGAAGAGCTTTTAGCAGAAAGACGAGAAACTTGCAGCAAAAATAATGAAGTGAAAGGAATTAGATAATAAAAAAAGAACATATGATAGACAGCAAAAGAAGCAACATATTGAATGTGTCCAAAAAAGATTGATGATAGATAAAATAAAGAATGCACAGGAAGAATATTTGAATAAATTCCAAGCCTGAATATATACTGAAATAAACGTGTGTGGTACTTAAAATGAAATTTAATTTGTACAGTTTATTCAGCAGAAAGTATAAATTTAAATTCGTATTGGGAATGTAAATATAGAGGCTTTCTTGAGCCAAAAGAATCCACATCATGATAAAAAAAAACAAAAAAAAAACATAAATGAATAAATAACAAAGAAACCTGGAACTGACAAATAGTTTGTGTAAACAATTTAATCAGTTAAATTATAAATGACAGCATTTATAATGGCAGAAAGAGATATTAAAATTCCCGAGTGAAAAGCAAAACAACTAATAATAATAATAATAATAATAACAATAATAATAATAATAATAAAAATAATGGCTTCAAATTTTGGCACAAAACCAGCAATTTCAGTGGGGGAGGGGGAAGAATAAGTAGAGTACATTGATCTCAGTTTTCAACTCCTACTTATTTTATTGACCCTGAAAGGATAAAAGGCAAAGTCAACCTTGGCAGCATTTGAACTCAATGTAAACTTGGAAGAATTGCAGCTAAACACTTTTACCAGCACAGTAGCGATTCTGCCAGCTTGCTGGGACAACCAAGAGTGCCTAATACATGATGTGGCAATGCCAAGAGATCAACATATCATCATGAAAAGTTAATAAATATGGAGATTTGAGAACTGAGATCACTAAGATGTGGCAGCTACGAAAGTCAGATATAAAGGTTATCCCTATTGTCACTGGAGCATTGGGTTCAATACCACCCAGTCTCAGAAAACATCTGAAAACCTTAGAAATACCCTACAATCTAGATGTATTGCAAAAGTTGGCATCACTTGGAACTGCATGTATACTGTCTGCCTGAGGTTCTTGTTGTGACTTGACAAACAGTACAAACCCCTGGTAGACACAATATCTTCAATCAACAACCTCATGATATTGTATACTGTGCGACATCTACTATAATAATAATAATAATAATAACAATAATAATAATAATAATAATAATAATAATAAATTCGTTTTATTGGCCACAAGGGCTAATATCAATTAAAAACATGTAAGGACAAAGACAGGACGAAGGTTACAAAAGGTTTTGTCCGAAAAGGTAGGAAAGTTCGTCTAAACAGAGGAAGAAAACGGAATAAGATATAACAAATAAATAGATAAATAAATAAATAAATAGAACTCCCAAAGGGGGAGGCGCTTCGAAAAAGGAAAGGTTACACGTGGAAAAACCCATAAAACCATGGGAGCCTGGTCAGAAAAAATAAGAAAGGGGTATAGAGCCCTTTCTCCTAATAATAATAATGGTTTCAAATTTTGGTACAAAGCCATCAGTTTTAAGGGATGGGATAAGTTGATTACATCAACCCCCATGCTCAGCTGATACTTTATGTCATTGACACGAAAAGGGGGAAAGGCAAAGATGACATTGGTGAGGTTTGAACTTAGAACATAAAGCATTGAAGGAAATGCTATTAAGCATTTTGTTTGATGTGCTAATGATTCTGCCTGCATACAACCTTTAATAATAATAATAATAATAATAATAATAATAATAATAATGATGATGATAATAATAATAATAATAATAATAATAATAATAATGATAATAATAATAATAATAATAATAATAATAATAATAATAATAATAATACCAGCGTCGCCTTACTGGCATTTGTGCCGGTGGCACATGAAAAAACATTCAAGCTAGGTTGTTGCCAGTGCCACTGGACTGGCACCTGTGCAGGTGGCACGTAAAAAACACCATTTTGAGTGTGGCCGTTACCAGTACCGCTTGACTGGCCCTTGTGCCAGTGGCACGTAAAAGCACCCACTACACTCTCGGAGTGGTTGGCGTTAGGAAGGGCATCCAGCTGTAGAAACTCTGCCAGATCAGATTGGAGCCTGGTGCAGCCATCTGGTTTCACTAGTCCTCAGTCAAATCGTCCAACCCATGCTAGCATGGAAAGCGGACGTTAAACAATGAATAATAATAATAATAGTAATAATAATAATAATAATAATAATAATCTTTTCTACAAAAGACACAAGGGGGGAGGGGACTAGTTGATTACATCAGCCCCAGTGTTCCACTAGTACTTAATATGTAGACCCCGAAAGGATGAAGGTCAAAGCCGACCTCAGTGGAATTTGAATAATAAGAGCACCACAACAAACCACAGCATATACCCAAGGCACATAGAGCTGCACTAGGCAGTGCAGTGAAAGTATGTGATAAAAATAAAGACTACTGAATAATAACAATAATAATAATAATAATAATAATAATAATAATAATAATAATAATAATAATAATAATAATAATAATAACAATGATGATAATAATGAAAATAATAATCCTTTCTGAAATTTTGCGGGAGAGGACTAGTCAATTACATCAAATTTCACCCCAAAAGGATGAAAGGCAAAGTCAACCTCGGTGGAATTCGAACTCAGAATGTAGCAACAGGCAAAATATTGCTAAGCATTTCATCCAGGGTGCTAGTAACTCTGCCAGCTCATTATAATAATAATAATAATAATAATAATAATAATGGTCTGAAATTTTGGCACAAGGCCAGCAATTTCGGGAGAAGGAGTAAGTTGATTACATCGACCCCTGTGCTCAGCTGCCACTTATTTTCTTTTCTACTCTAGGCACAAGGCTCGAAATTTATGGGGAGGGAGCCAGTCAATTAGATTGACCCCAGTACGCAACTGGTACTTAATTTATCAATCCCGAAAGTCAAAGTTGACCTCGGTGGAATTTGAACTCAGAACATAAAGACAGACGATATACCATTAAGCATTTCGCCTGGCGTGCTAACGTTTCTGCCAGCTCGCCGCCTTATTTTATCAACCTTGAAAGGAAGAAAGGTAATGTTGACTCCAACAGAATTTGAACTCAAAAAATGTGAAGCCAGAAGAAATGCCACTAAGCATCCTTGTGCCTAACTAATTTTTTTTTTGCAGCCTTTAGCCCTGCAATAAGTTTGTTACATTCTATCTTTTTTTCTTTCATACCAAACAAAAACAGCCACTAGTAGCCAGCATGTATCTATTTCTGGTGATACATCGACCGCCTTTATTTTTAAGGACGAGTTTGTCATTCTTTAGCAAGTGTTACAGAGTATTTCTTGACTTCATCTATCATCAGAAAGCTCACCTCTACCATGCCAAACATTTTTCCTTGAGCAACATATGTTTTGCTGTTTCAGATTGATTTAACACACTTCCAAAATTTGGTCTTACATCACTTGATCCACTTACATTATATAACATGTAATACATTTTTTGAGTGACCTCTTCGACCTGTTGCAATATGCTTAAGGAAACTGTTCTTCCATTCTTATGAAATAAATATTTGGCATTTTTCAAATCTTGTGGCAATAAAAAAAAACTGATGGTCTCATTTAAACAGTATTAGTAAAACTGTTAACAGTTGTTTGCTAGCCATAGCTATTAATGATGTCAGTGTCAATGGTGGTGGTGGTGGTGGTGGTGGTGGTAGTTGTATTGACAGTATTTGTAGGTGTGTTGTTACTCCTACTCTTATGCTTTACTTGTTTCAGTCATTTGACTGCGGCCATGCTGGAGCACCACCTTTAGTCAAGCAAATTGACCCCAGGATTTATTCTTTGTAAGCCAAGTACTTATTCTATTGGTCTCTTTTGCTGAACCGCTAAGTTACGGGAGCGTAAACACACCAGCATTGGTTGTCAAGCGATGTTGGAGGGACAAACACTGACACACAAACACACACACACACACACATATATATATATATATATACGACGGGCTTCTTTTCAGTTTCTGTCTACCAAATCCACTCACAAGGCTTTGGTCGGCCCGAGGCTATAGTAGAAGACACTTCCCCAAGGTGTCATGCTGTGGGACTGAACCCGGAACCATGTGGTTGGTAAGCAAGCTACTTACCACACAGCCACTCCTGCACCAGTTAACTTTTTTTAATTTCCATTGTTGTCGTTATCTTGTCGTTATTAATGTTGCTTTTTACTTTTTGTCATCATTATAATTATGTTGCTGTTGTCGCAATTTATTGAAAAAGTGGTCACAGTGGTGTTGGGTGATAACAGTGATGTCACTGTTACCACCCATTCTTTTGTTGTTGTTGTTGTTGTCTCTGTTAGTATTGGTGGTGATGCTTTAGCTGAAGATAGGAAAGCTAATGTCAAAACTGCTATCCCAAACACTATTTAACTCTCTATAGAATTCTTTGAAAAATTTCAACATCGCTTTTTTTTTTTTTTTTTTTTTTTTTTTTTTTCATTTTTTTAATGAGTAAGTTACAGAAAAAAAAAATTAACAAATTCCACCTTAAAGGATGAGAACAAAACAAGTGACCAGTTACTCAGGATCCTGGTCAATTCAGTAACAACACAGAACAAACATTTTTAAACACAGAAGGCCTTCGTGCGGGTGATACGTAAAAGCACCCACTACACTCTCGGAGTGGCTGGCGTTAGGAAGGGCATCCACCTGTAGAAACTCTGCCAAATCAGATTGGAGCCTGGTGCAGCCATCTGGTTCACCAGTCCTCAGTCAAATCGTCCAACCCATGCTAGCATGGAAAGCGGACGTTCAACGATGATGATGATGATGATGAGAATATTAAAATGCAGCTAAAACAAGACTTATAAATGATCTGAACTGGTGTTTGGCCAATACAAAAACAAAAATATACAAAATATAAAATACAAAGGACAACAACAGAAATAAAAGCACGTTTTTGCTCCTACAAAAAGTAATAATAAAAGTAGACTCAATGACATTTAGCCAGTATGCAGCCCACTGAATCCTTTGGCAAATAACAAAAGAACCTAGTTAGTAATATAGCTATCAACAAAGCTATGTCCTGCCTTTATTCTATGCTATATAACCTAATTAATTACAACTGTTTACTTTGAAAGGCAACACTATACACCAAATTTAATCTTGTCTACTTCTGAATCCTAACTAATAACACTATATGACATCAAACTAATATCCATTTTTTAAAAAGGTGTAAGATTTGGAATTTATAGAAGGAAAAAATTGAAATATTAATGAGTTTTTCTCACCCAAGGGTATTAGCAACGTAAGCAATATCACCAAATTTTAACTATTACCACCATGTTAAAATCTACTTCAAATATCATATTTAATGAGACAGAGTTAAAGAAGATAAAATATTGAATAAATAACTGAATATTTACATGCAGGTGCATGTTAATAATTTTAAGCCAAGTATTGACAGAGCTATAAAAAGTGAAAGTCTACAATTTAGTTATTTATTCTGTCATTGGTTCCAAACATTGGACTATGGTCATGCAGAGGCATTACCTTCAAAGAAAAAGTTGGATTATACAGACCAGTGGTTCTCAATCAGGGTCTACATGACCCTTGGGGTTGCATATAAAATTTTGTTGTTAAAATTTATGAGCAATAAATTGGTTATACATTTACAATACACAAAAATATTTTAACAATTTTTTTATACAATTCTTAATAATATTACATAAAAATAAAATAGGACTTTTTTTCTAAAAATTGAATGGCTGCAAGGGTCCACGTGAGTAAAATAGGACTCCATAGGTTAAAAAATGGTTCAGAACCACTGCTACAGACCATTAGTACTTGGCCAGTACTCATTTTATTAACCTAAGGCAAAGTCAATCTGAGTAAGATTTGAATTCAGAAAGCAAGGAGGCATAGGAGTGGCTGTGTGGTAAGTAGCTTGCTTACCAGCCACATGATTCCGGGTTCAGTCCCACTATAGCCTCAGGCCGACCAAAGCCTTGTGAGTGGATTTGGTAGACGGAAACTGAAAGAAGCCTGTCATATATGTGTATATATATATATGTGTGTGTGTATGTGTGTGTATATGTTTGTGTGTCTGTGTTTGTCCCCCAAACATCGCTTGACAACCGATGCTGGTGTGTTTACGTTCCCGTAACCTAGCGGTTCAGCATAAGAGACTGATAGAATAAGTACTAGGCTTCCAAAGAATAAGTCCTGGGCTCAATTTGCTCGACTAAAGGCGGTGCTCCAGCATGGCCACAGTCAAATGACTGAAACAAGTAAAAGAGTAAAAGAGAATACTCTATTGATTCTGCCATCATTCACCCAATGTATCTTCATAACATCATTCAAATTATGTACTCACATATTTACCACTCAATTCCAGTTTACTCTTCAGTAAAAAGAAATAGAATGAAAATTTAATTTGAATAGGGGTTTCTCAGAATATATCACTTTTTGTATTCTCTTGAGTTGAATCTAAGTTTAGAAGTTGGTGTTAACTATGATTGTAAGACTGTTCTGGCACAGATATGCAATGTGAAGAAATGATGTGTATTGAGTGAAACTGTGCTGTGAGTTCGTTTTAGAGAATACCTGCAGGAGTAGTAAATAAAGGAAGCTTTGGGAAGAAATAAGTCATACATGAGAACATTGATCCTTACAGACAAAATAATGTATGTTATAGGATCAAAACACATAACAACTTTCTGTACCATGGATCTTCAATCCATATTATTAATCTTCAATCTATGCTATCTTGGAAAAATAGACTTCAACATGAAAATGATGTTAGCAATGATGACAATGATGATGATAAGCATAAAGAAAATTATTAAAATTATATTACTCACCAGGGCAATCAATATCGTAGACCAGGAAAAATCCTATGTGAGCCAATAGTGTTACAACAGGCATCCTTGAAGAAGATTAAACAATCATTATTAATTATTATGATGACTGAAAATTATAATTCAAAATCTTCACTGGTGGTAAAATATTAGACAAGGATGCATTAAGGTGTCTAGTTTAGTGGCTCATGTTTCAATGTTCAAACACTAGTGGGGTCAATTTTC
Organism: Octopus bimaculoides; assembly: GCF_001194135.2. NCBI lineage: Eukaryota > Metazoa > Mollusca > Cephalopoda > Octopoda > Octopodidae > Octopus > Octopus bimaculoides. The sequence continues at coordinate 22,091,423 of NC_068985.1, forward strand.
AGCAATTTTGCTTTATAATGTCAATAAAATAAGAAACTGGAGTAGACTCGAGTGACAACACTCTTTTCTTTCATTAAAAAAAAAAAAAATTACTTAAGGTTTTTAGTTAAATTTTTTTTCAATGAGAAGTATAAAAATATTTAGCAAATTAATTATGGAAATTATGCAGAAATTTCATTCAAAAGAATTATTTTGTAGCTTAGGTTTTAGAAATTAGAGAATGAGAGAATAACACAAGAGAAAAGTAAAAGGAATAAAAAAAAGCGAGAGAGGGAGAGGAGTAATTACAGAAAATGGAAGAGTAGAGAAAAATAGATATCGAAAAGTATAGATAGAAGAGAAAGAGATGAGAGTAAGAGGAAAATGAAGAGTGTTGAAGAAAGAAGGCAGAGGAATAGATAGAGAAGACAGTAAAGTAACAGAAATTAGAACGACTGGTGAAAGAAGTAAAAAGATAAAGTGAGGAAAATGGAGGGAAAGAATCAAAGAAAGAGATTCAACAAAAAATTTGTTTATCAAAGAGGAGGTGCAGGCATGGCTACATGGTAAGTCTGCTTCCCAACCACATGGATTTGGGTTCTGTTCCACTGCATGGCACTTTGGGCAAATGTCTTCAACTGTAGCCCTGAGCTAATCAAAACTTTTTCAGTGAATTTGGTACGTGGAAACTGCATGAAGCTCATTGCTGTGTGTGTGTGTGTGTGTATGAGGGGGGTACTGAAAAGTTCCTGGTTTTAAGGGTATTGCAAAAGGCCTGGTTGAAGGCTCAACCTTCCAAGTTCTTTTACAAGACTTAGAAAAACTGAAGGACTATTGCAATAAGTGTGTGAATCTGAGAGCAGAATATGTTGAATAAAATCATAATTAACTAATCCTTCTGCATTGCAATCTATGTAGGTGTTTTTTCAAAACATTGTCTGGTTTAAAAAGCCATCTCAGATACCATGATGGTTCTAGGATGTAAGTACAGGAGATGGTGAAACTCTGCATAAGGAGTAGACAACCATCATATTTGACATATTTGTAAAGCTTGCAAAGATTCTCTAAGCCTATGCATTAATGTTCCTCCCACTACTGACCTCAAACTAAGACGCATCATTGCTGGCCCTGCTTGTGAAACCCAGCGTTTGAGCAATTTCCTCGACATCCTACTCAAACCATTTCTAAAATATGTGAAAAGCTTCATCAGGGATGACTTAGACATGCTTAACCACCTCCCAAAGACAATAAATGAAGGAACCCTGTTAGTATCATTCAATGTAGTGAACTTGTACACCAATATCCCACATGATTATGGTAGAGAAGCAATCACCTTTTGACTAGAAAAATACCCAGAAGAGATCCCAGGACGCATCAACCACAGATTCATATTCGCAGCACTGAAATTCATCCTACTGAACAACTATTTCATGTTCAATACAGTTTACTATTGTGTTATTTTCTCCTGTTTCTTTTATATTTACTTCACCCAAGACTCTTCTAACTTCTAAAACCTAAGCTGTAGAACACTTCTTTTGATTGAAATTTCCAATCTTCTGTGAAAACATGTCATTATGGGAAAATATCACTTTTTGGAAACAGGTGAGGGTTGGCAACAAGAAGGGCATCCATCCAGCCCTAGAAAAAAATCTGCCTCAACAAATTATTTTTGACGCATGCAATTATAGAAAAGCAGACATTAAAATAGTAATGATGATGATGGGAAAGTGGAGGAGAGGGAAGAGTCATATGAAGGGTGCTATTAACAATGATTATCTCATTTACTTTTTAAACCAAGGAACTATTTGTATGAAGTACATGAACTAGGAGTGATTTAGGTGAAAGAAGATTCCGGGAATTTATGCATAAAGGCAGAGTAATCCAAATTGAATTTTTTGGTAAATTACACCATAGAACATTTAACTGAACTTATCAACTGAGATTAAGAAACTTCAACCTAATGATTAGCAAATTTATTTTCCATGTTTGTTACAGCACTACCAAGTATGTCTGCATACTCTAATTGATGCAAGGAATACAGGCTACTGACTAACAGTGCCAGAGACTTGTATGATTCTGGTAAGCTGAATTAGCAACATGGTTTCAAATCCTAACTGTGCTGTTTCATTTCATTTCTGCTTTGGGATCTTTTTTAAAACGGGGGCCACATTTTTCATTAATGTTTTACGTAGTGTTTTTGGTACCGAAAGACTTTCAAACTTCGTATACTTATCTATTTTGTGTTACAGAACAGAAAAATATTTTTGTATTCAAATTTATTTCATGTAAAAAATTGTCTTATTTCGATAATTTCAACCAATCACTGACAAGTATTCAGTTGTTTACATTTACTCCTTTGGCTGATTAAGCCATAGCTTCGTTTTATTTGCTTTTTTCATTTTAAATTTGCTTTTTTCATTTTCTTTTTTTTTCTTCGTTTTATTTACTTTTTTCTTTTTAAATTTGCTGTTTTACCCTAACCCTAACCCTAACCCTATCACCGATAGAATTGTTTCAGAATCGTTTGTTTATGTAGTTGGCACTTAATGTATATCAGCTGAATGGACGTCAGTGATTGGTTGAAATTACAGAAATACGACAACTTTAACATGGAATAAGTTAGGGATTTCTTTTTTTTTTAAGAAGACTAAGAGAAAAAGATGTTTTATATGACACATTCTACCAGTGTTCCAAGTTTCAAAGTGTTTCGTTAATGAAAAATGTGGCCCCCGTTTTAAAAAAGATCCCTGCTTTGTTCTTTAGTATCTATCTATGGCCAAAAGGTAACAGAAGCATGATAGATTCTGTTCAGTAGACATACACTTGACACCCTTAAATCAACACAAAACACTCAATGATGCTGTCACAACAAGATAAAAAGCTACCAGACATTTCCAGCCTTATATTATTCATATTATTTTTTTACTGAGAGAAAATGAAACGCAAAGTCAAGTTTGGTGGCCTTTGAACTTGGAAGTATAATACACAACAAAATGGGATACTGTAACAGATCCAATTTGGTTCTCTACTGTTTACATCGTTACTAATATATTATTAATGAGAATAGGGCAGTGGGTGGCAGCTGTTCCTCTCTGCTCAAAACTTGTACCAATGTTAGAAATAAATATATTATTAATAACAATTGTATAATTAACCAACTAGAACATGTTGTATTGATTTCTTTTCACAAACCATAAGAACAATTCTATTTGATGGTTAGGAATAATAGTTGTTGAATTAACCTCAAAGTAATTTCAGCATATTCTCTAATAATTATTATTAATGAGTTATATCATACTATAATAATGCTATAATAATGATTACTTTAGAATAATCACAAGATCAGTTCTGTGAGGTGAGGAGATATAGTCAATATATATCAACTCCAGTCTATTACTGGTATTTAGTTTATCAACTTTGAAGGGTGAAAAGTAAATTCAACACCAGTAAGATTTGAACTCAGAACAAGGTACAACGCTAGATATAATTATAATATTTTACTCAATTCAAAGGCAGCGAGCTGGCAGAAACGTTAGCATGCTAGGCGAAATGCTTAGCAGTATTTTGTCTGTCTTTATGTTCTGAGTTCAAATTCCGCTGAGGTTAACTTTGCCTTTCATCCTTTTAGGGTCGATAAATTAAGTAGCAGTTGTGTACTGGGGTCGATCTAATCAACTGGCCCCCTCCCCCAAAATTTCGGGCCTTGTGCCTAGAGTAGAAAAGAATATTTTACTCAGTTCAGTTTTCTATTATATTTGCCATCTTCACTATATACTCCCAAAACTGTTAAATAGCAACAGGACAAATCTAACTCAAGTAAAAGTATGATCGCTGTATGTCTCTTTCCTATTCCCTTACATAATCAAAAAATATTTGATCCAATTATAAACTGAGAAGTTAATGAAAGAAAAGAAAAAGAAATATATTTTGTTTGTATATGATTAGTATTTGGATATATTTTGCATTACTAAATACTGTGGCCACTAATATTTGAAAGAAATTGTGTTACAATGTGTGGGAATATAATGTCCTAATGTGTAGGAATATAAGCTTTTATTGCAATTTTCTTTTCTTTGTAACAGGTTTTGTGTTTCTTATAAACTGTAAGCATATAACATGTTGAATAACATTGAGTAATATACTTGATATCTAGACAACTTGATTAAAAAAAAAATTTTTACTAATCATTGATTAAAATTTTGGGCTTCCAAGCTTCAGTAATTTCTGAGATACTAGAATGAACACTGAAGAGATCAAACAAGCAAACAAATAAGATAAAAATAATATTAAATATTTTTTGATGGTCGTACATGGCTGCATAGGGAGAATGATGATAGTAATGCATGGAAACATCAGTGAATAATGTGAATTTCATATCCTATGGCTGCCTTCATTAACAGAGCAATATCAGAGGATATACTAGGAGTCTATGAGTATATGCTGTGATATGTTTCATTAACTATTCTACATATTTCATATTTTCTGCACTATAAATAATTATTTGTAATGCCACACTCTGATTTACATTTATGAAATAACATTCAAGTTTAATTTACTCCATTTCAATAGCTCCATAACTGAAGCCGGATAAGCAGGTTGCTAAAATGAGTCTATATCATAAGAATTTAGAATATTTGGGAGACATGAAGTAAATCATTTTTAGCAGTTAAATTCAAAGTAGATAAAGCTATAAATAATAGCATGTAAATATTGGATTTAAAAGCCCCTTGGATTGAAGAAGTTGAAGGCTGCCCACAACATACAATTCTTGCAAGTAAGAACAAAGCTTTTAAAATGGTTGGAGAAATTGAAAGGATCGCTTTGGTACATGTTAAAATATCTGTTATGATTTTAGAAGATATGAATTCAGGTCCAATGGGCAACCTCTGACTTTTTTCTATCTAAGTGCTTTTTTTTTTTACATGCTATTATTATAGCTTTATGTTCTTCAAGTTCCACAGTTAAAAATGATTTATCTAAAACAAGTAATTGTTACTCCCAACAACATCAAAAATAATATGTTTTCTAATGTTGAACAAAATCCTAAACAGTTCTCAAACATTCTAAATTATAAAAGAGAGAAACTTCTAATAATTTCACTTGAAATGATTTAAGAACTAACTTCATGCTACACCCTTTTGTTACCAAATTTTTTCTGAAATGCACTGCTTTGTTTCAATTAATTTTGAAAATAATGAAGAATTTTCTAAACTAACTTTGTTATTAAGCTCATGCTTGGAACAAATTAACAAGCAGTTCTGATGGAAGATTTTAATTTGAATCACTTTAAAACAGGTAGTTTGTATTGTAGAACTAAGGGTGATCTCAGGCAGGTTGGTACCAAAAGAGTTAAAAACCAAGGACAATCAAATAATGGGTGACAAGAAGAGAAATTTTTTGAGGATGTTTTGCAAAATGTAAAACCTAGATTGGGAAGTATTCTTACATGAATGCTTCTAGATTTATCTTTACCTATTTAGAGTTTTAAAGAAGGAAAAAATAATGAAAATAAAGTAAAAATATTAGTTTTACAATGTCTTTTATCAAGATTGAGATAAAATAATGTCTCTTTTTGAAAGAGACATTATTTTAAACAGAAAAGAAATTTAAATTTTCAACTTGCTTTCACTGTTCTTAGAATATAAATTACTAAGAGAACTTATTCAGTGATGCAATAGAAATTACTTAGTGATGTATAGAAAGCAACAGTCAAGTTGCTGTTACTATAGTTGATGCAGAGAGTATTAAAGAAACTTGCAGTGAGAAAAAAACAATATTAGTCAATGACTAATGTTATTTTTATTTTTTCCAACAAGTACAAGAGAAACTCCAGACATATTCTAATCATATTAGTCTTCTTCAGAAAAGCATACTTCAACATCTTAGTGATGCAGTGATGAGAAAATCATTAAGTACAATACTGGTATCTAACATAAGCAAATGGCCACAAATTTCAGGAACAAGCACAGCCTTGAGTGGTACCTATTCCACCAATCCCAATTCTTGACTGATGTTTACTTCATCAATCCCAATACTTGCAGTAGTGGTAGTATGGAGGCATGCACTGTAACAGCATATCGCTTCATCCACCATTTGTTGGTGATTCACTACTCTTGGTGGATGGCATTTTTGTGCCACTCAGGCAACAACCCTCCAAAACATGGGTCTGTTTGAGTAGTTGTTACTGGCAAGGGTTGGGTTTTACAAGGTTGGAGTGTAAATCCTACCTCTGCTTCTTTTAGTCACCTTTCTATGACACAAACAACCTATTTTAAAGTGATTTTAATTTAAACATCAAAATCTTATGTTAATTTATGTTTCAAATACCAGCTTAATAATGACTAAATTATTTTACTAAATTCTTCATTATTTTTAAAAGTAATTAAAACAAAGAAGGTGTATGTCAACAGAAATATGGTAACAAAAGTGTTATATCATATTTCCTAATATTTCAAAGGCCAAAATAAGTAACATTTCATTGAAAGACAAATATTCTTTTCTACTCTAGGCACAAGGCCCAAAATTTGGTGGGAGAGGGCCAGTTGATTAGATTGACCCCAGAACACAACTGGTACTTAATTTCTTTTCTACACTAGGCACAGGGTCCGAAATTTTTTGGGGGGGTGGGGGGCAATCAATTAGATCAACTCCAGTATGCAACTAGTACTTAATTTATTGACCCCAAAAGGATGAAAGGCAAAGTCAGCCTTGGCAGAATTTGAACTCAGAATGTAAAGACAGATGAAATACCACTAAGCATTTTGCCCGGTGTGTTAACGCTTCTACCAGCTCACTACCTTATTGAAAGACAAATATTACATCAGGGTTTATAATTTGGCATTTCAGAATATACATATTCATTGACCAGTGAACAATTAGAAATATCAATACGCTTTCTTTTCTTTTATTTTTTTCTTCTTTGTTATGTTCTAAGAGTTTTTCAAGAAATGTCATACAGAAATATTTCTCTTTCTTCAAAGAAATACATTTTATTAAATAAATATGATGCTTACCAAACTGGTGCTGTAAGTGCCATAATGACTGAGAGTCCTGATGTAACTATGCATAGCAAAGGGAACACTAAGACTAATAAGAAACTCCCAAGACCGCCTTTCAATACAAAGTTCCAGAAACGATTTAAATGACGGGTAAAACTTTTTCCCAAGAAGCCTGAAAATTAAAGAAAAAAATCAATATTTTTTTAGTTCATACATACTTGTACATAAAGCAGAAGTTCCTATCATGCTATGAATATTAAATCATGAAACTGGAATATTTTCAAAATTTTATTTATTTCTCTTTTTAATTTTTGTGAATTTCTTTTATACTTTAAAAATAAACATGCCAATATATTCTAAAAATTAAACATCATTTCATTCCTGCTCATGTTATACAAAAACAGTTTATCCTTTAACATAGAAATAGAATTAAAAGTTAATATTAATAAAATTTCTATTTAACTTTTTAAACAGCTCAGCACCCACAACTTACAGAAATAATTTTTTGCACTCAGAATTATCAAAGCTTGGAAGAAACTACTCACATCAGTTGTTAGCTATCAGGACACTGCATCCTTCAAGAATTTCTTGCTTACTGAAATTCGCCAACACTACTCCTGACATGCTTAACCCTTTCGTTACCAACCCAGCTGAAACCGGCTCTGAGTACAAATGTCTTGTTTTCATGAGTTTTGAATTAAAATCTTCCACCAAACCTTAGTCACATTTAATGTTCCTAACACTAGCTGAATGATAACTAAGTTAGTTTACTAAATTCTTTGTTATATTTAAAATCAATTGAAAGAAACATAGAGCATCTCAAAATAAATACAGTAACGAAAGGGTTAATGAAACTCTGTCCTTTTTATGACTTTTAATGTTTTCTATTTTTTGTGTTTTATTCTGTGTACTGTACAGGAACTTCTAGCTTTCATTGAGGTCTTTCATTACTTGACTTATTGCTGCTTTTTTTTCTCCCCTCTTTTAATTTTTTTTTTTTTGAGAAGTTGTAGTACACCTGAGCCACTGTATACAATAAGCTCACTGTTATTATTTATATTATTTAAAAATTTTTTACATTGCTGTAATTTTACATTGCACAAAATAATAAATAAATGAAAATACTTCTACTGAGAGCTAGAGAAGCTACTTTTATTAACATCAAATCATCTGAAACATTCAATTCAATTGACAAATAGATGAAAAGTCATGGAAGGAACCACAAATAGTGATTTAAATCAATTTATTAGAAAACAGTAATTTACTGTCAACTATTTTATATACGAATTAATAATCCAATTCATAAGTCTTATCTACCTGTGTCTCTCCTCCTTCCTTCACCCATCTCTGTACTCACTTCATTCATCCCTGTATCACTTATACTCCTCCATCTCATCTCCCCATTACCTGTACTGCTTACAAATGAATGACACATGCTACAGAACATACATGCATTCAATTCCCTCAACCACCTGTACCACCATCCTCATCATTCTAACACACGCTTCCATCATTAGGTATATGTATAAGAGACTACATCAAACTATCTGTACCCAGTACAGTTTAACTTTGCCCTTTGTTCACTGCCAACTATTCTCAACACCCACCACCACCTCTTGCCTTTGTCAACCTCTGTTATTGTGCATCACAACCCTTCCTGACACCACCCCAGAAATTACTTCTATCATCATACTTCTACTCCTTTCATTCAGCGTTTCTTGTCTTTCTGTTGTCATCACTCTCTCTCCTGCTTGATTACATTACCTGAGTGAGCAAAGTTACACATCTTAGGTTACGAAGTACTCTCTACACTTATAGTGTACAAGGCACTCCACCCCTTATGCTGATGTTACTGTAGAAAATCTGCCTCAGTCTCTGTGCACCCTTTAGAGTGATTGGTGAGTGAACAGAAGACAAAGAGTCTTCAGAGGTCTCTTTAGTCCTGTCTTGCTGAGCGCTATTCAACCTCTCCAGCGCTGGTACCACAAGAAAAAGCATCCAATATATTCTGTAAAGTGGTTGCTAATAGGAAGGGTATCTAGCTGTTGAAACCAATCTAAAATGACACATATGAGCATGAACTTATGACAGCAGTGGCTCTCAATAAGAAGCATTTCAGCTCCTGATGGTTCATCCAACCCGTGCCAGCATAGAAAGAAGATGTAAAGCAATGATGATGATGATAATTCAGTGGAGTTGGAAATCCTTATACAACACTAAGAAAGCACAGTATTTTCCTTAAAAGATTCACAAAAATAATTTTAACAATTAATGATCTTTTTTAAAGATAATATTTATTTAACTAATGAAATATGCTTTTTCATCAGATTGTTGCTTGTATCTTATTTGTTAGTTTATGCATATAAAACTCCTACCTGCATGAGGAGCCGCCTCGAAATCTGCTCTTGATTTATGCACATTTTGCCACAGCAGTCGTAAACGGGATATCAGTGTATGTACAACATAAGATTCTTTTGGATATAAAACACCCTAAAAAAAAGAAAAGAAAAATTAAAACATGGTCATGACTTACCAACATTTTCTATGAAGAAAAATTATTGTAACACACCTCTCTCTCTCTCTCTCATGCCTCCTCTTTTAATGCATTCATACAGGGAAGGTTTTTAACATATGCATACAAATATAAAGGTAGAAACATAAATTAAAATATTTTTCAAATTATCATATAAAGTAAAAATTCAGCATAAAGAGAGATCAACTAGAAGATTGTCTTTTAGTTATGAAATACAATGCAAATCTCCAAAAATGAATAAATAGATAAATAAATAAAGTCTGAGGCATAAAGAGTTGCTTTGGAAAATATATTCAAATGATAATGATAGAGAAGAACCAAATGGAAAAGTAGCATGGTTTACTTCAGAGTTATGTAGGAGATTTGGAATTAAATGTATGATTGTACACAATCAGTCTTGAAGGCCTGGAAAATTAATCTTATATTATTATTGGATTGAAATTTGCTTTTCTTTGACAATAAGTGCAAGATATGTCTGAAAGAGCATCTTTCCAGAAAATTCAACTCCACCTCTTCTCACCTACATGGCACAAATTCCTCAAATCATCTTCATTTACCCTAACACATTGTACTATTTCACTCATTATACATCATCCATTTACATCAGCACAATCATATTTCTTGGATGTATTAGCTGATGCTTTTTATACTCATGGATTTCCCCAGCATACTGTCATTCATTCTATCCCTCTGGTTCCTGTTACACAACTAGATATTATTGAATCTATTTCTGTTCTAGTTACTGCCGATCCCCTCTCTTCATGGCCTTTATTAGCAAAGTATGAACACTTTTACAAGAAAGGGAAATAACAGGTAATATTTACATCAACTTGACTGAGTTCCAAGTCTGGCTTGAATGGATGAACACAAAACAAAGCTCGAAAACTAACAGGACTAAATAAAGGGATTACAACCTGAAAGTAGCAAAAAGATTAATAGAAAACAAACAGAAAAGATACATTTTTGTGTGTGTCTTACAATATTTTCAAAGGTGAACAGAGTGTTTGATCATTTTATGAAATGGAGGAGAGGTTTAGAGAGAAGAGTGACAGTGAAACTGTAATTCTAATATCTCAAGTAGTAATAAGAGCAATAGGAAGAATGAGAAGCAGACATAAGAATAATATAATTAGAAATGGAATAGTTCAAATCTGGATAATTCTCAGTAAGCAAAGAAAAACTGGGGATGTTCAGAACAGCAGTCACCAGTATCTTTTATCTTTTACTTGTGTCAGTCATTTGACTGCGGCCATGCTGGGACACCACCTTGAAGGGTTTTAGTCAAACAAATCAACTCCAGGACTATCTTTTTTTAACCCTAAAACTTATTCTATCTGACACTTTTTGCCAAACTGCTGTTATGGGGATGTAAACACACCAACACCGATTGTCAAGCAATGGCAGGGGACAAACAAACAGCAAGAAAGTTGAGGATAAGTAATGGTAATGTTGCATGAGTACAACATTAAATATTTCCTATGAGAATGTAATAGTTGAAAAGGTTTGTTAGAACATATATGTTGAACATGTAGGTGCAGGGACGTGCTACCACAACACGAACGGTGATGCCTGCTTCGTGACTCCTGCACCAAGTGTGGTAAGAAGCTTGCTTCTCGAACCACATGGGTCTGGGTTCATTCCCACAGCATGGCACCTTGGGCAAGTATCTTCTACTGTAGCCTGAGACCAACCAAAGCCTTTAGCATTCATATTACTCTGTCAACAAAAATGCTTATTTATTTACATTATTTAGAATTAATTATACATTATCTTGTAACTTTGTAACTTCAATGATGTAATTGTTCATTTTTCGAATGACATTATAGAGTAGGTGCAAGAGGCTGGAACTGGCCAGTTTGAACCTAAAACAGGTAAAATATTTTGGCCTGATATAGCCAGTTTAAATGCTAAAGGGGATCAAAAGTTATACACTAAATTACCGTTATTGTTATACAAATATACTCTTTTTAACATTATCAGCAGATAAAATTATTTATTTTGTTCATAGAATGCTTAGCAAACTGTTTCAGAATAATTTCAGTTTTTGAAATTAATCTTGCATAACTTTGAATCGAGCAACACAGCAGAATTTTATGAAGAAAAACATCTAAGAGAGATAACTCTTTACATTAGATTTAATTATTAAGGCTATTTTTAGAATCTTGTGAAAAGGGATATATGAAAATTATCAATAAAATAATATAAAATACTTCAAAAAGAAACAAATATTAAATTTAGCTCAGATGGTTGAGAGAGAGAAAATATAAATAGTATGTAAAAGTAATGATAAATAGAAATAAATGGAAAATTTCATGCATAGTAAATAAAAGTGACCAGACAGTTTTGTTATTAAAGATATGAAGGAGGTGGCAAGATGGCAAAATTGTTAGCATGCCAGACAAAATGCTTAGTGGCACTTCATTCATCTTTATATGGTGAGTTCAAATGCTGCTGAGGTCTTTGATCCTTCCAGGGTTGATGAAATAAATACCAGTCAAGTACTGGGTTGATATAACTGATTAGACCCGTCCCCCAAAATGTCAGGCCTTGTGCTTATAGTAAAGAAGACTATTAAAAATATGAAGGAGAAATTTCTTGAAAACTATATTTGTTAACTCAATTATAACATTACAAAGACAGTGAAATGATCCAAGATTTCTCACACTAGATATTTCCTGTTTCAGTCATGATTTGGACTATTTTTGATATGGTATTTTAGGTTGTAAAGAGAGAGTCAAAATATATTTTATACATATATATGTATGCACACTCTTTTACACTTTTACTTGTTTCAGTCATTTGACTGTGGCCATGCTGAAGTACCTCAATCTACTTTTACATAGATATTACAAAGTCTTACTGGTCATAGAACTAGAAAGTTGAAGTGGATTCAATTCATATGAATTAACGTCAATTTTTGTCTATATATGCAAGATTTTGATATCATTGTGACATGTCATATGAGACAATGGCTTAGTGGTTAGGGTGTTGGACTCATGATTGTAAGATTGTGATTTTAATTCCTGGACCAGGCAATGTGTTGTGTTCTTCAGCAAATCATTTCATATGTTGCTCCAGTCCACTCAGCTTGTAAAAATGATTAATCTTGTCCAGGGAGGAATATATACACCAGAGAAGCCAGGAAACCAGAAAACCGCTCCTTATAGAGTAATGTGGACTAACTGATATGAGACAGTAACTACAAGTATTATTCGCATAAAGTGCAGTGATGGATTGGTTGACAGAAAACAATATCTTCTTGATGTATAAGTGTTTTATATGAATGTGCAAAAAAGGCTGTTCTATAAACAAGTCTATTCCATGCATATAATGTTACATGTATGTTTGATACAGCAGTTAATCTGCTTTGTAAATTCTGAAATTTAATCAGATCTGTGTATTTGTTTGTTTGTTCCAACTATTTCTTGGTTTTTAAATCTACTTAAAATGGGATGTAATTATATATTTCAGATGAAGTGTTGTTAAGTTTTTCTTCATCCCATTTCTAGAAGAGAATACTAAAGTATGATAACCAGTATTTGATGCAAAAGCACTGACACTGTCAGGTACCAAGTTAGGAATGAATCAATTACACACTGATTTAATTTAGTATGGTCATCATCATTTAATGCTTCACTTTTCCATGCTTGCATGGGTTGAAAGGAATTTGTTGAAGTAGATTTTTTTACAACCTGATGCCCTTCCTGTCACCAACCAACCTTCACCTGTTTCCAAGCAGGGTAATATTTTCCCCATGTCCAGACATGTTTTCATGGAAGATTGGAAACAAAGGACACTGCTTGCATTATGGTGACATTCATTTGTAACTATCACATAAACCCAAAACAAGGAGACAGTAAAACTCACAAGTACACACACATATAAGACCATTGTGTGTGTGTGTGTGTGTGTGTGCAAACACACACATACCAAATCCACTCACAAGCCTTTGGTCAGCCTGGGGCTATACAAAAAGACATTTGCCAAGGAACCATGCAATGGAACAGAAGCTGAGACCATGTAGTTGGGAAACAAATTTTCTACCACAAAGCCATGCTTGTCCCTTAATTCGCTATTATAAATAAATTGAATTAAATGAAATCATTGATGACAGAAACACAGAATATGTTCTTTTGAAATAGACAAAACACTAAAATAATATAAAAGAAAAAAATGTTCCTATATTATACATTGTTTCTTAATAAAAAAATTATATATTTAGAAATTACCAAGAAAAAAAACATAGAGTTCCACATCCAGGCCCATGTCCTATGTACATAATTCCACCACCTCCACATAGGATAACGAGTGCTGGTCTTCCGGCGCATATATTTGTCAACTGTGTATGTATCAATCTGAAAAACATGTAAATGAAAATCTATAAAGAACATATTCAGTTATGGTAAATATTTATAAGTAATTATTGATTATTTTCTTAAAGAAACACAGCTCTGGAAACGTCATACTGGTATATTTAGTATAATTGTATTATATATTGTTTTGCTGCTCTCTTGTGGCCCAGGAATGGTGTTCATATATTCAATTATGGTTATTAAAAAAAGATAGTATCTAATGGGTAAAGAAACAGTGATGATAAGTGGGGAAGGTTTAATAACTAAGATGGTGGCCATGGCAATAGTCATGACAACCATAACACCCTATTTTTGAAGACTTACAAACATATTCCAATCCCTGGCCTATGGACAGCATGTCCCTTTTATGACTAATAGATAGGCTGCCATTTTATAACCATGCTGTGGTCAGGGGCAGTTAACTCTTAAATGACTGACCACATAAAACTGAAATACTGTAAGACAGGGGTTTTCAAACTGTGGTCCGTGGACCACAGGGGGTCTGCAAGGACAAGACAGGGGGTCCGTGAACAGCAAATACTTTTTATGGGCAATTTGATTTTATATATGTTTTTTAATCGAAATCTTTTAATTGACAATAAACCTATTTGTTAAATATTGTTAAATAAATAAATGTAAAAATATATGTTATTTTAAGCAAATATTTATGTATAAATTTCATAAGCGTTTATAAGGGGGTCCCTAAGGTAAAGCCTGAAATATAAAGGGGTCTGCAAGTCAAAAAGTTTGAAAACCCCTGCTGTAAGATATGGGAAATCTTTCCCTATAAGCAGTAGCAACACTGTAAAATTGACAAGTGTTTCATTAGCTGGCATTGCTGAGTTTAGTTGTTCCTCTGAGTATGACCAAAGGAGCAGTTCAGTTTCACTGGTCTAGCCACATCTAAATCAAGAGGATTGATTGCTGGTAGCCTCTAATAATGAGAGAAGCAAAGTAATTGATTTGGTTGACAGCAAGTTGACAAAGTGAAACAGTGAATTGATTAATTCCTAGCAATATCTGAAGAAGGAATTTTTATATTCCGAAATATTATATCAGACTATGAATAATTAAATTATAACACTTATTATAGTCCACTCTGCATTGTTGTGCCATTCAAGACATGTTATATTTCACAAATAAGCTTATATTTTATGACAGGTTAATTCTAATATTTCAAATAAGAAGAAGAAATTAAATGTGCATTGGATGGCTTTAAATAAAGTTAAGCACTGAAAGAAAAAATGGGAGAAAGAGACGGTACCAGGAAGTATTGTAGGTGGTAGAAAGTCAACGACCAGAATGGCAATGAGAAAAAGAAGGAAAAGAGATAAAAACTGGAAACTCTCAATGCATATGCATATAGATGCAATGATACACCACAATGACTGTCATTTGTTTTCTTTGACTTTAATAATTTACTTTTCTATTGCTAATAGTGTCAATTAATTCTTTTTCAGTATATCTGGAGTTATGAAAAATGAAGACAAATAGAAAATAATACAAATATAAAAGATACCATTCATGTAAATTTGCTGAACCTGTTACATGTACATCACTATGAATGTAATTTTCTTTTTTACCATTATCATTACAGAAAAAAAAAGCTATTCTATCTTGCATTAAGAAAGATTGTTCTGGTGAACGAAGACTAAGACTCAGTATTCATTTACAGATGAAATAATTTCACAATTTCACATTTCCCCTCTCCTATAGATGTGAATCATTTTGACTATGAAATAACCCATCTTCTGTCAAATCACTTAATAAAAAAATTTGTAGAGATATCCTTAACATACAGTAGAACACGGTATTGACTTATAAAAGCATTTAATATACTTTGCAGTATATTATGGCTGCATAACAAAATACGATGTCCCTACAGGTCATTATCCTCTGTTAAATGACAACAATTTGGGTCCAGTCTATTTAACCTCAATCAGACCTTTGAAATATAAATATGTTTTCTCCAGAAACATAAAGAAATTTCTTTTTGCTTAAATTTCTAAATCTAATGTTTATATTATTTTTTGAATAATGGTTTGAATTGATGTTTACTATATTTTGCATGGCATTATATGTATAAACATACAAATTGTTCAAATCTGAAATTATCAATTTAGATAACTATTACCTCCTTTTTGCCAGCTGGTCCAGTTGAAAGCACCCTGTTCATAATAATAGTTGGCACGACTTCTGTATCTCCTCTAAACTGTCTTACAACAAGCCAGTGTTGAGGGAACCAAATCTTGGTTGCAAATGTGAAAACCCTTGTTGGTACTTTAACCTTGCCAAGTTCCTTGCGTAGAATTGGTTCTCTCTGAAAAAAATTGAATTGTATTTAGGTTCATGTCTACTTTTTCATTTTTACATATACAAAAATACTCTTAAAAATTTATAATAGATAGGAGTCAAAAATTTAAAATCCCTCTATCTCTCTCACATGTACATATGCATGCACATGCACACACATACACACACACGTGCACAGATGAAGTTAGCTAACTATTCAAATAACAAGATAATAATGGTTAACACAACTAATTTGGGGGGAAAATTATTTTAGATGTGATGCCGTTCAGGTTTGTACCAGGATGGAGGACCACTACTGCTCTCTTCCTAGTGAGACAACTAGAAAAAAAGTTTGGTAAGAACTCATATTATGAAAGCAAGAGTAAGTAAAGGCAGTGCTGTTTCTTTTTTTAAATATAATGTGAGCACAATAAAATATCACAGATTTATGAAAACCACCACAGCTTGTTTAAGAATAAGCAGAAGTCAGAGAGACAGAAAGATAGGTAAAGAGAAGGTGAAGTAACTCTTTGAATGAATGTAAGCAATAAAATCACCTTATTTTTTAATTGACTTTATAAAACGAATGTAATAATGATAGCAAAGCTAGAGTTAATAACAGGATCTATTATTTTGTTAATGCTATCACTCAATAGACTATTTTTCTACACAGGCAGAGACATAGCTGTGTTTTTAAGAAGCTTGCAACCATGTGGTTCCAGATTCAATCTCACTGCACACACTTTGGGGTTGTTGAGACCCCCTTCGGTCATGACTGACCATAGGATTGCACCTAGAAAGTTACCCTCCCAGGCACAAGTCCGGGTAAGGTTGTTTACGGAAGACCAGCAGTCGCCCATGCATACCGACCTCCCCTCTCCACACCACTAATGTTATCCAAGGGAAAGGCAAAGGCTGATACAGCTTGGCACCTGTGACGTCGCAACTCATTTCTACAGCTGAGTGAACTGGAGTAACGTGAAATAAAGTGTCTTGCTCAAGAATACAACATGCAGCCCGGTCCAGGATTCAAACTGACAACCTCACGATCGTAAGCTCGACGTTCTAACCACTGAGCCATGCGCCTTCCCACACTTTGGGGTAAGGGTCTAATAACTGAAGTTAACTAATAATTTATGAGTGTAATTTGACAAGTGGAAACTGTGAGGAAACCTGTTGTGTGCATGTGAATGTATGTATATAAATGTGTATGTGTGTATTTGTTTGTGCTTGGGTTTATGCTTACACTGATATAAAAATTGGTGTTGTTTATATTGTGTTCTTTATGTCCTGAAACTTAAAACTATGACAAATAGACATTGTTGAAATGAGTACCAGAACTACTGGATTCAATATGAAAGCTCAAACCCTTGAAGTGGGTGAGGGTGCAGCATGGTCACATTCCAATGACTGAAACCAGTAAAAGAATAAAAGAAAGTATAATTACATAGATATAATTTCCATTAGTCTATAGCATTATTTAATGTCAATCAAGACTTTATTTATCCTACACATGTGTAACAGAGTCTAGATGCAGTCATCTAAGGGGGATTAGCCCTATTAACTTTAAGAAAATGGCTCACCTCAAGGCATTTTGTTACTAGTGTCATACATTGAAGTGTGGCCTGACAAGTACTTACAGTCATGTTAGAATTTTAATTCAGTTACCATCAACATAATCTCATCCATTTTTCCCTGGCTACATGAGTTAGGTGTATTCTCCAACATGTCATTATCACTAACATGTCCTTTTTGAGGTTTGACATTCTCGGCTCAGCTTTCACCAGTGCTTTTTGCATTTACCTTTTTACCTGGCACCTTCTATTTGTTCAATTTGATATGTTTTATCCACCTGCCATTCTTCATACACATCACATGGCCCTACCACCACAGTTGTCTCTCCTGCACACTACATCTGATATCTCTTGCACCCTGTTTCTCTCTCATCTCATTTATGCTTCCTCCTTCATGTATACTTATTTACACATCCAGTGGAACTTGCATATAGTTTCATTCCTACCTTTGTACATCCACCACATTCAATGCCCATATTTCATTACTGTGTAGCATTACACTTCAGGCACAAGAATCATACAATCTACCATCTCTCAGAGAGAGAGAGAGAGAGAGAGAGAGAGAGAGAGAGAGAGAGAGAGAGAGAGAGAGAGAGAGGGAGAGAGAGAGAGAGAGAGAGAGAGAGAGAGAGACTCTCTGTTGCCTACAGAGGTAACAACTTCATGAATTCTTTCTATCCCTTTCTTGTTCTGGTAACTATACTTATAGAATACCCACCTCCCTTATAGATTAGGCAATCCAGGCAACAGAATCTATCAACTGGGATATGTTTGGGGCATTTGAAAAACTCATCTCTTAGGTGTTCTTGCAGCTACCCAGTCCTGTATATCTATTACATAAGAAGTCCTTCTTCTTTGCCATTCACTTATGATTCCATAGTTTACGTTAGATACGCAGTTTAGAAGTCCAACCTATAACTTTTCAGTAATTCAATCATTGTCACTTCCCACACATCAACAGAGATCTGTATTCTTTCTTGCTGACTAAAACTTTTGTCATTTACTAGATTTACTTTTAGACTTCTTTAGTTTAAGCTCAGCTATCATGTTTGGAATTGTTTCTTTAATTCTTTAACTGCTTCAACCGTGAGAACAAAACCATCTGTACACAAGAGTTCCCATAGACAGCTAGTTTTGAACTCCTCTGCTATGGTGCAAGTCAATAAAGTATTCATCAACTAAACACTACTTTAACTGATTACTATGGGAAATGGTATTTACTCATGTCTACCCGTTTAGATCAAGTTAGATTGAAACAGATAGAGATTCGGGTGCAGCCATGCTGGAGCACCGCCTTTAGTCAAGCAAATCGACCCCAGGACATATTCTTTGTAAGCCTAGTACTTATTCTATCAGTCTCTTTTGCCAAACCGCTAAGTTACGGGGACATAAACACACCAGCATCAGTTGTCAAGAGATGTTGGGGGGGAGGGGGGCAAACACAGACACACAAACACACACATATATATATATACATATATACGATGGGCTTCTTTCAGTTTCCGTCTACCAAATCCACTCACAAGGCTTTGGTCGGCCCGAGGCCATAGTAGAAGACACTTACCCCCGTGCCATGCAGTGGGACTGAACCCGGAACCATGTGGTTGGTAAGCAAGCTGCTTACCACACAGCCACTCCTGCGCCTTTTCTATCAGAAGGCTAATATCCTACTGACTCAACCAACTGCATCACACTTATTTTTAAAAAATTACTTAATGTTTGATAAAAAGACTTCCTCTATGTTTTATTATATAAAAGAAAAGTATATTGTTGCTGATATCTTTTACAAAATTTCCAAATATTTACCTCCTTGATAAAGTTGAGGTCCCTTCGCAGAAAGTAAACTGCTTGTTTTAGATCTTGTTCCTCACAAAGACTAACCGCAATATCATGGGCTGACCACAGATTTTGATTAATGAATTCTTCCTAAAAATAATAAAAGAAAACAGCTTTAATAAATCATTTAATTCGGTAAGCGCCTAATAAATACAAATTAGGCTAAAAGTTCTAAATGATAGTCTGAAGCACAACAAATTGAGGGGAAAATATGGTTTCTCACTTCAAAACGTTCCAATTGCTCATTTTTCCAGGCTGGGATTCGAGATTTCACTGGGTATTTAACTTTTAAATGTTCCATTAACTGAAGAGGCAGAAAAGAAAAGAAAAATAATAGGTTAATAGTCAATCCTCATTTATTACAGGGGTTTGGTTCCAAAAACACATACTAGTAAATGATATCCATGCACTTGGAAAATAGAATGAATGGTAGAGTCATTGAAACCAAACCTGCAGACCACAACAGTGACACTTCCACTGTCAGGTATTTTCTTGGCTGTCTCTACCTTTACATGTAAAAAATACACTTGACTGCATCATTGGTTAGAATCAGATGCCTTTGTATCTTTCTGCTCACTGGTCCCAAGTTGATGGGTACAAATATGTAAACGCAAATAAAATATATGCAGCCTCACAGTATGTTCATGTAAACACAGGGAATCATCAGTGCATTTGGTGTAGTTCAGCATTGTGAGTTGTCACTGGGGTGCATTCTTGTGGTACAAGTAGAATCTTCAACTGATCGCTAACTTGTTTTATCACAGATCAATCGACAATAAGTGTAACATGGTTTACAATTAAGCATACCATGCTATCTCGGATCAGTGATGAATGAATCAGTGATAAACAAGGCTACATATATTCACTCGCAGTCTTAACATTGAATGAATAATATCTATTATTCCCATTATAAGCTATTTAATGAAAGATCAAAGATATCAAAAGAATCTACCTTATCTTTGTGTTCAACCATCTTTTGTTGGATCTTCTGCACTGCCTTCTGCATGGCAAGCACTGACTGGGCCTGGGCGACTAAAAGTTGTCCTGAAGAATAGAGACAATGGCATTTAAATAAATGACTAAAACCTCAATAGCCAAATAAAGTAATAAAGCAATCTTCAATGACTTATGGAATTATGTAAATCATTTGAAGTCTGAATCATGAATATTTTATCAAAAGTTTACTTGAGATGACTGAGAATTCTCACTTGCAATGTTTTCTTCATTTCTTAGCAGAAAATGTCCCCGCCAAAAAAACAACAATGACAAAAAATGTTTTTATTCTAGGAAGCCTAACTACAAATAAAGATAGAACTGAATGGAATTAGATATTATCATATATGTCGCATATACTATGATTCTGACAATAACATAATTAATTCCTTCAGCAACACATCTATGACAATAATTTGTAAAATAGGCACAGGGCAATAAATTTGCAAATGAGTGTAAAGTGATTGAATTGACCCCAGTGCTTATTTTATCAACTTTTGAAGGACAAAAAAACAAAGTTAGCCTTGTAGAATTTGAACTCAGAACACAAAGGCTTGTAACTACATACTACAAAGCATTTTGACTGATGCTTTATACTCTAACAATTCCTGCAATCCACCACCTTCGCCAGTGCTAATAATGAAATATTGTCATGCTCTTGGAGAGTTCAGAATTTGCTGGTGCATACTCTAAGTGAAAACATTCATTACTTATAATTTTCTATAGGCAGTTATTAGATTTCATGTAGAAAAAATAGTTTTTTGCAGTTCGTTTTATTTTTACACCAGAATATGAAAAAAACATTATGCTACATCTTTTACCAACCCATATCCATATAATATAAGGTGAATAAATTTAACTGCTTAATTGAATTAATAATTAATAGTAATCTACGTATAGCAAATACAAGTTACTAATTCTAATAACACATGAAATAAAATACTTTTTTAAAAATTGATATCGCCAGACATAAAAAATTTCCTTTTCCCATCATTTCTTAACAGGAAAAAGAAAAGGAAAACTGTTTCTATTTTATGAAGTCTAGCTGTAGATAAAAATAGAACCATAAGGATTTTAGCTTTCTTCATAAGCAGAATGTGAATGAGCAGGGAATGAAAAGAACATAGGAATCATAAAAGAACTTTTGAAACTGGATTGAATCTTTTACTTCCCCAGTTATGCTTGATTACAAATAGACAAAAGTATATCACACCTATTCCATGTTGTAAGTTCTCCAATTCTACATTATTCAACACAGCTCGATAAACTCGCTGCAGGTATTCTGCCATTACAGCGATATTGACTTCCTGTTAAAAGAAAAAGAAAATAGTGATCTGTTAGAAATTTAAAACACAAAAGAATTTATTATATTAATTATGGATTTTGGAGAATTACTGCTAGTCAGTTTAATATAATTATGAACTTATAATTAAAAGGTCAACAACTTATATCCCATCATTAAAATGTTAAAGTGTTATGTTCTATGGTGAAGTTTGTTTAGGTATCACAGCAAGGTACAGACCACTATTGTAGGCAGTAAGTACATAATACAATTGAAAAATATTTCATTGTTAAGCTGAAATTCTTCCCACATCCTGGAGCAGACAAGTCTTCCAAAGTAATTGCAATAACCAATCAGTAACAGGATATTACATTTTCCTCACATTTACACTCACTTTAATGATTTATGAAATTTCAGTAAGATCAGAGGTTTAAATACATTACAGAAGAAAACCATTTCTTCTATATCATATTTTAGTTTCCACGCTCGTGTGAGGAAGAAGATATTTGTTTGTCTTTTATTGCTAAGTGTTCCTATCTCTAACTACAAAAAATATGAAGCAGAACCTCTGAAGCAAGCAGAGTTACTTCCCTTCCCAAAGTCGGACCATAACGCATAAAACCCTCAAGTTTTATTCAGCGATTCAAGATTTTTAAAACATGTATGATACATATATTGTTTTTGCTGGCTTGTTTGCTTTGCTTTTTCAATATTTTAATTAAAATTCAAATGTTTGTTTGGATGTACTTTGTTTTTTCGATGGTGAGATCTGTTAGTGAAATTTGAAACAAATACAGAAATGTAGAAATATTTCACTGTTTCTTCATGTTTAAGCATCAGAGAAAAACTTAGATTAACACAAGCAAAAACTTGCTTTTAATTTTTATTTTCATTATGGTACTTTCACAGTAATTTAATTTATGATTTTGTTACACCTTGAACCCTTGTAGCCTCAAAATATCAAATAGTTATTATCCTTGACCACACTCAAACTCTTTTCTTCTTATATTATTTTCTAAGCCTGCTATAATATACTTTTAATTACATAACTGAACTTCAGTTTGATGTTACTGTTACATTAACAAATAATTTACTGTCATCACCATCAATAGCAAGATAAAAAAAGTATAATAATGAAGTTAGTGTAATACAAAATATTTATATAAAGTTTTAATATATCAAAGAATTACCTCATTAATCTGTGTATCAGACAATCCTTTAGCTACAAAACAGAAAAAACATTTAGTAATTTTGTAAATATAATTTTCTAATTAAAGATATGAAATGAAATATAAAAAATAGGTATCTATGGGTTTTGTAAATGAAATTCATATTTACCTTTGAGTTCACGGACTAATTTTTGACGGTACTGAATGTGCCAACTTTTTGATTCTTTATCAACTATATTACTCAAAATTGGTAAGCAGTTATTAATTAAATCTGGAAAACATTAAAATTTAGTTTTTATTAAGAGGATGTGAATTTGGTCAAATACGAGGTACAGCAATCAAATAAAAATGAATTTTAGGTGAAATTAAAAACTTTTGAGATCTTTGAGCATATAATTTTCAATCAGTAAAAGAACGAAAACAATTAAATTGTATTTTGCATTTAATTTTTACTAGTTCTTCAAAACATATTATAATGAATTATCCTTGTAAAATAGTGTAGACCTGAGCTGACTACTTTCTAAGTCTTCATAGGAATACTACTGCTCCAAGAAGTTTTCACAACTAATATGTGGTGCAGCTTCCACAATATATATATATATATATATATATATATATATATATATAACTTTTATAAGTAATATTCTAAAAGAATATATAACTGAACTTATATTGAGTGCTCAATCGTATATTGAGTACGATCGTAAGATATTTAACTCCTTAAATTTTAGGTTCTTTTATATTTTATATTTTAGACTTTACAATATTCATGCTTAATTACGCATAAATTTTTATACGCATTTATATTCACACGTATATATATATATCT
>NC_068985.1:22115269-22120374 GCF_001194135.2 Octopus bimaculoides
TATATATATATATATATATATATATATATATATATATATATATATTTACATAGCAGATCCATATCAATGTATCACTCATAAACATTAAGTAATTGCTTTTATTAATCTTTTTAATGACTTAAACAGAGGAGGAAGGGTAGTACTTATAACTGTTTGTAGAGCATCCCAGATGTTTTACAAACATATAAACAGCCATATTTGGTACATGTCCCATCATACACTGCAGATCATCTGCATTCATTATTGTATTTAACTACAGTACAATGTCATACTCCTTAAATATGCCTTATCTAGTATACCTTTTTTTAATTGAAATAGGAACATCAAATTCATCATCATCATCATCATCGTTTAACGTCTGCTTTCCATGCTAGCATGGGTTGGACGATTTGACTGAGGACTGTTGAAACCAGATGGCTACACCAGGCGCCAATCTGATTTGGCAGAGTTTCTACAGCTGGATGCCCTTCCTAACGCCAACCACTCTGAGAATGTAGTGGGTGCTTTTACGTGCCACCGGCACGAAGGCCAGTCAGGCAGTACTGGCAACGGCCATGCTCAAAATGGTGTATTTTACGTGCCACCTGCACGAGAGCCAGTCCAGTGGCACTGGCAACGATCTTGCTTGAAAGTCTTTACACGTGCCACCAGCACATGTGCCAGAAAGGCGATGCTGGGCACAGGTGCCATCACGATTTTGCTTTCGCTTGCCCCAAGAGGTCTTCGCAAGCCAAGTTTTGTGTCCAATGAAGGAGACGACGTTGGCATGGGTGCCAGTTGTCAAATTAAGTTCAATTTCGATAATAAATTAGGCCTGGTGACAATTAAATCTTCAGATTAGAATCACCTAACAAATAATATAAAATATAAAAGTGCTAGAGCTTGAAGTTTTAGAAAATATAAAAACGTTGTTCTCATCATTATCATCGTTTAACATCCACTTGCCATGGGTTGGGAAATTTGACATGGAGCTGGCTAACTGGGAGCTGTCCAGATTCCAATTGTTTGTTGTGACATGATTTCTATGACGGGATACCCTTCCTAATGCCAATAACTTAACAGAGTCTGTTGGGTGCCTTTCACATGCCACTGGCATGGGTGCATTTATGCAGCACCAGCAGAGGTGCATTTATGCAGCACCAGCACAGGTGCTTTTTATGTGGCACTGGCACCTGAAAGGACAGTCCTGTATGTGTGGGAGACAGCAATTTTACATAGTTTGACATGTCTTATCTAAACTAAATACTCAATTCCCATTTCTATTAGTTTACAACTCATAAATCAATGACAAAGTGTTACTAGGAAGAAGAAAAAAAAAACTAATACACTGAATTTGTGTTTTTTACAAGGATTAAATATATAAATTAATGTACATCCTATTTGAAATGAACAGCCAGTTTATTATCAGCACAATGAGACTCCCAAGATACAATAAAAATTTATTATAATTAATTTATTTTTGTTGCTAATCTTTTGTTAAATTTACATTTCTGAAATATTTGTACATTTTTTTATCTCGTCTATCTACTTCCTTATTATTCAATACTTCACTATAGTTATAGATTAGGACAATGCAGAGAAATAAGTATATTCTAAAGAGAATTAGTGTCTCCTTGTGAAATTACCTTTGTTAAAAAGCCTTAGGTCTATATGCAGACCCTGTGGAGTTTGATAATAATAAGGTATAGGTGGTGGTCTGAGGTCAGCAGTCTGTAAAGAAGAAAAAGTAAATATTTATAAAAATAATACAAATAGATATTTTCTTCGGAATAATTATGTGTATTTTCAAATGTGTTTACCATATAAAGCAAGATATAATAAAGCTGGCATAAACCAATAAAGACACTCACATAAGCAAATATAAAGAAAAACATTGTATATTGCTATTGTGAAGAATGAAGAACATTGACTGGCTATGGCACAGAAGCCATAGAAAGATCCATGCTAGGAATATTCTTGTGGAAGCATATCCAAAATGAAGTAATTCAAGAATGGAGTGGAGTGAATGATGTGATTATGGAATACTGAAAGCACAAGTTCCACTGGCCCAGAAATGCTGTAAGGCTCTCCCAGATAACAGATGGTTCCATGCAATTGTTGAGTCTTATCCAAAAGATCAGAAAAGACCTCTCAGAAGATCTCCAAAATGATGGAAAATTGAAATAGTGAAAAAAAGTTCAAGCCCAAATGGAAGAGAAAGGTGCAATCAAAGGAAGACTGGAAGTGCATTGTGGCCATCAACGTCAAAGGACTTCTAAGTTTGGTCAAGAGAGTGAAAGAGTAACTTACTAAAGCGTTCCAGGGGAGGTAATTCTAAGGCATCTACTATTTTCACGGGATGTTCGCAAGTAAAATTTGTTTTTTCTGATGTGAATTCTCTAGTTTTCAAAATGACATTTCCACAACTTAATTGTGATGTGAAATTTGTCTTTCTGTTTATATTTGATTTATAAAATAACAATTTCAATACTTATACAGTTTATCTTAATGATTTAATGAATATAATAACAAATTAGCATTCATTCTGTGTCTAAAAAGAATCATGTAAAATTAGTACCATGCAAATTCAAAATCTAATGAACTCAGCAGCCAATAATATATGTTTCTGCCTACATATATTAAGTTTTTAGCAGACGTTTTCTGCCTATAAAAAACATGAAGTAAAACTATTTTATGATAAGACATGAAGTAAAACTATTTTATGATAAGAGTTTATACAAGTTGTTAATGTTTTAAATATAACTTTTAAATTAAAGTCATGAACAGATGAGATGGTATCATTTTCGAAATTATATTACAGTATCAACTGCTTTTTGCAGAATACCAGTTAATTAAATATATGCAATCTATTTAAGGAACATACAATAATATTCATCTATTAATAATGGTTTCAAATTTTGGCACAAGGCTTAAAATTTGGGAGTGGAGTAAATCGATTATATCAACCCCAGTACTCAACTGGTACTTATTTTATCAACCCTGAAAGCATGAAAGGCAGAATTGAACTCAGAATATAAAGATGAACGAAATTCATCTATAAATAATAACATGCTCTTCAATGGCACAAATTTGGAAAGATGGTTCTGGAGTCAGTACATTTGTAGAAATCGGATTCACTGAATAGATTATATTAGTACAATCTACAGAAGAGAGCAACAATATATTTTGTAGCAATTTGGTCTGTGAGGGTTGATGAAAATACAGAAAATGTCAGATAAATGTAAAAGAATAAATGAAGAAATATTCCGACATGGCTTACTAAGTCTATGCTTATCTTTAATGTCTAGTGTATTAAGCTTTTGAAAAGGGTAAATTTCCTCTTGGATATGATGTTAGTCTACAGCAAATGAGTTTTTCTCACAGGTGATATTAACATTAACCTCAGCATTGCAAACCAATAAAAGATGCATCAATTTTTGTTGTGATGATGATGCTAGCTGCTATTCACAGATGTGAATTATACCAACCTGCAATACCTTTTTGCAACTAACTAGATTCAGTTGTTAAGAGCTAAATATTTTAACCAGTCTACATCAAGTGCCAGAATATGAACTACTGATCTTTCAGCTGACTGTCTGGCACTCAACCAACACAGCCATTCACACACTCTACCATAAACGTATTCCATACATGCTAATTTACAATTTCTTTAAACATACCTTGTGCTTCTCTGTTCTTAACATCTTGCATTTTTCTTTGACGTATTCACAAAAACGATTAAATTCTTTACGGCTGTGTTGCTGCAAATGAAATGTTAGGTGAAAATTAGATTTTATTAAATAACAAAACAAGGGAAAATAATGGAAACATAAATTCTTGTACATTAAGCCTCAGAATAAATTGAGTTGGACGGTTTGACAGAATCAAATGAACCAGAAGGCTGCATCAAGCTCCAGTGTTTACTTTGACATGGATTCTATGGCTGGATGCCCCTCTTTTAATGCCAAGCACTTCACATAGTATACTGAGTGCATTTTTCTTTCATGACACCAGCACTGGTAAGGTTACCAAATAACAAAGAGAAAGTCTCCTAGACTGAATGGAGTTCTAGTAGAGAAGGAGGTGGCTTTATGCTAGGAGTTGAGAGGTTAAGGTATGATAAAGAGTCAGGTACAAGTGTCTTACTATAGAGGAGATACATGGTTACCCAGCATAATATGAGAGTATGTGGGAGTAACTAGTAAGAAGACAAAGATTGTGGTGACAAGTGTCAAAGCATACTCTCAAGATATAAGAAGGTGAGTATAAGAGAGAATATTGACAGAGGATCAGGAAGTGTTGGTGGATAAGTTTATAACAGTATGAGAGGAAAGTGACAGATGGCTAGATGAAAGTAGAAGTGAATGTAGTAAATGATGAACAAAAATGGAGGTGTGGTCAATAGTAAATATTAGTATGGGGGAGGGAGGTTAAAGAAACAGGAGTGGCTCAGGGAGGAGGAAGTGATAAAAGGCAGTACAGGAAAGGTGAAGAACAGAAGTGTAATAATTTGTAGATAGACCAGAAAATATGGAGATGATGTACAAAGAGGGAGAGATGTACAGTGACAGAGATGGATATGAGAGGTATATAGGGGAAGCTATAGTGAACAGGTGACAGATGTGTGTATGGGAGGGGGGCACCAACAGCAGATATGAAAGGGTGTTAAAGATGAAGTATGGCAGTCCAAAGATAGTGAGAAGGGATGATATTGAGAAAGAGAGAGGGATTTTAAAAGCAAATGGTTCCAAAGAGAGAGTGTGAAAAGTAACTAGAAGCCCAAAGTGGATGAGATATGTGCAGATTCTGCCCTCATATGATTATAACAACTGAATAGTATCATAGTTAGAATAGTGATTGAAGGATGGAGGCTAGTTAGATGAGAGATGGGAAGGACTGATAGGAACAAACTGAGTGCAGAGGCAGGACCTAGAGAATGTATTGACACAAATATAATGCTTTTAGGACCATCTTGGACACAGCAAACCACCAGTACCTTATCATCTCCTCTATGAAGCTCAACATCTTGAGATCACCCTTCGCTGCTTCATTCCATGTATTTTTAGATCTCCTTCTTCTACAAGTTCCATCCACCACACACACACATATATATATATATATATATA
>NC_068985.1:22120430-22169241 GCF_001194135.2 Octopus bimaculoides
ATATTATATATATATAGTCAATACCAGGTAATTACTGATAACTAAGAACTGATTTGGCTACATAGAGAAAATCTCATAAATAGTGGCATGTATGAAGAAGGGCATTCAGCTGTAGAAACCCTACCAAAGTAGACAATGGAGCATGATGTAGTCCTTGGACCCATCAGATCCTATCAAACCATCCATCATATGCCAGCATGAAACATGGGTGTTAAATGATGATGGTGATGATCTGGACTGCAAAGTCTCTAAAATGGATTTAAAGAATGCAACCAAAAATATCTTAATCTTCAGAAACTTGTAATGCTCAACAGAAACATAGTTAATTCTTAACTTATTAGCAGTTAACCAAGCAGTATTACCAGGAAGTTAAGAATTTTTCTATTCTCATGTGTGTATATAAATATATATGTATATGTATATATATGATGGGCTTCTTTCAGTTTCCAACAATCAAATCCACTCACAAGGCTTTGGTCAACCCAAAGACACCTACTCAAAGTGCCACGTAGTGAGACTAAACATAGAAACATGTGGTTGGGGAGCAGGCTTCCTACCGCACAGCCATACCTGCACCTATATATTTACATAATATTTCATTCGGTCAGTTGTGTATATTCAGGATGAATTATGAATAATAGACTACAATGTATTTCACATTGAATTATTTACAAATATATGGAATTAATATTAGAAAACATTTGATTTTTTACTGAAATGCTCAAAAACCTCCTTTAATAACTTCTTGAGTCTCCAGAAAAAATCCGATATTGTAAAACCATACGTTCACTGTTTTATAATTACTGTTTAGTAAATCATTCCAACTCAAAATACCTATGTTCTATCGTTTTAATTTTAAGGCTGTACCTGATTAAACTGTTGTTGACTTTAAGATCAAAATAAAATACAAAAGTACAAACCCTAATATCAAGTTCAGCAACTAAGTACCGCATATGCTCTTCCCTAAGTTTTCCACATAAATCACCAGGGGTCGTTGAAGGCATGCCAATAATGATATCTGAAATATTTAGGAAGGGAATTGTTATATGCAAAATAAAACAAGATGTATTTTAAAAATAGATGTTTGTAAAATAAAAATGAATTAAAATTTTTGGATGTGCGACTGAAATACCATTTCAACAAAGAAGCTTAGTTTACTGTATTTTTCACTTTTTACTTGTTTCAGTCACTGGACTGTAGCAATGCTGGGCCACAACCTTGAAGGGTTTAGTTAAATATATCAACCCCAATACTTACTTTTTAAAACTAGGTACTTATTTTATTGGTTTCTTTTGCCAAACTGTTGTCAAGCAGGCGGGGAAGAGATAAACACAAACACACACACACACACAAGTATACAACAAGCTTTCACACAGTTTCCATCTATCAAATTCACTATTCACTCACAGGGAATTGGTTGGCCTTGCCCACAATACCACACAGCAGGGCTGAACTAGAAACCACATGGCTACAGAGCTTCTTAATCTCACAGCCAAGCTTGTGCTATAGCCATGCATGCAGCTACAGTAGGTGATAAAAATCTGATACTGTTATAGTCTTAAAACTTACAAATATGAGACAATCACATTTAATGATCTAAGTAGATCTAACATGGTATCAAGTTTATGTTGTTAAAACTAGCTGTTTACATTTAGAGAATCAAACAAAACCATTGACAACTGGGACAAGCCTTTGAATTAAAACTGAAACTGAATAAATTTAGCTTGTTGGTGTATAAGTACTTACCAAATATTTTCCATAAACCTCGAGCCCAGCTTTTTATCCCTTCTGATAAACTGAAGAAATGTGAATGGAATCGGTTCCGAGCTGTAATCAGCAGAATTCTTAATGCTAACGCTGTGTCCTATAAGGAAAGGATGCAAGAAATATTGGTAAGATAATAGTTTATAAATGTATATTTTACAAGATTTTATAAAATTGTTGACTAGAGTAAAAGTTTCTTTGCTATAATGTATTTACCACTTCTATACAAATCCTATACAGATTTGAAACTTACCTTACTCATATTAATACATTGCAAAATGAATGAATCAAACAAATCATAATTATCTATTTTTTTCTGGTATTCGTTTTCACATTATTAGAGATTGATGATGTCACATAAAGCAAGAATTAGCAATGACATACTACTTACATCAAGAAGTGTTTCATGGGATCGTTTTGAACCTTTCTGCAGCAGTTGACTAAGATGCCATTTATGTGTTTGGCCAGGAAAATGAATACTGTCTACTTCAAATTCCCTAAAATCAATGGATAATGAATATGTAATTAGAAACAAAAATGCAAAAACAAATTTGGACAAACAGACTAAAGACATATATTTAATGAGGAAAGTTACAGCAATATTAAACAAAGATATGGTCAGCCAACAAGGAAGCTTCTATATATTGTTTGACCTACAAAAAATAACAATCAACATCTCCCTAAAAAAAGAAAATAAGAACATATTCCACAATCTGGTCCTAAATACACTATCTCTAAAAATAGGAATTTAAAACTGCTAATTTCAGGCTGAGTAAAAAGGAACGTTTTGAAACATGAAATTCATCAAAATATATTTCAACAATGCAGAAATTTTATACATCAAAGTAAGTACCATTACAATCAACATATTTTTGTCAACAAGTTACAAGTTTGTTTATTCTGGTAACATAAAAAAAAAAATCTGGTGTTCTGGAGCTGATGAACTCTTTGAATGCACTTTCAGCATTGGTTTGATTTTTGAACTCCTTCTCTTACAGGAAACTATCAAGGTGCTTGAAAAAGTGGTAGTCAGTAGGAGTAAAGTCTGGGGAATAAGTTGGATGGAGAAGAACTTTGTAGCCAAGTTCCCTCAGCTTCTGGAGTGTCGTTAGTGAAACGTGTGGTCAAGCATTATCATGAAGAATAATTGGCTCTCTTCAGTTGACCAGTCTGGGATGGAGGAGTAACAGTTTTTTGCTCATTTTGGTAATTTCATGGCAATATGTTTCTGCAGTAATGGTTTCTGCAGGTTTTAAGAAGTTATAGTGAATGAGTCCA
The DNA here is from genome assembly GCF_001194135.2 of Octopus bimaculoides. Lineage (NCBI taxonomy): Eukaryota > Metazoa > Mollusca > Cephalopoda > Octopoda > Octopodidae > Octopus > Octopus bimaculoides. Next base: position 22,123,473 of record NC_068985.1, read on the forward strand.
ACAGTACACCACCAAGCAGTTACCATAACCTTCTTTTTGAAGAGCTCGGATTTAGGGAAAGTTTTTGGTGTTTCATTTTGGTCCAACCACTGCGAAGAATGTTTTTTATTATTGTGCAGAATCCACTTCTCATCACAAGTTACAATATGGTTGAGAAATGGGTCGGTCTGGTTATAGAGAAGAAGCAACAAGCAAATTTCATATCTACACATTTTCTGATTTTCATTCAAATTGTGTGGTACCCATTTGTCGAGCTTTTTTGATTTTCCAATCGCATGCAAATGGTTGCAGGCAGTTTTCTGGCTAACTTGAAGTTCTTTGCTAGTTCTTGAGTGGTTTTACATGGCTCTTTCTCAATGATGATCTTTCACTGACTGTCATCGATGTCAGATGGGTGTCCACTATGTTCACAATCTTCAAGGTTTGGGTCTCCACTGTGAAATCGTTTAAACCATTTTCAAGCTGACCACTCACTGGTCAGTTCCTCACCAAACGTTTCATTGATATCGCAAGCAGTTCCAGCTGCTTTTATGTCCTTTTTTGAAGTTGAATAGCAAAATTGCTTGAATATCATGCTTTAACAGTTCCATTTCAGATGATTGTAACAATGGTGAAAAAAATATCAATGTTAATTTATTGATGCATTTGAGCAAGTTTATGTCTGTATTATCAGATAATTGCAAAAAAATGTCTAAAAAAATTCAAAACTCTGCAACAATCCAGTACAAATTCTTCATGATTCAAAACGTTGCTTATTTTTTATTCAGCTTGGTACTATTTGATTATAAGAACCCTGCAGCTCAACAAATCCTGTCAGACTGTCCAACCTATGTTAGGATGTTAGGTGATAATGATGATAGTGATGGTGGTGATGGTGGTGAAGACTAAAGATAAGATTTAAGACAACTTATATTATTTGATTGTAAGATTGCTTATATCATTTGATTATAACAATGTTAAAGGCAGCAAAGTGGCACAATTGTAAAGCATTGGATAGAATGCCTCACAGTGTTTGTTCTTGATTCTCTGCATTCTAGTTTCAAATCCTACCGAAGTCAACTTTGTTTTTCATCTGTTTGAATTCAATAAAAAGACACCAATCCAACCAATCCAAAGCAGTAGATTGGTAAAACTGTCAAAGAGTTGAACAAGATGTTTGCAACACTTGTTCTGGCTCAGTGTGTTCTGAAAGAATTACATGTGATGATACTGGAACCAAACTGTATCAGCTCAAGCTGGTGGCCTTTCTTTTGGATAAATACACAGGATACATAGAAAAGAGTCACTTGCGTGTTTGGCCAACTGCCAGTCTTTTTCAAAGAATCTTGCCCAGGCTTGTGCTTACATGTGAAAATGCATAGTCAGCTTTGACCAACAGAGGCTACCCCAAGGCTGCTTTACTGAGATTGATTTAGAGCTAAACAATAACAACAATGATATAATATTCAATAATTTTCTTCATTTAAGGAAATCAAGATTGAATCATATGCTTAATTAAGGTTTCATGACATTTCCATACTTCATACATATTTTATGTTAGAATATATATTTTGAAAAAATAATTATATTAAAAATATCACAGTATTAAGTTATCAAACCAATGTAGATATAGTTATGGTTATACAGTCGACTTAAATACAGCAGGCCATTTTCAAAATACATACATTATAAATTAGTTTTACCATATAATTAAATGATATATTATATAGTTAAACAAAACGAATACATTTTTCAGTGATAATACTGATGTTTTAACTCTTTAGCCAAATGTAATGCCTATTTATGCACATAGTTTTGAATCAATCATGCATTATCTTGTTGCTTCAAAAGTTTGATAATCCGACTGTATATTTTTAGAATGACACTGTAGAGAGGTTACATCTGGCCAGTTTGAGCACAAAACAGGTAGTATATTTGGGCCAGGTATGATCAGTTTAAATACTAAAGGGTTAAAATATATATTTTTTTTTAATTTACAACAGAAAGTAAGTCTTTCTCAAATTATGTATCAAACAAAGGGGAAAATATCCCAAGTAAGCCATATTATAAAATATAATATTGCAAAAGAAATTTCTTCTTAAAACAGATGTTACATCAACCTAAAAATATATATAATACAGACTCATCCTTTATTATTTTAACAGTGTTTGTCTTAAGCTAACCCTTTATTTATAAAGACGTGCAGAAAGAACGAGATGGAAAGAGAAATCCTTTTATAGAATTTGTATACCCAACTCAGTCAACATATCATTGGTTCATTATTTTAAGAGGTCTTATGACAGCTGTTCAAGAATCATAAGGTAACAGAATGTTGCAAATGCTGCTGATTCCACTGTACTTCTTCTGAATATTTAAGAACAACTCCACAAATAACACTCTGCTTTATTGCTGTAAAGCATTAATATGGATAAAAAAATATAGATAATTAAGTTATTCAAAAAATAAAGTTGGTGATTTTAGTACAATTTTACAGAATTATTGAATACATAGAGAAGTGACCATGTGATTAAGCACACACATGTACAAAATAATAATAATAATAATAATAATAATAATAATAATAATAATAATGATGATGATGGTTTCAAATTTTGGCACAAGGCCAGCAATTTTAAGAAGAGAGTGAAATCAGTTACATGGACATCATCATCATCATCATCATCGTTTAACGTCCACTTTCCATGCTAGCATGGGTTGGACGATTTGACTGAGGACTGGTGAAACCGGATGGCAACACCAGGCTCCAATCTAATTTGGCAGAGTTTCTACAGCTGGATGCCCTTCCTAACGCCAACCACTCAGAGAGTGTAGTGGGTGCTTTTACGTGTCACCCGCACGAAAACGGCCATGCTCGAAATGGTGTCTTTTATGTGCCACCCGCACAAACCAGTCCCAAATATTAATCTGGTACTTATTTTAACAACCCTGAAAGGATGAAAGGCAAAGTTGACCTTGATGTAATTTGAACTCAGAACATGAATCAGAAGAAATAATGCAAAGTATTTTTTTTTTCCTGGTGCCGTAATGATTCTGCCACCCCAACATCTTAAGACTACTACTACTAGTAATAATAATAAATTTTTACAACTTATATTATGTTTTGTATGCAGTCTGTTATGAAATTATTAGTATTTATAATTCTTGCAAAACTATTTCTCTAATTACCAAGCAACTAATCATTTGATTGCTCGCTTCCAATTTCCTTCAATTATTTGTGTTTTATACAATTATTAATTAGCTACATTTTTCGTTTCTTTTCCAATTCCATTTTAAATGAAATTTAAGAATATCAGTAAGTATTATACTCTCAAATTTTGAATGAAATTTCAGATTAAAGCAATGCAAACAAGTAACAAGTGATGATGAATACTAACTATGAAACTAAACAGTATGACAGAAAACTTAAGGAATGTCAATTGAAACAATGTACAGAGCAACTTCTTAAATATCTTAGTGCATGACAGATGTCATATATTGCTGAAAAACCAACTGAAAAAACGCCATTATAGAGAATAATAGCTAAAAAGAAATTGCTACATTATCTGTTCTAACACACACACACACACACACATATGAATACAAAACAAAGGTGGAGAAAATAGTATTTGAATACTAACTGTAGAGTAAAATCCTATTTTATTAAAGCTGAAAAAAATTCACAAACAGCCACTCAGAGTTTCACATAACTATTCATCAGACAGTCAAGATTATTCAGAATACTATTCATGACTGTCTAACAAATGGTTATGTGAAACTCTGAGTAACAGCTTGTAAAAAGTTTTTTTACCTTTGATAAAATTATAAATATGTATATGAAATTTAAAAAGTAACTAAAAATTACATTTCAGTATACATTGAATGCTGGGTTAATCTGTAAGGTCAGTCTTTTGTACTTACCCATTATCCCAAATACAGTAAAGCTGTTTTTCATTTAGTTTTTTCTGCACCCCATTAGGAAGTCGTGCTACCTCTTCCAATTCATCAAAGGTAGGTGCAATGAAAACATCTCGAAATGTAACTTTTTCCTTAAAAGACAGAAAACACTAATAAAAGTCACCAAAAAACAAAATTAAGGAGGAATACAACTAAAAGGCATACATTTATTAAGACTGTTTCATGACAAATTGTAAGGCAGTGCTGGGGCATTGCCATCAGAAACAAGTATAATTTCTTTTACTGAAGGTTCCTTTCAATTCTATGCAGAGTTTAAAACTCTACACATAATGCACACCCTTGCATTCAAATGCATAAAAACTGTTTTTTTCACATGTTGCATCAGCTGCAGTAACATATTTTACACTAAATATCATAAGGAAATGAAAACAAAAAACAAAAGAAAACTCATGGGGAGAGCAAAATATTATAGCCATGGATGAAATAAATTTGTTCAGTATTATAAAGAAGGACATGCAAGACAAATTAAAATAATTAGTAAATGCAAAAAATATTACTTTCATAATTCTAAGAAAAAAAAATGATATGACGTAAAAAGAGAATTCAACGAAAATATTTCATTAAATTTTTTTTCATGTCACACCATCCTCCTGTACTCAATAGCAATGTTTCCTCGACTATTTGCTGTGGGTGTGCACTGAAATTTGCACTGTGTGCAATTTTGTGCTTGTTTGCAAAATATATATGCATCTATGGGAGTAACCATTGCTCAAATTTCTTCAATTAAAAAAAATCTGATTTCATTTTGAAAACCTTGTGTGTGCACATTCTTTCCTTTTCTTAGCCGTGAAAGTTGTGCGTGAAAGCTTAGAGAGAACACTGGTCATCATGTGTCTTATTCCTGGAATGGTGAGCAGAAACCTCCTATGGGGCAAGTGGATAACAGGAGAAATCTTCAGAGGAAGAAATTCTGTCAAACAAGTGTATGATGTCTCAGCTTGGATCTGAACTAGGAACCATTACAAAGGAAAAAGTTTCATAGGTAACACAACAGAAATAGATGTTCAAATCAAATGATCAGTGAAACATCACTCACACACACACACACACACACACACACACACACACACACACACACACACACACACATGTGGTAAGGGAGAGAGCTGGAGATAAAGAGAGAAAAATCAAAAAAAGAATTGTGGTCTGTGCAAATGCTAAGGACAGGTGGTAAACAAGAAAAAAACAAGTGGAATAACTAAATATTTTACCATAAACTAAAATGCAATGATAAAAATAAATGGAAAAATATGGAGATCATAATTTTCCTGATTACTAATCTAATATTTAGAGTGTATATTTATACTAACATATTGTACATATATACCAGTGGCTTTCTTGGTTAAACTCAAGTTAAAAAATAATGAGTTGTATTTCAAATCCAGTCTGAGCCATATCCAGGAATAAGACACTTAGTGTCTATCAGAGAATGAACCAAGTAAAACAGCACAGATACAGTCGTTTTATTTTTTTGCTTGTTTCAGACACTGGACTGCAGTCATGCTGGAGCACTCCTTGAAGGTCTTAGTCAATCAAATGATCTCAGTACTTCTTTTAAGTTTGATACTTTTTCTCTATCAGTCTCTTATTGTTAAACTGCTAAGTTACAATGACACAAAACACAATGACTATCAAATGGTCAGAGGTAAATTCAAAGGCACACACACACACACACATACACACACACACACAATGGGTTTCTACACAATTCCAACTATCAAATTCTCTCATAAGACAATGGTGAGCCTGGAGGCTTATAGAAAACATTTGCCCAAGATGCTGTGTAGTGGGACTGAACCCAATGCCACATAGTTGCAAAGCAAACTTCTTAACCATATGACCATGCATAGACCAATTGTAAATATATTGTAAACATATACTTTAAAGTTGAGATTAATAGTCTAGAAAATTATCATCTTAATAAGACTAACTCTTAGCAGTCATCTGAACATTTAATATGAAAATTTCTTACAAGAAAAATATTTTTCTAAAGATGGATATAAAATGCAGGAAACAATTCAATGTGTAAAAGGATCTTATAGTTAAATACAAATGGAAGATAAATTAGCCTAAAGTCCCCCTTTGTCGACTCTTTTCTAAAAATGATTGCCACTTTTATTTTTGATCAACATTTAAATGTTACCGTAATTTTCAGCAGTTTCATATCAAACTGTAAAGATTTAAACTATGCCTTTTGTTCATGACTACATAAATTAGCAGAATTTGTCTTAGATAAATAAAAATTCTCATGTATTTCTCTTTGATATCTTCCTCAATGATGAACCTGATATCCTAAAGACTCACTTGGACTTTGCCTTCATGCAATGTATGTAGGGCATGTCAGTTTGCTGGAGCCAATCTTGTCTAAATTGTGTTCAGAGGAGTTGAATTCAGTACCTCAAACCAATAAAACACTTGTCAATTTTATAACTAATATTGGTGAGTTGTTTAACCCTTCAGCTTTTAAACCAGCTATATCTGGCCCAAATATTCTTCCTGTTTTATGTTCAAACTGACCACATCCAGCCTCTCACATCTATCCGACACAATGTCATTCAAGGCATTAACAATCATATCATCAAAATCTTAAAGCCATGAGATAATGCTTGATTAATTAAAAACAACGTGAATCAACGAGCATAACATTTGACAGAATAATCTGATTGCTAAAGAGTTAACCAATATTTTAACACCCTAACCACACTTCCTTTATCTTCTCTGTATGAAAATATATAGAATTATAAAGTGCAGGCATAGTTGTGTGGATAAAAAATTTTGCTTCACAACCACATGGTTTTAGGTTCAGTCATTCTGCAATGGCACCTTGAGTAATTCATTTCTGCTACAGCCCTGGCCTGCTAATGCCTTGTGAGTAAATTTCATAGATGGAAACTGTTAGATACTGTAAGATACTGTAAGAATTTACTCATCTCTCTAGATCAAGCCATGAAGTTATGTTACTATAAGTATTCCGTAAAGGAAAGCTTATATCATCAATATTACTTTACAGTTCACTTTCTTGCATGAGGTGAAAGATTTTAATGCATATTTTTTAAGGCTGAATGAATTTACTGTTACCAACCCCAACCTGTTTCCAAACAATATAATATTTCCCATAGTCCATCTAATATGAACCTCAATGACATGTTTTCACTGCAGACACAACACCATTTTCCAAACAAAAATGGTGTGCATGTGTGTGCACTTGCAAGTGTGTGTGTGTGTGTATGTGTGTGTTTGTCTTGGCATTTGTGCACTGCTTGTAAACAAAGTCATCAGTTATACAAAAACATTATCATTTGTCAGTAATCTTCTGTGAAAACATGTCTGATCATCAAGTCCTTCATGTCTGAAAGACAGCGGGGAATATTACCTTTCTTGTAAACTAGTAAGGATTAACATAGTGCACATCCAGCCAGAGAAAAACATGCCTCTATAAATTTTGTCTGACCAATGCAAGCATGGAAAAGTAGAAGTTAAAACGATGACAACAATGACAATAAAAGCTTTTCTTTACAGAATGCTTATAGTGACATAACTTCATAACTTAACCTAGAGCTATGAGTAAATATATGAACACAGTTTGCTCTTTGGCAAACAGAAAAAGCTTTGAAGCAATCATGCCATATTCAGTTAATGCAACAAATACAATAAAACCATTTGCAAGTCATTCAATAATAACACAAATAGGCATAAAAAATGAGAGCTTGAAAATATCACTCTCACAGAAGTCAAGAATCTGAGTCAGCCATCCAATAAACACCGAATTCAATATGGTATATTGGAATGGATCAACTGAAATAACTTCAGATTGATCAGCATGCTGATGTAACCATTTATTATTATACTTATGAAAACAGTTTGTACAGCTATATAACAATATTAGCTTAAACAAATTAAACAGAGTTCTGAAAACAAACATCAGAGAACTACTGGGTTAATTAATTGATAAGCATTATTCATAATTCAGTAGGTTCTTGTGTAGAAAACAAAGACAAGAACTTTGCTTTAGTGACATTATGACAATAATATTAATGACTGTAAAACACAAGAAATTATTACATTGGTCCAAGAAATCTAAGACAAATATAAGTATATTTGAGTAACTTTTAATTTCTTTTCTACTTTAGGGGCTTCATGTATTAAGAAAATTGTTGAAATATGTATTTTGTAGAAGATTGTTCTTATGACCTTGGATAAGCAAATACTCTCCTCACTCCTTCTCTCTCTCTCTCCTTCTTTGTGTATGTGTGTGTATGCATGCACATATGCATGTGTACATGTATATATGCATTTAAGTATGTATGTTTACATGAATGAATGAGTGAACAAATGAAAGGAAACAGTACTCAACACGTTTGGTTGGAATTACATGGATTTAATAACAGTTTAACTCAGCTCAACATTACATTCGTGGGTGTAGGACATGTCCACCTCCTCAGAACATCTGATCAGGTCTTTGCTTCCCAGCCATGTGGTTTCAGGTTCAGTCTCACTGTGCAGCGCCTTGGGCAAGTGTTTTTTAGTACGACCCAGGATGGACAAAGTTATGTGAGTAGATTTAGCAGGTGGAAACTAAAAGAAGCCTGTTGGACACACACACACACACACATACATATACTCATTCAAACTCAAATGTGTTTGTAGGACTTGAATGACCTCTTGTACTCTCTCCTTCCAATTTGTGTGCTACTTTTGAGGGTGATAAGCTGAAAAAACTTGGGCACTTGCTTAAAGATTTCCAATGCCTATTATTATTGGGTCCTCAAGAATCCACTTTTTTCTAGTGACAGGACACAAGATTTGAATCCAAAATGCATGGAGCCACACAACATAAACTTCAAGACATTCCACTTGAAGCTCTACAAATTCTGCCAAGATTATACAATATAGGTACAAATATAGCTGTATCTATATTAGTTGTGTGGTTAGAAAGCTTGCTTTGAAACTATGTGGTTTTGAGTTCAGTCCCACTGCATGGCACCCTTGGGTAAGTGTCTTCTGCTATAGTCCTAAACTGACCAATGCCTTGTGAGTGAATTTGGTAGATAGAAACTGTGTGGAAGCCTATCATATGCATGTATGTATGTATGTATGTATGTATGCATGTATGTATGCATGTATGCATGCATGCATGCATGCATGTGTGTGTGTATTATATATATATATATATATATATATATATATATATATGTGTGTGTGTGTGTGTGTGTGTGTAGAAGGTTGAAGAGGAACACACAAGTTGATATGTATAAGGTAAATAAGACAAGGTAGGAAATGCTAAAATAATTTGATCATGAAAACCCTTTTAGTACTGGTTTCAGTCATTGAGACTTTTTCAACTTAGAGTAAAGTATGAAAAACATTAAATTGTGGAAAAATTAAATGAAAAGATTTTTAAGAAAAATATTTCCATAGTATTCAAATACAAGGGGCATTTTCCTTGTTTCTACCTGTCTCTATTTCTCTCTTTTTTTACTCTTGTGGGTTCGATATATATATATGTGTGTCTGTGTGTGTACGTATGTCTTGTGTGTGTATTTGTTACCAGCATACTCTCACCATTTGACAACCAATGTTGGTTTGTTTATGGCCCCATAAATTAGTGGTTTGACAAAAAGAGACTGATAGAATAAGTATCACATTTTAAAAAAGCATAAGTTGATTTGTTGAACTAAATCCTTCAAGGCAGTGCTCCAGTATGGCCACAGTCCAATGATTGAAACAAGTCAGAGGTAAAAGAAAGAATTGATTTATTCAGCTCTCCATCGTAACTTAGCTACTGGTCTACCTCTTCATTAACATCATCTTCAGTGTTTGTTGTTTTCAAAACCTATATACTCAGTCCTTTATTCTAAGGACTTCTAACTTTCACCTTTCTCATATGCTCCAGAAATAACTAGTCTTCAAACTTTCAAATTGTGTAGTAATCATATCTATTTAAGCCATTCTTTCTATGCTTCTTATGCAAGAGAAGAGAGCCTCAGGTGTTATCTGCTGCATTATTCTTCTACAGTCATAATGATAACAAAAATTACAACAATTATAGTTAGTTCTGCTGATGTACGAATGTAAAACAAGACATTTATCTTACAGGCTGTTCCTTGTTAGCATCTCCATTGGCAGCATTTGTTTGTTCTGCATCATTGTCTGTGATAGAGGCAGGAAGAACAATTGGGAATTCTCGCCAATGAAATAACATCTTCTCTGCAAGCTAAATTGTAGAAAGACAAAACAATGAAAGTAAAAGAATAGCTGTTTTTCTTTGTAACAAAGAGATATTTATAAATATTTTTTTTTCAAATATTATTACTTCTAGCTAGAACATGCTGTGTTGAATATTGCTGGAAGATAATACCTTTCTAATCAATTTAGCTTAGTAAATAACTAGTTGCCTATTTTGCATTAATCTCATGTTGCTGTTGTTTAACCCTGGGTTAACTCTGATCAAGCAAACTTATTATCAGACGCATTTCAGCTGCAATCATCCCATCATTTTGTTTTCATAGATATAATCATCATCCTCATCGTTGTTTAACGTTTGCTTTCTATGCTAGCATGGGTTGGACGATTTGACTGAGGACTGGCAAGCCAGCAGGCTGCACCAGGCTGCACCAGGCTCCAATCTGATCTGGCAGAGTTTCTACAGCTGGATGCCCTTCCTAACGCCAACCACTCCGAGAGTGTAGTAGGTGTTTTTACGTGCCACCGGCACGAGGGCCAGTCACATGGTACTGGCAACGGCCACGCTCAAAAAGGTGTTTTTTACGTGCCACCTGCACGGGAGCCAGTCCAGCGGCACTGGCAACGACCTCGCTCGAATGATTTTCTAACGTGCCACCAGCACAAGTGCTAGAAGGCAACACTGGTAAATGTATCTAAAATTGTATTCTTCCTTTTTTTTTTAAGATGGTAGGAAGTGATGAGGCACAGAGACATAGCTTGTTATTTCTAGCAAACAGAAAATCTACCCCTGAGCACATTTTTCAAAATTGGCACCTTTTCAACAATTTTTTGTGCAATAACAGTCAAATCTGTTTACTATGTTTTTTTTTTTTTGTTTTTTTTTGTTAATCACATGGAAGAACTTTCGGGTGTCATTGCTTTATTTGACCAACTTCCCGTGTTTTTGCTCAATCTCCTGTGATGTGTTGGTGACCGCTGATATCTGAAGAACCAAAATAAACCCTGATGTCATAACCTCTTAACACTGGACAATCCCATGGAGTTTCATCTTATTCATGTCACACCAATATCAGTAGTTGTAATACAATTATGCATACCATAACTAATGAAATATATCGTGTGATATAAGAGAAATGAGTTTTAAATTGTTTGATATGTGTCACAACACCCTTTTTTTTATATATATTTGCTCCCCATAACTTTAGAATGTGGCTATGCTACTGTTTCCTTGATAGATCAGATGGCTACTTTTTACTTTTACATTCCATTTGAAATAATAAAAATAATTTGAAAATTTTCAATATAAAAATCTTCTAAATTAAGAGATTCTCCAAATTGAACCTAATTAGGTTTAATATTCCCATTTTAAATTATAATAATATATAATGAACTTATTGTCTACAGTGCTCAAGTGCACAACAATTTAATATTAAAATGCCATTTTTTAGCACATTATATGGAGTGTGCAATAATAGTTTTTCTCTTCTTTTCTTGTGATTGGCTTAGATTTTAGTAAGAAATTATTAATTCTGTTCTTAATCAATACCAGAGATATTCTGTGGGATTGGATAAGTTTGCATGCCGAGAGGAGAAAATGAATTTAATGTTTCTGGTCTATCGAAACCATCAAACTTCTTTATCTCCACTAAACTGATTTATCCACCACAAGGTTCAGTTCTTGTGATGTAGTGGCTTGTGTGCCTCATTGACCCTGAGATCTATGCCAGCAGTGCATAAGCTCCAGGTAGGTCAAAGAATAGAGACCAAACAAATATGGACTACCTCTTCACTAAGGTAAAACTGGGTTTGTGTAGGGCCAACAGCTCTACCTAGAAAAGGAGCAAAGTTACAGATGCCAACAAGACCTGGAAGAAAAAAAGACAACCCAGAGTCAAGACGAGTAGAGAAAAGTTGTCAATGGCCTATTTTCTGCAAGGAGCAAAGGGAATAATTTTTTAAAATACTGATTTATACAAACTAGTTTAGATTCTAAACAGTTTAGATTCTAAAAGAAAAATCAGTGAAAAACTTCATTGAATCAATTTTTGCTGTGTCCTATTAAACTGTGATCTATTAAAGCAGTGTTGTTGAACAAAGAAAAGAAGAAGCATTGATAAAAATATTTCTTTTAAATTGCTTTAAAGCTCAGAAATAATTCAAAATAGTCAAATTATAAATTATGAAGTCATAATTTACTCTGTACATTGTATTTATGCAAAATATAAAAATTATTTTACGTACATTCTTAATGGAGGACATGACACCTGCCATTTCAGAAGGCACGTCTGCAGGGTCATATTGGAAAAGAAGTTGTTCTTTCTGAAATAAAATATATAAATAAAACATTTTAAAACAATATGATTAAAACAACTGTCTGTTATTGAATAACAGAAATTTATAACATTCTTATACAGTAGTAAACAGTACTATAAGAACAATACTAGCAATCTGAGGAAGCATTTTATACTCTCTATAGCTTTTTTTGATATTGTGTGCTGTGATGTAGATACTATTGTTGCTCATGTTTCTAGGAAGAAGAAATAGAAGATAACAGAAGAAGAATTTGTGGAAAGAAGTTCTCAATGACGAGAGCAGAGATAGCAATGATGGCGAAGATGATGAACCATTGCCCAAGAAACCCAAATTCTCAGTTGTATGAGAATCATTTTGATAATTTCATATTATACATTGACTTGACAACAGAAACTGATATTCAGCAATATTATCAACATTTTAGAGGCTTAAAGGAACTCATTAGTCAGAATTAGCATTAGCAAGTAAATAACAGAAATTTGACTCATTCTCCAAATTCATCCCAACTCTGCTATAACTGTTAATCCTGTGGATGATATGGATTAACCACCTACTGTTGATTCAATACTTACATCCTTAGTCACCTCATATTTCTACAAATAGGGGACAAGGACCAATGGAGTATCATAGCTTTACTAAATAACAATAAGCGTTATCACTTTTATTTCTATCTCTACTTTCACTACATTAATCTAATAAACCATCTACTACAGGTAACAAGCTACAGCACAAACTTCTTAATTTTTACATACTGCAATGTTAAATAATTTTATAAGATATTTCCAGTATTACCAACAGAGTTACACATACTAAATCTAGAAAATGTAACTTTTAAATTGTAGTTTATCATACAAGTAAAAGAAAACTATGTCAATGTATTTTTAGATTTAGGATCTCTTTATAACATATGCTATAGTTCTCCCCTTCCACATACTTTACCTGGTCCTGCATGCATGCATACAAGCCCAGACAGCTAGTATGAATCTGTGTTTTCTTGAAAACATGATAATGTCTCAATTTTAATTTTGCCATAAACAAAGATTTCCTTATTAGTCCTTCATGCTTTGCTTCAAACAATAAGTTTCCAAAGCCCTTCAATATTGCAAAACTTACCCAGTCTTTTTCAATGAAATGATATTGGTGGTAATTGCTTGTGTCATTTTATTGACTCTCTCTCTCTCTCTCTCTCTCTCTCTCTCTCTCTCTCTCTCTCTCTCTCTCTCTCTCTCTTCCTTTTTCTTTCACACATATGTAGACAAAAACTAAAGTATTAGTCATGGAAAATATATTAATAGCAAAATGTAACACAAAAGCTCAATACACAAAGAATGAAAATGAACTCTAGTAACAAAATAACCACAGTCACTAAGGCTAAGCTATTTCCTCATTGTTGAAAGAGACTTCATTTTAATTGTCAAATATATTTCAAATTCTACTACAACAAATGAAAACCAGAGAATATCTTAATGATTTTCACCTACAATAAAACAGCAATAGCATGTGTCACCATACTCATTTCACTATGAAGACTGAGAAAGTCTTGAAACTTTTCCTTTTTTATCAATTTATTTAGATATTAAATATGTGACCCAGCTCCACTCAATAAGTCAAATGCTAGGTGAGTTATAAGTTATCAGTTACACAACAAATTACAACAGAAATATGTTCACAGAAACACGCAGATGCAACTCAACACAATTTCTTCCAGATATTGGTAACCATAATAATTAATAGCTATGGTACTTTGCTATTATCAACAACCAACTTTTATTTATTAAAGGATTAGGTTATAGATTATTAACCAAAAAATTTCAAACTGAATCTTTAATTCTCAAAACACCAAGAAATCAGTTATAATTGAGATTATGGAAGCAGAACATTTTCAATGTTTCCAGAAGTGACTTGAGTATGCTGCCCACAACATACTTTCCCCAAATAAATTCAGCCAAATATAACTTCAGGTGTTGACGTGCAGTTCATCAGTGGTGTTTGCTGTGCCATTTAGCTGATCTCCACATTCACTCAATGATCTCAGTGTGAACACCACTGTGCTGATCAAATGAAGATATAAGTGAAGATTCACTTTGAAGTGCTCAAATCCAACCTCTTCAGCTTCTATTGTCTTGTAGACAGGTCAATTATCTGAGCAAATGATAGAGCTTTTTTCTATGGTATTCATTGTTGTTCCTTCACTACAATCACCAACTATGACCAAAAAGTACTTGATCATCTCCTAACAGAGTCCTCCAAAGATCCACTGCTGAGGAAACATATGAACAGTATTGTTCTTATGCTTAGTGAACAAGCTCTTGATTTCAATGATTAATCCTTTGTCTCTGATCTTATCTCTTGGCTCAAGTATTTGGTGCAAATTTATTGCATGTAGTTGTTCCAGTTGAACAGTTGTGTTCTTGTTTATGCCTCATTCCTCCTCACAAAACTTGACTGACATCACTTCCTTGGACCAGCAATATAAGAAGTGGTTGGCTGTCGTAAACAGTAGATGACTATCAGTGAACCAATTTCCAGTATGCATGTTGACCTGCTTTTGAGAAGTGGACTTCCTGCAATCCCACAAAACATACAAACCAAAGTACAGTTTCCTTTCATGACTGAGGCAGAGAAAAGATATTCATTCTAACAAAAAAAAAAAACTAAAAATACCAGAAAAATGTTTAGTTATATTTATCTTTTAATAAATGATAAGTTGGTTGTTTATAATAGAAAAACACTATAGTTATTATAGTGGCACAAAATGCATTCAAATACTGACCATAGATAGATAAAGAAAATTTTCTCTTCTTTATATTTGTTAACTTTTTCATAGGTATTAAGCAAAATATTTCATCCAATTACATGTTAGGAGGGGGTGGTCATCAAACACAGCTTGCTGGGTTTTTATTGTTTTTGAAATAGCTCTATATTAGCATGGATTGACTGATTCTTCAAATACAAATATTCATCTGAACCTGTTGAAGCAAGTATTTTTACAGCTGGTTGCCCTAACTATCCTTAAATATAAATTAGGAGAAACAGTTCGTTTTCTAGGTTAATAGTGTACTCATTGACAAATAAAACAGAATAGTTATGCTTAAGTTTGAAAACAGTACTTTGCTTGTTAGTGGTCCTGTATTTTATTGGAAGTCATTGTGTTTATTAATATTACTTTATCAAGAGAGCAGTTGTTTATTTAGAGCAGAGACTCTCAAACTTTTTGGGTCACCGCCCCCCCTCAGGCCACATAATACCCTCAGCGCCCCCACCCCTATTTTTATCTATAAATAAATATTTTATATTTTATTAATTTATATATACTATGAATCATTTGATATTTAATATAATATTATATAACTTGTATACAATACTATAATAATATTATAATAAATTCATAGCATCCCCCAATTCACTGCCTTCCCCCTAACGCCTCCTTTTTTTCTACTGCCCCCACCACCACCACATACACACTTAGGCACCAGCACCCACCTGCTCACTGGGGGGGTGGTAGCACCCACTTTGAGAACCTATGATTTAGAGTCACACAAAATGCTTTGCTATATTTAGTTATGATCATTTGCAGTCAGAGTTCAAATCCAGCCAACATCAACTTTACCTTTCATCCCTTCTAGTACCTGTCAATTATTGAGGTCAATGTAATCAAGTACACTCTGTATCAAAAGGTGTGATTTTGCATGTCTGCTAAGTTCACCGTCATCGATTCACTGTTTTTGATTTTAATATAACAGTTTTTAACTATTAATGGTGAGATACTATGGATATATTTTCTTGGTAAACTTTCCTGTAATTGTGATTTTTTACCAATGTTAGAAATCAAAATTATATAATCAAGGACAAAGTCAAGTATGACAGGGTTTGAACTCAGAACCATATTGAACAAATGCATCACTAGATTTAATTTCTTCTCTCATGCTTTCATGTTCAAATTCCATTGTGGTCCCTTTCAGAGCCTAAGATAATGAAAATATGTACTTGTAAAATACTGGAACTGATTCAGTGGACCATACCTTTCCCCATACACTCTTAACTTGAAGCCAAAGACAAATATCAATATATTTTTACTTCAAAAATTTAAAGAAAAAACAATACTAGAATTTATTTTTGTTTTCAATGTGAAAAACAAATATTAAACATGTTTCAGATTGACATTTGGTTTATTAATCTCAGCCTGATCTTTAAAAAGAATTTTAATTGACATAAAAAAATAAAACCTAAATGTTTTAAAGTGTCAATGGTTATATACACAAATTATAATGGAGACTACATCTTCCACATGAGATGAAACTTGGCAAATATTTGTGCACAGATATTGAATTCATTTAAAGAAAGAACAAAGAGGTTTTTAACTACCGATTATTGAAGAAATTATTTAGTGTGCTTAAATGATTCAATACAGAAAATTTTATGATCATAACAATGATAATGACAAACATAATAACACATTATCACATACACAAACAATTAACTAAAAATCTCAAATTAAAATGCATGGCTAGAGAAAGAAAAACAAATTTGACGAAAATTTGGCGCCAGACTATTTGGATAGAAATTTAAAGAAGAAATTTTTAAAAATCTAATTTGTACCATAAATGATGTAGATTAAAAATAATTTAATATCAAAACAATGTACATAAACTGAACCCAAATTTCTAACCTAATCCATAATGCACACTGGTTAAAATTAAATCTTGCTGTCATGAAAATTATTCTAAACTTGAAGGATTCTAATTTGATCATTAATTTCAAGGAAAAGTGGACAAATTAAAATATAATTTTTCAGTAAATTAATAGAATAATCCCAACTAAAATAAGTAACGGAATCTACTGGCGTTCATTCAGAACCATGGGTTTAAAGCTGTGTTATACTTTTGGATAAAATGAGTTAAACTTATTTTCTGGTCCATAGCTAGAGAATATGTTTTAGACTTCCTACGGAAATTGAAGGCAATAGACTAACATCCTATGCAATGCAAGACTTGTCTTTCATTCACTCTATACTAGATAAAAATAAAAATAAAAAAGAGCTAAGCACCAGACCTATGAAGCATTAAAACATCAAATTCTAATTTTCTGCTGGAATATATGGCAGTTTCTATTACAAGTACAAGCCAATTCTATAAATATTCATATATTACTTTGGTATTTCTAAATAGAGAGACTTTCAAAGTAGGAAGCTAGTTTGTAAACAACATCAATAAAAAAGGAGAAGAGTGTAATTAGAGCAGCCTACAGATAACAATTTCAAAAAATAAATCACTGAGGTTATTGCTGTATGATTGATTTCAAAATGAAATAAACACATGGAACAGTTTGATAAAGAGGGGTCTTTTTCTTCTTTTTTTAATGGGTTCAAAACCATTACAATAACTAATGCCTTAATGGTGTTAGGTTGACTCTCTTGATTTTTTGGTTTTTACTTTTTAATCATCAACTTTAATTTAAAAAGACAACAATATCTTCTAACCATACTTTCTGGGGTTTTTTTTTTTTTTTGGTTCTTACACTGTTTTCCCATTATCAGCTCATCTATTTTTCCATGTACATCCTAACAATTATTGACTGTGTATCATGTTCTTTTCTCCCTCTCAAAACTGACCAATTTATTTATGAAAATTTAAACAAAACAAAATGCATTAACTTACGCAAAACAATTATTTTGCTTGTTTGAAAAAATGAATTTTTCTTGAAATAAATTTATATATTTTGAGATTACTACTGGATAATTTTAACAAGCAACTTGAAAATAGTTGTAGCAAAAAATGTTTTGATAAATGCTTTAGTTGGCAAATCAAAACCAAAAACTTATTTCTTCTTGCTGATGTATCAAGTTCATTTTATAGTCTCAGTTATTTCCAATTGCTTTGGGTTTACATTCCTTTCTTTAATAAAATAATTATCTTGTAATTTGTAAGTAAAAAAAGAAATTGAAGAATTCAAAAACAACAACAAATAATTCTGCTTGAAAAACAATTCTCCACAATAAAACATATATTCAAAAGCTTTATTTTTGTTATAAAGATTCCATCGCCGTGTGAATTTAGTATTCAACTATTACTATTATTCCTTACAATACACATTATCTTTCTCTTTCTCTAAGTCTGTTTTAAAAACTGTCTCATGTGAATACTGTATTCTTTCTAACACAAACTGTACTCACACAAAACATGAACTAGTGTACAGATAATATCAATACTAAAGTGATATAAAATACTTTACTGAAACAATGTTTCAGCTTTTATAACTATTTCAAGCCACTCCTTTCATTGAATGCAATTTATCAATAATCATGCTGTTCAAAATCTGTTTCTATTATTTAAGAAAAGAAGAAAAAAAAAACAGTTTAAAGAAAGCTATTTGAAACATCTGTATTTTAGCGTAAGTTCCTCTATCCTATTTGAGGAGTTTAATAACATGGCTTCAAAGTTAAAAGGCATTCATAAAACAATACATTTTCTCTGTTGATAGGTTGGCCTCATTATCAAATGAGCTGATTATGTTAATTCATAGAATCCCGAAGTCACAGAGCAGAATATCCTGCTTATAGACTAAGTGAATGAAGGTGAAAAAAGCCCCCACATTTTGTATTGAAAAATAGTACTGATAAATGCAACAACTGTGTGTAAGGAGGGGAAGGAAGTGAATGAATAAAACAAAAAAAAAATAGGGAAAAAGGGAAGGAGGAACATAGATAATTTGTGAGAAAATAGGATGAGTTTATTTCTTCGTGTTGTGATAAACAGAACAAGATAAAAATTGTACAGTGTTTGATTAATAAAATTTGTAATGTATACGAAAGGTGACTATGAAAACATGGACAAATGCATAAAAATGCATTTACAAATAAATATATATTATAACCTTTTGGACATTCCACTAACAAAACTGGAATTTTAATTTCTTTCAAGATTGTGACAAAATAAAGGAGTAAATAATATAGTAATTTTTTTTAAAGTTAAATTACTTTGAAAAGCATAAAAATCAAATGATAATTTTCATTTTACTTTTTGCAAACACAGATTTATAAAAATAGTTAAATAAATAAATGGATGAAAAACAGATAGTGATTAATGGTAAACACAAATGAATAAAATAAAGTGCTTAGTGAATGAGATCTTGAGAAAAATATAAATCGTTAGAATATGCAAAAATAAACCTAGGAAATTCTAGATTTCAATCATTTGAACTTTTATTTAACTGGTTAAAATGCTGATGATAGCTGAAATATATTTGTCCTTAATTTTCTTTCCTTTTTCCTTTTTTACATCACTATCATAACCAATTTCAACTTATAGATGAGAATGTATCTGAAGCTGGATGAATTGTATGACTTTCTTTTCATAGAAACCACTAAAAGTGCTGATTGATTAGCTCAATATAGCAAAATAGATCTTCTTTCACAAATGCCTTACTATCTCATTTTGTGTGTGTGTATGTGTGTGTGTGTGTGTGTGTGTGTGCACGCGTGCATGCATGCACACACACATGCATTCATGCACATGTGTGTGTATTACCCTACCATCTTTCGATTAGAAATGCTAATTAAATCCTTTGTTTGATAAGCAACCTCTAAGCCATCGATCCACTCAGGCAGAGCTGATCACAACTATCCAACTTTTGACACATCTCTAATGATTAATAGAAATTTATGACAGTAATTAATTTAACTTTTTTTTTCCCTTTTTTGCAATGTAAAAATTGCCAATGATTCTCAAATCTGATGTAAAACAGAGTGTAAGCTGTAGCTCACACAAAACCATCTTTTGCTTACCTAATGAACTGTTTACAATAATCACGGTTAGAATCAAATGACAGTAGGCAGATATCAGTGGACCAAACTTCAAACGTTTTGTTTTTTGTTTGCATAGCAGCTTTCCATCATTTAATAAAGTATTCGGTGGAAGTTGGCTTACAGCTCTTGGAAGTGTATTAGATGTAGAAAGACATTGCTAGGAGTGGCACCTGCAGTATTTTTGGTGGGATCACAGGTTAAACTGATCTGCTGACCTACATAATCATAAAAGAATTAACAAAGTCCAGACCAATTAGCAGATTAAATGACTAAAAAGTATGTGTGTTGCTGTATAAATTGGGTGTTATAGGAATAGCAATGTTTATAGGAGTTAATTAGATGTAAATCATGCTCAAATACTATGTTAGTTTTATTAAATAAAAAGGAGGATGAATGTATTGGGAGAATGCAAACTTAATGACAAAACTAAGTAGATGCTGTCATAAGAAGTAACCATAAGAGATCTCCTTGCTAAAAACTTTTATTTAATGAATAAAAGATACCCCTCAGTATCCAGCTTTAGTAAGGTAGAGCACTTGGCCATCATGTCTGATGTGTTGGTCTCAACTTTAACCCTTTAATATTTAAACCGGCCATATCTGGCCCAAATATTCTCCTGTTTTATGTTCAAACTGGTTAGATCTGGCCTCTTACACCAACCCTACAATATCTTTCTAAACATTAACAGTTACCTCATCAAAATCTCAAAGCTACAAGATAATGCAAGATTAATTCAAAACAATGTGAACAAATAAGCATTACTTTTGACAGAATAATGTGAATGCTAAAGCGATAAATGGGACAGAATTGTAAACAGCATGGAGACAAACATTTTGTAAGTCGATTTTAATACCTTTGAAGACATAAGAGCTTATTGGAGAGAGAGAGAATAGTATATTTCTTTCAAGTCAATCTTTTATTTTTTACTTGTTTCAGTCATTGGACTCCAACCATGCTGTGGGACACCACCTTAAAGGGCTTTAGTCAAACTAATCAACCATCAACCACAGTACTTTATTTTTTTAAATCTGGTACTTATTCTATCATTCTATTTTGCAGAACTGTTAAGTTATAGGGACATAAATAAACCAACACCAATCATCAAGCAGTGGGGAGACAGACACAAATACAACAACATGCATGCATACACAGAGTTGAGGTACATGGCCTAGTGGTTAGAGTGTTACATTCACAATTGCAAGATTGTGGTTTCAAATTCCCAAACCAGCAGTGTATTGTGGTCTCAAGCTAAACACTTTATTCACATTACTCCAATCAACTCAGCTATATAAATGGGTAACGCTGCAACAGACTGGTGGAATATTGGGGAATATTGGCATGACCACCTAACCAGCAGGATGCCATCATTCAAAAGCTACAACAATGTGATGAAGTGCATTGTAACTGGCAGTGTATAACAACATCTGATTGTCTGGTCAATATCATCACACACACACACACACACACTCATATGATGGCCTTTTTCCAGTTTCTGACTACCAAATCTACTCACAAGGCTTTCCTCAGCAGGGGGCTATAGTAGAAGAGACTTGCTCAAGGTGCTATACAGTGAGACTGAGCCCCAAAGCATGAGATTGGGAAGCAAACATCTTATCTCACAGTCATGCCTGCGTCTAAATTATGTGTGCCTAGAGAGGAATTGTTTTCTTTTGCAAGTTCTTTTTTAGAAGTAAGACATTTTGAAGGAAGCAAATGATGAGAATTATTGTTATTTTGAAATTTACAATGCAATGCACAAAGAATTGACACTGTTCATTAAAAATACATTTTTACTAAAACAACGATTATATTGAAAGCTGAGTGATACACTTCATAATGTAGATTTTTGTTATGATCTTCCATGGATTACTGCATACAAATGATGTTATCTAAATACCGGTGGATAGATTTCTATTATACTACTAAATAATTTAATTTATCCCTTGTTGAAAACATGACAACTTTTGTTAGCTAAATGGAAGTCTTGTTTACTGATACAATTGTCCTAAGGCTAGAAAAGCAGTACAAGGACAGGTTTTAATCTCTAGTGTTAGCTTATTAAAAGACATGTCACATGTCAACCTTGCTGAAATATGTATGTTGTGATATAATATGTATTAACTTGTCAATGATATGTACTAGTAAAACATCAAGAGGTGTACGAATGTTGACAGTACTTGAGAAATCAATGACAAGGCATCATTTCTGGTTTTTGCTTTTGTTACTACAGCTTGAGTTCAACATAGGGACTTATTTCAGTTCTATAATGCCTTCTTTTGATTATTTTGGTTATTTATTTCTTGTTATGAATTTGTAATTGACCACAGGATATCATCAAGTAGGTGCAATAGTAGATTTGTTGTTTAGATTTAAATTAGTGAAGAGTGGTTGTGTGGTTAAGAATCTTGCTTCTCAACTATGTAGTCTTGAGTTCAGTCCTACTATGTGGCACCTTGAGCAACTGTCTTTTTACTTTAGTCCCAGACCAACCAAAGCTTTGTGAATGAATTTGGTCAATGGAAACAGAAAAAAAGCATCATGTATATATGCAGAGGGGGTACTCTTCTTTTTGGTAAGATGTGATAACTGTAAGCAAACAATGCAAGTGATGTCCTTTATCTTCTCTCTTCTGTGAAAAATGTCTAGCTATGAAAAATATTACCTTATTTGGAAACATTCCTCCCTTAGTTGGAAGAAGGGTGAAAAAGAAGGGCATCTGGTCATAGAAAATCTCTCTCAACACATTACATCTGACTCATGCAAGCATGGAAAAATGGATATTAAATGATGACAATAATGATGATGTACAAAATAGAATCTTGCAGCAAGCAAAATTTATCAACACAAGAAGGGTTTCAGGGCCTTTAAACTTACAAGCCACTGAAGGATGTTGAAACATGAAATGTGGTCCAAATATAAAATCTGGGTAGAAACTAAACACAACTAAGAGCAACTGCTGTTTATACAACTTTTCAGCATATCAACTATATTCCTATAATTCAGAAACAAAACAGTATTGGCACTACCGCAATATTTCCTCTCAATGGTTTAATAAGTAAACCAGAATAACTAAAACTTGCATCGATTGATTGTTAATTATAATGTTAATGAGTGCATAAGATGATGGATATTCCAATAAAGCTGAAAAAAATCTTTACAAGCTGAAGTTAATGCACTGGAGACTGGTTTATAACTTGGTTTAAAATGGTGCCCCATAGGGGTAATTATGTGATTCGCATGCTCAAGAAAAATAACCTTTTTTTTTTTCACACTTGCAACACAGGGTATCTCTTGAAGGACATTTTCTGTGGTCATGTCTATATACCATCATCATCATTCACTTAACATCCACTTTTTCATACTTGCTTGGATCAAGCAGATTTTAGTGAGGCAGATTTTCTATGGCCAGTTGTCTTTCCTGTCACTAACAATCACATGTTTCCAAGCAAGGTGATATTTCCACATTGCTGGACATGTTTCCATGGAATATTGGAAACAAAGGACACTGCTTGTATAACAATGATGCTCATTTACAACTATTCCATAATGTCAAGACAAGAACACACACACACACACACACACACACACACGATGGGCTTCTCACAGTTTCTGTCAATGAAATCCACTCACAAGGTTTTGGCTGGCCTGGGTCTATAGTAGAACACACAAGCCCAAGATGCCTTCCAGTGGGACTGAACCCCAAACCATATGGTTGGGGAAAAAACTTTGTAATCACATACAAAAAAAAAGAGCAAAAAAAAAGACAATGAACACTTCTCTGAAACAGCTGCTTGTTATCCTCCATTGTAACAGTAACAGTATTATTTATAAGCATATCTTGATAATAAACATCTTTAGAGCTAAGCTCTGGCTTGTGATGCAGCTCTTTCCAATTCTAGCATCTTACTTTCAGTTTTTAGACTACTCAACATTATTTGAGAAATAAAAAGTACCCATTATGGTATATTTCATATGAAATCCATACAATGCCCATTCTGAAGTTGTAATTCGTAGCCATGAGTTTTATGGTTTGAAGAAATTGATCCACAAATTCGGTTGGCTGTTGTCTGCAAGTTGTGAGCTGATGTACTACAACCTTCTTCATTGGTTTAATGAAGATATTTTCCAAGTAATTTATCCCACCCTCATAATTGTCTGTCTGTAATAAATTGGAATGCTTTGCAATATGCAAAGTTTACAAAGGTGTGTTGTCTATAGCAAACAGGAATATTGATAGGAAAATTTTCAAAGCATATGAATGTTTGAATTCCAAAAAGCTGACAGAGATTGAGAAGAATCGCTTTGAGTCTTTTAGAACATAGAACTCTGGCTCATTTGATTCATTGAATAAACTATCATTAGAATGATAAAAGATCTGATTATGAAAGACTTTATTCAGTAAATAATTCTACAACTAGATACAAAGCTTACATAAAGGAGAACATTTACCCATTAAATGGTACATCAACTATTTAAGGAAAAAAAAACCCCACAAAATCACAAAAGAATCTTCTTTGGTTATGCAATGTATGCACAGTACATACAAAATAGAATAACAAATATGTGTATTTTCATTTCTGATAGTTTTTTTCGTACAAGGAAAGAATAATGTTAACATTTACAGGGAATACATCACAAGTTCATTCCATGACAATATGCACCCAGTGCACTCTGTAAAGTGGTTGGTGCTAGAAGGAACATCCAGGCATAGTAACCATGACAAAATGAAATGTACAAACAAGACATGGAGCTCTAACCACACCTATGAGAGAAATAACTCTGAATGAGAGCTGACTTGACCATGATGTTAACCTGGAAAGTAAATATAAACTGATGACAATGACAATGATAAGCACCGAGTAACAGAAAAGCTAGGCTACTAAATGCCTCCTAAAGAGGTTCAATTATTTCCATCTCTGTTTCAAGTTCAAATCCAGGCAGGATTAATGCTGAGTTAGTAGAAATAGTACCAGTGATATATTAAGATCAATTTAATTGGCTTCCTTTTTCCCTACAAACTTAAAATGCATTATTAACAAATGGTATTTGTATGTGTGTGTATGTTTGCAGGTGTACGTGTGTAGTTAGAATAGTGGTTAACTGCTTCTGAGATTATTCTACAATTTGGTTTCAATTTCTAATTTACTTCTTTTAAATTACTAATGTGCTTAGGAAGGCATAAACAACCCAACTTCTTCTCCAAGCTTTCATGAATCTCATTACTGTCATCATCATCATCATCATCATGAGCATTGGTTTTAGACTTGCTGCAGGTGCATTTAGTAAGTGCTTTTCACTGACATAGGAATAATTTGGTTGTCTTTCCATTCTGTTAGACTGAATGGAATTGTCATGAACCACATTTTTGTTTTCTATTTGTTCTAAACCAACAATAACAAAGGGATTTCTCTCCCCCCCCCCCCACCGCACCTTGTTTTTCTAAACTTCAGTTGTGAACAACATACTCATTTTTAGAAACCATACATTACATTATGTTATACTAAATACACTAACATTACATGCCCACATTAGTGAATAAATACACACATTCATGTGAATGTAAGGAGTATAAAATGTATGATGCTGTTGTGGACATGCTATCTGCAAGGATAAGGAAGACAATGATGGTAACAATGTCAAAGCTACACCATTGAAGTGAATGGATTTCTCAATGTTCCAAATTCCATACATTTCATGTTTTCACTTTGTCAGTTTAGAAAACCTATTACCTAATGCTTCTTATTCCATGTTATTTTTACATTATTCTTTCTACATTCTCTCTCAACTATCTTTTTTCATTCATCCTTTTCTCCCATTAACTTCACTTTAGTTATAACCCATCTTCATGTCTCTCCTATCCCTATTTATTTTGTGGCAATGGGAGGAGAAAGTTTGTCTCTTTTGTCCAGTAACATTCCCCACCACTCAAACACAAAAAGCTGTTATTGGAATATAAAACTTTTCCACTACAAATTAACACATTTTTCTTTTTACACAGCAAAGAATTTCTAGTTTTTTTTTCCCCTCACTTTTTAACTCTTATTTGTGACAAATAGTTTTCTAAACATTTTTATACTATTTTTTTTTTTTTTTCTGATAATCTTTCTATTTTCATGTTTCGTATCTAGATTCCCTACTTAACATCTGCAACCCAACCATGAAGGCATGATGACTCTTTCTCCTAGCTAAACTATAAAAGACACAATTCACAGGATCAGGATCATGAGTTAGCTCTCTCTAGCTACAAAATACATTTAGCAAAAAATGTTTACTTTTTTGCATGACATTATAACCAAAATTTATTCGCCTTCTTCATCATTAAATTGAAGAAGTTAAAACTTAATTCAATTGTTTTCCAGCATAGCTGAACACACAGTGTAAATGTTACATTAATTGCAGCTGGATCAGTTGTCAGCTGATCAACCAGAGTTGATGATTTGTTTTGTTTTTTTATATAATCAGAAGACAAAGGAGATCTTAAACTTATCAAGGTTATCATGAAAACTTTGATAATATCATTATCCTCATCATTGTTGTTTCATCATCATTTTCAACTTATTGAGGCAGATTGTCTATGGCTGAATGCTCTTCCTGTTGCTAAGCAAGGTAATATTTCCTTTAATCTTCTGAACAATGAACAGTAGATTGTAAACAAATGGAACTGTTTGTATAGATGGTGACTTTGTTTTTACATAGTGCACAAATAATGTCAAGACAAGTCAACACACACACTGAGCTTCTTACAGTTCGTCTACCAATTCCACTTATAAGGCACTAGTCATCTTAAAACCATAGTAGCAAGTATAAAGCCATAATAGAAGATATTTACCCGTAGTACCATGCAGTGGGAATGAACCCTAGACTACATGGTTATGAAGCATACTTCTTAATCACACAACAATACTTGTGCCTATATAAAGTATAAAGTTGTAATGCCACATCATCATTACTATCATTTTAACATCCACTTTTCCATGCTGACATGGGTTGGTCAGAATTTGTTCAAATGGATTTTCTACAGTGGATGCCCTCCCTCTTGCCAACTCTCACCCATTTCCAAGTAGGATAATATTTCCCCTTGACCAGACTTGTTTCCACAGAGTATTGGAAATGAATGACACTGCTTGTATGAATGATGGTGATATTCATTTACAACAATCATGTGATACCAAGACAAGGAGATATAGATACACACACTCACATACATACAGATATGTACATGTCATGCATACACACACACACACACACACACACACACACACACACACACACACATACACATGATGGGCTTATATACATATATGATAGTAGAAAACACTTTCTCAAGGTGCCACAGAGTGGGACTGAACCCAGAATCATGTGGTTGGGAAGCAAACTTCTTGCCTGCACCTATTCATCAACCATGCACCACTAACATCAAATTTACTTCTTTGAAAATTTGGATACATTATATAGATATCATTATCATCATCATCGTTTAACATCCGCTTTCCATGCTAGCATGGGTTGGACGATTTGACTGAGGACTGGTGAACCTGATGGCTACACCAGGCTCCAATCTGATTTGGCAGAGTTTCTACAGCTGGATGCCCTTCCTAACGCCAACCACTCAGAGAGTGTAGTGGGTGCTTTTACGTGCCACCGGCACGAATGCCAGTCATACGGTACTGGCAATGGCCATACTTAAAATGGTGTATTTTACGTGCCACCTGCACAGGAGCCAGTCCAGCGGCACTGGCAACGATCTCGCTTGAATGTCTTTACACGTGCCACTGGCAGATATATAGATGGTATATTTTCATATAAGTCATAACTAAAGCAAAGAAATGATAGCTTTTTTCATAAAAAAACATAAAAGCTCAATTTATTTATCTAAATTTATCTAAGTTTTGTATACAAAAAGCCCAGTCTATGTCTAACTAATAAAATCACTAGGATACAATATAATCTGCAGCTGTTGTATATGTGCAGTTGCAAAGAACAATGGACCTTTTAGCCTTTAAAGATACTCTTGTAGTAAACTAATGAGAGATAGTTTACTAATGTTTTTTGTATTTTTTTTTTTATTTGTTCAATGATTAATAACTGAAAAATAGCATGCGAAGGAAGTAAAGTATAAATGTGGTGTTACAGTACAAAAATTTTATCTGCTGGTTAGTGATGGGCTTTCATGGAGCAAGAGAGAGAAAAGCGAAGAAATAGAGAAGCAAAAGGTGAACAGGTAGATGATGTATGGCATTGTAAACAGTAGAGGATGTTGATATAATGGTACAAGAAGCAAAGGGAATCTATGTTTCTAAAGCAAACGTTTCCAAATGGAAAAGTTGAAGACTAAAAGGAATGCACCATCCAATTTATTTTTGGTATCCTATTTGAATTATCATATTTATTTACTTATCAGCCTGTTCTCTTCTTTAACACACACACACACACACACACACACACACACATGTATTGAATCCATATGTAGCTATTTACTTTTTCATAACTTGTTTATGATATATCTTTAAGTACAGTATCACAAAATATACTTTACATTTTGTAACACAATCTGATGTGTGTGTGTGTGTGTGCACGCACACACACATACACATGCAATGTGTGTTCTGATGGAACAACTACCATCTGCTTTCTAAGCATATCATGATGAACCAGATACATCTAGAGATCATGGTGTGATATATATCTATATATATATATATATATATACAGAATTAAAAAGTAGTTTCCTAAACATGAGTTAATTTGCCAAAATAAAACCATTATTATTGCTTAAATATCTGTTTAGCAAACTGGCATATACTCCTTTACTCTTCCCAAGGACTGTGACCAAATATTTCCATGTAACCATATTTTGTGTTATATATCTACGAAGAATAACTTTCAGAGTTCTGAATGAACAGCCACACTCCAGAGCTTTCTTAACCTACTCCCTTATAATGGTATTTTTCACAAAACACTTCATATGTTTATATGAAAACTCTTATACATCTTATATGAACTGACCTATATATTATTCTGAATTCATTTGCACTGGAAAATTTGATTTCCACATTCCTCTGCAATTGCTGCAACTCTCTTTCGTTGCAAATTATTTTATTTCTGTTATAATCATTACATATTTTAGCTTTTGGATGATGCAAGATTTTTTTATTTTCTATTTTGTTATCAACAAAGACAACACAATCCCTTGATATTCTCCCCAGTGTAAGCATATTGGTTACACTTCACAGAAAAACCCAATAATTCCTTTTCTGTAAAGTGAAAAGATACTGGTTTTAATTCTTGGTCGCATTTACAGATTTTTTACTCTTTCTACTAAACCCTTCACCACACAAAATATTGATCCATAGGGAAATTCTTGTCAGCAATTAATCTTGATTGAATTCCTTAATGAGAACTCAAACACAAATATGAAATGGAGCAGACTGAGAAAATAATTTTATTGAACATTTACTTTTCACCAAACTTCAGCAAACTGATCTTATTAGCTCTTTATAACATGACTTATATAGATTTAATGATTCACAAAGATGTTTCTCATTGTCCATTAGATTTCTACTTAGCATATTCCAAAATATGCAAAGCAAATCAAGGTAGGGAAATAATTGCAAGAGATATACTTTTCGCATCATCATTTCACCAGAGTTAGCTTATGTAGTTTCAGGGTATGGAGAAACTTCAAACTGCAACCTGAACCTATTGTTCCTTTTTCTTTTCTTTTTTTCATTTTCTTTTTGTTCTATTTCATTATGATTCTACAGCTTCATATTAGTTTTTGTTCCATTTGATTCTCCCTGCTCCATTAGGTTTGTTAAAGAAAGCTATGTTACAAAAAAAAATGTAATGTCAAAAATTAATGAGTGAAATGTCACAATATACTCAAGAGGAATTGATATATAGATGTTATAATACAATGAATTACTACATTTCATTTTCCGATCCTTGTTTTGTTCTGTTTAGGACTTACAGAGAGAATATAGACCATTTGTATGACATAGTCAATTCTCATGACTATCTTATATGTTTCAATTCCATCTCCTAATTATCTAATTAACATGTCATATCCACTCCATGACTGCAGTTGACATCACATACAATTCTATCTGCTCCATACTTTTATGCCTTTCTTATTGCTAACATCACATACAATTCTATCTGCGCCATTTACATAAAATAAAATAACTATTAATGAGGTATTGTTTTCCATACTTTTATGCCTTTCTTATTGCTAACTCTTACCTGTTTTTCAAGTAAGGGATCTCTTATTCTCTACATTTTGAAAGCTGCAACATCAGTTAATGATTTGTAAACGGGGGGGGGGGGGATCAACGTCATTGTTTGTAGTTCAGCAATTTTTAGAGGAGTGCACATGTAAACAAATACACAGACACACATATACATCACTTTTCTGTGGTTGCATGGGTCAGAAAGAATTTGATAAGGCAGATTTTCTACAAACGGACGCCCTTCCTGTTGCCACCTATTTCCGCTTGTATGATGATGATCCTCATTTACAACCCTCATGCAATGTCTAGATGAGGGCACACATACATACACACACACACACACAACACACATACTGGGCTTCTTTCAGTTTCCATCTATCAAATCCATTCACAAGTCTTTGGTCAGCCTGAGACTGAAGTAGAAGACACTTGCACAAGGTGCCTCACAATGGGACTGAACTCAAGATCATATGGTTGGGGAGCAAACATTTTAACCACACAGCCACACCTGTGCCAATGCATGTTACTTATATAACAACTATATTTCACTGAAATTCACAAGCTTCAGAAATATATCCATCATTCATTGTCTCATTTTTGATTTGGTAATGTTTGCATGCTGCTCAATGAATATATCTACCTATTTGGTCAGGTCTGTATATTTATTCTCATTTGGTCCACACTGTATAGCTGTACAAAATGTAGCCAATTGTCTTGTAGTATCTGTTATATTTCCTAGATTTACTATGTTAATTAATAACATTTTTACATATAGTTTCTTGTGGGTAAGCACTGGTTTTAAACAACAACAATATATTAAATATTGTTTCTTCTTTTTGAGAAACCTTCAAACTTATTCTGGTTTCTTTGTAAAGTCATTACTATCATATCTAGCTTTAGTACATACTAGACTACCCATGACCCATTGGGTCACTGATAGTTCAGGTTATACAACATTGAAGCTGATTTCAACATTGCATTGAAATGAAAGTTAATTTTATGATGATTCAGTTAAATATTTCAATTCATTTGTGTCTTCATAAGTCTGGTTTACAAGTTCATGTTTAAGGTTTTATTGATTATTTACAGCATCTACTAGAAATAGAACTTCTGGGATAAACTTGAACTCCAGTAACAGCATTTATTTATGGCATATATGCACACTTCTACAAAAATACAAAAGGAATTGTTATATTATGTAAACATAAAATTAATAGAAACAATTTTCACAGTATTATATATTCCCATTTCAGAGTTATGTTATTTTTGGAGTATTTTCCCATTATGTGCAGTTTTGGCTATTTTTGAAGGTAGCTCCCAAAAATTGCATATCTCAGGAATCCATGATCCAATTTACGCAAAGCTTGTTTTATTCTGTTTGTATTCACATTTCAGGGGTTACTTACTTTCAGAGTATTTTCCCATTATGTGCTGGTTTGGCTGTATTAAATTACAGGCAAGCACACATGCAAACAAGCAAGCAATCATAGAGTTTTAGTAGTATATAGATTGACTATGATGGAATTTATTTTATCATTCTTATGTGGCCATATCATAGCTTTTCTTTTATGGCTTTCCTTTAATTAGCTTTTTTGGATGAAATGTTAGGGGAAGGGGTTCTATCTAAAACTCACTCAATACTCCAAGCCCTGTGTTATAACTAATAATTTCCTTATCAATAAAAATAACAGAAAATATTCTGTTGCTTTTTTATTCATATGCATTATTCCTGTTATTTTATTATTACTTCAGAGATGTAATTGCCTGGCAAGTGATTTGATCTGAGACTGTGTGTTGAAACTAATATAATTACAGCATGGAAGACACATATGAGACATTCAAAAGCACACAAAAAATCTTTAACTTCACTTAAACATTTATTATTTGGTGTTGAAAAGTTTTGTCACAATAAGTGTGATATGATCCCTGACAGGGTTCTACTGCAACTGGAACTCTTGTAGTGACTGGTTTGCAGCTGATGTAACAAAAATTCTGACACCAAATAAGATGTAGTTAATATTTTGGGTGCTTTTGAATGGCTAATATGTGTCTTCTGTGCTGTAATTGGTTCATTGTCGTTGTCATCATTCCACTGCTGCCACGGTTGTCATCACTATTATTATCATTTAAAAGTCACAAAATATGAAAGAGAAATTGAATATATTTAATAACCAAATGGGAGTAGAAACAAACAAATATATTTCTGTCTCATAAAATGCTTTTTATTTATTTTTATATGAAAGTAATATTTGTGATCAAATTACTATGAACCACTGGTTACTGAAACCACTAGTGAATAAAAACCATTTGAAGGGTGGGGATCGTAAAATCTAAAAAAAAAGAAAAATAATAAATGAAATATCTGCTACTGAAAACATTGTTCAGTTTAAATGTTCATATTGTGATACATCTGGTGACTTATTAGAGTTGAATTTTTATTTTTCCTTTCCCTTTAAAAATACAAAATTGGAAATGGTTGGAAATTTAGATGACAAAACAAAACTAGTTGAAACCCAATTACTCTTAAACTACTTCAACTGATACATGAAGAATGCAAGGAATGTTTAGAGATTTGCAACCTCAGTGGCACAAACGTTAGCAAAAGTCAAGTATAGTATATACATATAGCTTTCAATAAAAAAAAATTCTAAATATATTTTCAAAATACAGTGGTAGAGATTACAAATGATGAAAGGCAAGTCGACAATTTTTTTTTATGAGGGAAAATAAATTTGGAATGAATGATAACTGCACTTATCTACAAACATACATACATACATACACACATACACACATAATGACAATTTATTATATGTAAGTGTGTAACTCCAAAGCTAGTTGAATAACAACTAAAAAGGAAAATAATACAAAACTAAAAATATATTTTTATCTCAATATTCTGCATCATTTAATAATTATAAAAATCTCATTAAATTCTTTTGAAGAATTTCAGCAACCTAAATGCTGAATTAATGTAATGAACCAGGTGTTAAAAAATCTGTTACTAATAATATAACATTCCAACAGCTATATAGCTGCAGTTGGGGCATAGAACTTAATGTTATGCAACAATAACTGGTTGAGATAGGAACTGAGTACAATGTTATAGCATAGCGGTGCTCCAGCATGGCCGCAGTCAAATGACTGAAACAAATAAAAGAATAAAAGACTACAAATAAACTTAAAAAAACAATCACTGTGATATTCAGATATACCTTTAATTAATTAATAAAAGTAATTGACTTCGTTTTTGGATTTGGTTTGCAAGATTCTTTATGTGAGTTTGTGTGTTGAAGCATATTTTGTTGTGTCTGGGGAGAGTCATTCTCTTTTAGTGCCTTATTATTTAACACACTCACTGGTAAAGTTTCCACTCATTTACTTATTTATTTTTCCTAGAATTTTCATTGTGTCTTGCAACCTTTTTAATAGTCGTTGACTCTGTCTGTTATCCGAGATGCATTCTTTTTGTTCATTTGTGCGCATGTGTGTGAGACAGCGTGTGTGCACATACACATGTATGTATGTATGTATGTATGCATGTAAGTGTATGTATGTGTGTGTGTGCATACGTATATAAGTATGTATATGTGTACATTTGTATGTAAGTATTCTGTGTTTGTGTGTTCGTATTTGTGTGTTTTTATGTGTGCGTGTGTGTGTGTGTGTGTGTGTGTGTGTGTGTGTGTGTATGGGTTTTTGCGACTATGTACTGTCTGTATGTATGGATGTGTGTCTCCATGCATGTCCTTGTGTGAAGTGTGTGTGTATATGGTCACATGTTTCAGTCTTCATTTGCATATGTATGTGTGTATGTGTGCTTGTCTGTTCATATCACATATGTACCTATCTGTCTGTATGTCTATCTGTTTACATTTATATCCATTTACCTACACAGATGTGCACATACATATACATATACATACACACACACACACACACATATACATACATCTACATAACAGCCCACTAACTATTCTACCTGTATATAAATATAAACTGTGGGTATGGGGGTAGGATTACCTACTACATATATTTCCTATTTAGTACTGGGGATGTTTCATTAATGAGCATGTACTCCTGTATTTGTCTGAGTGTTGACTCCTTTGGGTGCTTGGATAAAATGCAGATATTACGTTGACCCAGGCTGTGAATGTCAAGTTGACCCAGGTTGCCTCCATGTTGGTCTAAGTTGACCCAGGTTGCTTCCATGTTGGTCCGGACCAACACGGAGGCAACCTGGGTCAACTTGACATCTGCATTTTATCCAAGCACCAAAGGACCCAACACCCAGAGAAATACAGGAGTACGTCATCATAAATGAAACATTCCCAGTACTAAATATGTAGTAGGTAATCATACCCCCATACCCATAGTTTATATTTATATACAGGTAGAATAGTTAGTGGGCTGTTATGTAGATGTATGTATATGTGTGTGTGTATGTATGTATATGTGTATGTATGTGCACATGTATGTAGGTAAATGGATATGATGTAAACAGATAGACATACAGACGTACAGGTACATAGGTAATATGAACAGACAAGCACACATACACACATACATATGCAAATGAAGACTGAAACATGTGACCATATACACACACACTTCACTTTACACAAGGACACATATGGAGACACATATCCATACATACAGATACAGTACATAGTCATGAAAAGCCATACACAGACACACTCAGACATGCGCGCGCACACACGCACACACACACACACACATAAAAATACGCAAAGACGAACACACAAACACATGAATATGCATAAAACATACATACAAACATACACACATACAAACATACACACATACACACACATACATGCATACACACACTTGCATGGATACATACATACATATATACATATGTGCATACATGTGACCCACACACACACATGCACACACAGTGACCCACACACGTGTGCACAAACAAAAAGAATGCAGCTCAGATAATGGACAGAGTTAATGACTATTGGAAAGGTTGCAAAACACAATGAAAATTTTAAGAAAATAAATAAGTAAATGAGTGAAAACTTTACCAGTGAATGTGTTAAATAATAAGGCACTGAAAGGGAATGGCTCTCCCCAGACAACAAAAGTAATTGAAATACACCTTTAATTAATCAAATAAAAATAATTGGAAGTTATTATTACATTTTGTTATCTTATTGCTAATTAGAAAAGGCTGGATATTTCTTAAAAATTTAGTTGTACAAGAGGCTGCTGAAAAGTTCCAGGCTTTGAGGGCATCACAAAAGACCTGGTCGGAGGCCCAACTTTCCAGCTTCCACTGCAATAAGTGTGTGAATCTGAAAGGAGAATATGTTGAATAAAAGTCATAATAAACTGATCCTCTTGTATTTTCTTTTACCCAATACACTTACTTATATACACATGAAGGCATACACAATTTTTCATTAAAACCCTACGCTATTTGTCATTATTTATCTTGTAGACAAAATAGCTTAAATTCTGCAGGACAGATCTTTTTCAGTTCTGTCAGTTATTAATTAACCCATCATTTAAAAAAAAGGAATTTATTTTAAAGATGATACGTCTTAAAATGTCAATTGAGCAGTAGCCACAACATTACTTTCGTTTCCAACTCTTTATAATGTCATAATAACAATCTATCTACTACACAAGGACAGCTATTCAGTACACTTGAAGTTTTTGTTGGTATCAGACAAGTGATCTATTCATCAAATATATGCATTGATAATAGTATTGTACCAGAATTAATGGACAATTTAGTGCAAGCATAGATGGTAAATAGTCTTTTTTACTATAGGCACAAAGCTTGAATTTTGTAGGGTGATGCTAGTTGATTACATCCAGCCCAGTGATCAACTGGTACTTATTCTATTGCTCCTAAAATGATAAAAGGCAAAGTTGACCTCAACAGAATTTGAACTCAGAACATAAAGCCAGAAGAAATACTACTAAACGTTTTGTCTGGTGTGCTAACAATTCTGCCAATAATGATGACTGAGTCTCAATGCCTGTGAATCAGCATGAAAACAGAATAAAAACAGAAAATAATCAGTAACATCATCAACTAGGAATAATTATTTTCCTTGTACAATAAAAATGAAAGAGTTAATCTTGATGATCATATATTTTGATGATTGTTTAAATTATAAAATTATAAAAACAGCAGAAAGATCTTGACTGCAGCTTTCTTGGATAAAATGAACCTTGAATGTAGAATGTAAAGTGATTATCACATTCGAGACAGGAACCCAATAATTATAGTCTTTAAAACAGAAGGTGGAATACCTTAAATATGTTATTAATTATTCACAGGATGCTATTTTAATGCTTACTAATTAAATATGTTAATGCATATTAATTAAAGAACTTAATCTAGTGATTACTTTAAGTAATGTTAAGAGTAAATGCTTATCTGACAATGTATGCAGAGGTCATGGCCATGGCACATAGAATAGAAAGGGATTGAAACTCTGAGATGTAACCATTTGCAATACTAACTCAAAACACTGGCCTGCCACCTAATCAGCTACCACTCAAGTGAACACACAAACTAAATAGATATCATGCTCATCAAGAAACAGAATAGACAGTTGGTTGTGAATATCAAGGTTTTACCTCAGTGAAGCATGTGCCTCTCAACATAAATTAGTAATTAGTGTCTTCAGAGTAAGAGATAGAGAGACCCAGAGAAATGAGAAGGAAGATATGGAAACAATTGAAAGATCCTTCAACTGCACATAAATTCAAAGCAGTACAATGTGGAGAAGGAGGAGGAGATACTTACAACATAGAAGATAAACTGAGAGTTCTTACAAGACAATTTACTGCAAACTAGATCTGTGGATAGTGCAAAGTTCTATCAGAGAGAAGGTGACATTGTGGTGGAATAGTAGAGTCATAAAAGCTCAGAGACAGGCTCATGAAGAATGAGAAAAAAATAGGAAGCAAGAACAATATATCTGGTAACTGGAAGAGAAGCTAAATGTCAGGTACACTTAGAAATGAATCTAAGAGGTTTGCAAGTTTGACATGAACGATGAGAAGCTTGGAGTATTTCAGATTGCAAAGCAGTGTATTAGTATGAATCAGATGTTGGGGGTGGTACCAAAAAGAACGAATTATGGAAAGGTTATGATACTAAATGAGAAAAATGCTCAAGAGAGTGAAGGATTAATCAAAAGAAAATATAACAGAGGGATCAGCTATTGAAAGTGACATTGAAATGTTTGAAATAGCCATTAAGGATATGAGAGCAGAGAAAGCATCTAAACCATTTTGGAAAAATACTGAAAACATCCCACAGAGTAGGGGACACATGAGTCTTGCCTAGTCAATAAGATAGCATAAGAAGTGGTCATTCCCAATGATTGATGCAGTAGCATTATCAACCATTACAAGGGCAAACAAGATGCTTTATAAAGAAGCAACTACATATGCATTAAACTGATGGAGCAAGTTATAAAAGAAACAGAAAGAGTTATAGCAAAATAATTAGGAAGAAAATTAGCTTAGTTAAGATGTGGCTTGAGTTCATGCCAAAGTGTGGTACAATTGATGTTGTTTTCTTAGTGAAATAAGTACAGAAGTCCTGAACAAAAAGCAAGACATTATTTGTTTTGATAGAGAAAGTCTCTGACAGTGCACTGTGCTCTGAGATTGAAAGTGGCTAAGAAAACTAGATGCTTTTGAAAACCAAGCAAACCATCTAATGAACTATTGTCAGCAAGATGCAAGTTAGTAATGAGCAGTTTAGTGTAAAGACAGGTGTACACCAGGGCTCAGCTCTCAGCCCTTCCTATTTATTGTATGTAGTCCTCCAAGCTATAACAGAGAAAATTTTACTATTAGCTTTCCATGGAAATTTCAGCTTAGTTTTCACAACTAAATCTGTGAAAAGATTGAAGAAATTTTGAATATGGAGGCAAGAAGTCTTAAAGTAAACCTAACAAAGTCAAAGATTTTAGTGATCAAGAAAGAAAGCAGGACTTTATTGCCATCTGGGAAGTGGTCATGCTCAATAAGATAAACAGGGATAAAAGATGCAGCTGTATCACAAGCAGGCTAACAGATAAAAAGTAATTAGTAATAAAAACACCCATAAAATAAATTCTTTCAAATATTCGGCAGGCACCCTGGAATAGTTAACAGCTTCCGTTACCTAGGTGTCATAATTAGAAATAAAGGAGAGTGTTCCAAAAGCACAGTAGCCAGAGTAAGAATAAGATAGCAAAAGTTCATGGAGCTGTTATCTCTACTGACAACAAATGGATCCTTTTTTTCAAGTGAAAAGCAGATTGTAGGAGGCTTGTGTAGAAAGAGCAATGTTACCTAGCATTGAATAAGAAGGATTTGCAAAGACTGGAAACAAATAAATAGAGCATGCTTGCTGGATCTACACTGTTGGTGTATATGAATGACAAAGTAGAAACAAGATGAGGGAAAAAATTTAATACATGTAAGAGATTCAGATGCAGTGAGCAAGAGAGGAAACTTTGCTAGTACAGACATATGATGCATACTGAGAATGACAGTTGAATAAAGAAGTGCCAAATGAACTAAGGAAGTTGCAGAAGAGGAAGACAAAAGAAAACATAAAAAGGAGTGGTGAAAGATGATGACAGGAGGCTGAACCTCATAAAAGATATGACAAAGAACCACAAAGAGTGAGGAGACCTATACAACCTATGCAAGCATAAAAAAAGAAACATATAAAATGATGATGAAGTGGAGAAAGATATTTCACTTTTAATGCTATCTATATTTAAAGCTACTTCAGAGATTGTTGATTTTATTCAATCCTACACACAAGATCGTTTATTTCAATCCAGCATAGAAAAATTTAATGCCAGTAGTCATAGTATACAGCAGTGTCTCATTTTTGCATTTACATTTAGAAAAATCAATGACATTTCTTCAATTTGATCAATTACAGAAACATTAATTTCTTTTATGTAATTGTTTTAGTTTGTTTATTGATTAATTTTGCACTGAAATAAATTATGAAGCTTCTGAACAACTTCTACTTCAGACATACACAAAGGAACTTTATGAAGATGCATTCCTAGCAACAATAAAAAATCCCAGAAAATATGGACATTGATCCTTTGAATGAGGAAAATGCCAAGGACACCAAAGATTGAAAGTGGAGTGGTCAACAAAGAGGAAGAGAGATAGATGATACCAGTGGTCATACTAAGACCAACAAAAACCAAAATGATGTGGCTGAATATACAAGTCAGACCAACAAGAGTCACATCAATAACAACAACCACAGCAACAGCAACAAGAGCCACAACAACATCAACAAAGAGGTACAACAAACACAAGAACAAAAGATACAGTTACAATAACAGCAACAAGAGCAGAAACAACAGCAAAACAAACATGCCCTCTCCCAATTTCTTGTCTCCTGTTTACAAGAGTTATGAAACTAGAAGGGGTCACTTTTGCCTTTGAAGTGTCAGAGCAATTCAGAAATTCATGATGGTAGGGGGAAGTCACATAAATTATTCTGGGTAGTTTTCCTTTGAATCAGGGACATTTTTCTTGTTGACATTTTATTATGTATAGTTTTTACTCAATGTAAACATGTCACTATTTTTGTATTTCACTCTTGCACTACCATCAATATCTTAGGTTCTTGAAGGCAATAAATAAACTCATCACCATCATCACTACTACTACTACTACTACTACTACTACTACTACTACTACTACTACTACTACTACTACTACTACTACTACTACTACTACTATTAAGGTGGCAAGTTGGCAGAATCATTAGCACACTGAGAAAAATGCCTAGTGGCATTATGTTCTGAGTTCAAATTCTATCCTTTCAGGGTCAAGGAAATAAGTACCAGCAATGCACTGGGTTGATGTTATCGACTAGTCTCCTCCCCACAAAATGTCAGGCCTTGTGCCTTTAGTAGAAATTTTGCTAAAATGAAGTAGATTGAGATGATTATTTTGAACTTGTGGAAGACACACAAAGTGTCGAAACACCCATTTCCAGAAGTGAATTATTCAAACCCCAAAGAATTACTCTCAACACATAGCTATGATGCTGCCCCACTACTTCTGCTCATGATCAGAGATGTACAAATCACCAGCCATTAAGGAACATGTTCAACTTATTAAGGTCAAGTAACTGACAAGCAAATCTGTGGTATTGAGCAAAATATTTGTCATAGTCCATCTTTTATACCAAGACAAAACATGTACATGAGAACACTTCCAATCAGTTAAGATCAAAAGCCATGAGAGCCACTGCCTGGTACTGCATCAGGGTATTTATTATTATTATTATTAATATTATTATTTTATTGTTTTTGCACAGCTTCTAACGCTGGCGATGTACTACAGTGTCAGTTGTTCACTATCAGTGAACTATGGTCACGTCACACCCCTTATTTTTCGAGCACCATCCGGAGTATTCAAGCGGTTCCAAGCAGTGCTGTTTTCTGCAAGTGCTCCACCCTTATTGCAGCCCCTATTTGTTCCATGTACTTCTCAAGATTTTTACTCACTGTTCCCAGGGCTCCAACAATTATTGGTACTACTTACCACCTTTTTCAGCGACCACAACTGCTTAACCTCCCAAGCTAACCTGTCATACCTATCGACTTGTCTTTCTTCCTTATCACATACCTTGTTGTCAGCTGGGCATGCTATATCTATGATCCAGCATTGTTTGTTTTCTATTATTATTATTATTATTATTATTATTATTATTATTATCATTATTATTATTATTATTATTATTATCATTATCATTATTATTATTATTATTATCATTATTATCATTATTATTATTATTATTATTATTATTATTATTATTATTATTATTATTATTATCATTATTATTATTTTATTATCACTTGAAACTTGCTCCAAATATGAGTCTATGTTTGCATGTATTAGGCAAGTCTGTAGTATGACATATCCCCTCTCATCTCAGCCATGCTTTATTTTGTTTGAGAGACTCAGTGTCTTGAGATAAGACTTTTTATGTCTTGCTAGGGTTTTCTAGTGACACAAACACCTTTTATTATCAGTACTCATCATGCATATCAGCACAGCCATCTCTTTCCAGCTTATATCTTTAATTACTAGCGATGTTTTTGCCCTCCACCTATTATACAAGTTTACATTACACAGCCATCAGAGTCATTTCCCCAACCTCTACATGTCTGTCATTCTAAGTCAATAAAGCTTTATCCTGTAGCCATGCTCCAGATAGTCTGTCAGAGAGAGGAACAGAGAGACAGAGACAGACAGACAGACAGAAATAGTGAGAGACAGATAGATAGACAGACAAACAGAGAGACTGAGAGAGAGAGAGAGACAGACAAACAAAGAGAAAGGGAGAGAGAAAGGCAGATGTAGTAATCTTTCTTTATATCTATTACATTATTTTTTACACTAACTCCTATAATTTCACTTATGTAGCACTAACTAGGTCCTATAGGTAACAGAAATTGTTTACTACATGTTGTGAACCATCTGAACAGCTCATGGATTTACATGTAAATGCTGAAAACTATGATGTAAGTAAATAAGCAACAATAATAGATGCTGTGCTTTCAGAATAATAGACCTAAATCCTTGATTGGAATCTTTCTTTAAATTATTTGTTTATGTTTTGGAGGTATTTTCAATACTAATTTATATTTTTCAAAATCCTATTATATGTAGTTTATTCTTAGAAAATTCAATAATTCAAAATCAAATAGTGATAGATTTGTTTGTAGTTTATGATAGCAATTCAATATCGATCTAGTCCACAATTATCAGCAGAAAGATGCTTTTATCACTTTCAATTGATTAGATCAGAGCAATAAGTTTGAGTCAAATTTTTATTTAAATACATTTGTTAGATAATATTGAGTTCTTTCTATTAAAAAAGATAAAAATTTGGACTAAAAAGTTATTTTTATTAAAAAAAAAACACTTCATTTTCTTCAGTTTACATGCTTGCTGAGATATCATATAGGCAAAAAATAAAAGGTCAGTGTGAAGCAAAATGTAGAATGATATAATGAAGATCAAGGAAAAGATATTTCCTTTTGTTTTTAACAAACTTTATGCCATATTTTATCTGAAATTTACTAGTATCAAACTGCGTAAACTCTCTGCATGCTTGCTTGATCAACTAGAAATGGTAGACAAGTAACCTCTGAATCACACAAGTCAATCTCAAATAAAGATGGGTGAAGCAGGCTACTCACGCTTCAAGAAATAGTAACTAAAATCACTCATAAATCATACCCTACTGTTTTTAATAATATATATATATATATATATATATATATATATGTATATATTTGACCAATGTGGGAACCTCTATACAATCACTTAGAGATCAAATCTTCCTCAAATCACACACTACTCTCTAAAAAAAGAAAATAGATTCAACATTGTAGTTTCAAGTCCACTGTATCTAGAAAAAAAATACACAAAAATAAAACAGAATGATTGCAGTGTGGAAGGTGTTTATAAGCCATTTAAAATAACACACAAAAACCGTTAGATTCACTTCAACATTTAAATTTAATTTGTCAAAATATTTTCATCGCTTTGAGACCGCGACAAAATTCTGTGCTGCATCTCAACAGAATGATGTCTAGAATACCTCTGATCACAGGACTGGTCTGGGCTAAAACAACAATAGCTGCTAAACTCTTTCCATTGTAGAACTTTAAAAACATGGAATTTATAAGTGATATGTGAAAAAAATAATAGTTTACTTTATTATGATAAAATACTGACTAAACAGATTTTATTTGAAATACTAAAATACTGGTGTCAAATTATATTTTCTATACTTCTACCCTAAGTATGTCTATTCAGTTTAGTAGTGTAGAAAACATCCCAATTTACAAATTCCTGATAATGCATTCCTAATTCTACCACTAATGCCAGATGAATTCCCAATGGTATGTGAGAATCATGGCATTTATTTCTAAGCTTGACATATAATACTGCAGCTAATGTTTTATGATAATTCTTTAGAAATTGTGAGTTAGTAGTTGAAACATTTACACCTATAAGTACTGAGATAGAGATGTGATTTCAAACTAATTAAATTACAAATAAAATATAAGAAAAATTTAGTAGCAAGCAAACTTTACAGCAACTCAAATTACTGGAAATAAAGCCAACTTATTCTTGGTATCATAAATGGGATTATCAAAACATTATACTCTTTTTACAACAGAATTAGAATTTGATTCCAAATATAAATTAACATTATTACATATAATTGTAATTCTATAATTGCTCAAATAACAAATGAACAGAATAGTTAGAGAGACTGCTTCATAACATTTTCATTAAAGAACAGATATATAAAAGATTTTAGTAGGATATTTTCATTTTTTGAAATTTAAACCAAAAGTTAATAAATCATTTAACTTTTTTTCTGAGTATTTGCATCAATTATACATCTAACCTAGGCATACAAAAAATCTGATAATGAAGGAAACTGTTACTATTATAATAATCAAATTTTTTAACAGAAAACAGTTGATTTCTCACACAACCAACAGTTTCATTATTTTTAAAGAAAGTTCTTGTTTAAATTAAAAGCT
Source organism: Octopus bimaculoides (assembly GCF_001194135.2). NCBI lineage: Eukaryota > Metazoa > Mollusca > Cephalopoda > Octopoda > Octopodidae > Octopus > Octopus bimaculoides. Next base: position 22,167,560 of record NC_068985.1, read on the forward strand.
GAAGTTTTCAACACTAACAATGAACTATCACATCACATAATAATTAAAATAATGCCATATTTGATTAAATTTTAATTGCAATCATTCTTATTGCATAACATCTCTAAATTAGCAATCACTAAATACACCAAAATGTATTCTAGATCTTCATAGGAAAAGAAAACAAAAATTTGTCTTTGTAGTATAGGATATTAGACATGATACTCAGAGCTGCTTGATGCCAGTTCAAACTGAAAGTATGCACAAATGGATTTATAAATAGAAATGCATTTAGTAATTATAATTTCTAAAAGGCTTATTAGTAGAATTGAATAAACAAAATTCATGAAGTACAGTGGATGGAATCACTAACAGCTATGAAAACTGGGTTACAGGATTGCTGAATACAGAGTGGCAAAAGGGTCTCATATATGTAATATAGTAAGTGGAAAATATTTGAGTGACTAAGATTATCCATGTAATTAGTAGACAAAAGCACCTCAAATGATATTTAAAATCTAAACACAACAAGCAAGGGAGACAGCTTCTATAAGATTGTTGGAAAATAAAGATGACTCTAGTTTTGTCTAATCAATGACTACTCAACCTCTCAAGGTTGCTACCACAAAAAATGCATCCAATATACCTCTGTATAGATGTTGACATAAGGAAGGGCATCCATCCATAGAAACCAAGCTAAAATGAGCATATGAGCACCTAAGCTGAAGGAGCTGTTGCTCCCAATGGCAGGAAACTGGGACAGTGACAACCTGTCCAACTAATGCCAGCATGGAAAGCAAATGTATATGATGATGAGAATGGATCTTGCCTTTGAAGCCAACTGTTGATATTGTTTACAATCTTTCACTTGATTGTTATGAGCATTCCATTATTTACTCTGTCCTTTTAGCAATAAGCAACTCAATGGTGACCTCCCAGTTGACCAAGAAAATAGCAAGAAGACAGCTGCAGCTTGCCATGTACTGTTGGAGACACCTAGAGCTGTAGTCAGCTAAGTCATCTAGGAAGCATTACATAGAACTGAAGTAATCCTTCCCAAACTGATCTAAATAATCCATGGAAGACAGTAGTATGTGGCTGCTACATAAACATCAGGTTATGTAGCATGTCTGTCATTCTGTTCAACATAAGTGCAAGAGCTGATATACAATGATTTGGTTATGATTTCAACAAGATATATAAAGTCCAGTTGACCTAATACTGGATATCAGAAAGGTCAAGAAGAATGAGAGATCAATCCAGTTGTTGTAAAGTTTGCTATTTTCTACAAACTGATAGTTTGATGAAGGGTCTTATGGTTCTGAAATTGAATTTCCTTAAAAACGAACCAAAAATATTTGATAATTTGTGAAATACATCATGTGATTATGCCAAAACATCAACCTTTGTTAATAGCTGAACTACTGAAAATAACAAATTATTAAAACATTTTCAATGTTTAACGAGGCATCTCTAATCTATTGTGGCTATATTTTGATATCATTACATAAACAATGGGAAAGCCAAAAGACAATAATTTGTTTTCCTCTCACCACTTTCATCACTGATCATTTTCATTCTTTCCCTTTTAATTTGTTGATGTTTCAAATTCATACATATACTTATATATACATACAGTCATATATATATACATACATACATACATACATACATACATACATACACACATGCATGCATGCACA